>NC_022031.1:40311751-40315018 GCF_000317375.1 Microtus ochrogaster
TCTGACCTCACTTCCTCTTCCGCCCAGCATTCTGCTCCGTTCACTCCTCCCCCTACGTTCTAACCTATCAGGGCAAGCAGCTTCTTTATTTAATTAACCAATGGCCTTCCTCCATCATATCTGCTTAGAGGTTTTCTCGGTCTAGACCTGACTTTTTGTGTGTCTGTAGCGTTTTCTGACCACGAGACAAATCTTAAACTGCTAAGTGGCCACTGCCTGGCTCTGGCAGCTGGTCATGCCCAGCCTTATGTCAGAGGATACTTGGGTGGGAGCTGCATTTGCCACCCCAGCACAGGGGACTTTGTTGAGTCCGAGTGTCAGACATTTTTACTTAGTGCGCCGGCTGCTCCGATGCTCTACTGTGCTACAGAGACTCTTAAACGAGCCATGCATCTGTATGCTGCGAGAAGTGGGCTCTTTGTATGTGCCCCAATTGGGCACCAATTGTAATGAGTCTTTCTCTAGCTCCAGTTCCCACATAACAACAGGCAGACTTCCTATTAATTGGGACAGCTCAGCTCCAGCTTGGGCTTGTTCCACTAGCTCCGCTAACTTAAAGTGACCCCCTTCATTTTACCTCACGGCTTCTTACCTCTCTTACATTCTGTATGTCTGACTCCTTCCATGTCTCTGCGCTCGATTACCTCCTCCTACTTCCTGTCTGTGCCCAGAAGTCCTGCCTATACTTCCTGTCTAGCTATTGGCCATCCAGCTTTTTATGACACCACTCACACCAATACATTTTCACACAGTGTACAAATATCCCACAACTCATAATCCTTAAAACACAAACCAAGATGTACCTTGATGTAAGGGCAAGGGGGTGAAGAGAAGGGCAGTGTGTCAAAGGTGGTAAGGAGACAGGGCGGGGTGGACCTGGTGCCCACTAGGGATGAGGTTCAGGGAGAGTAGGAAGTCCCTTTGGTTTCTGGGTCTGTACAAGTAGAGACAGAGAAACATAATTGAGGGGAAAGATGTGAGTTTGGTCCTGGCTCTGTCGAGCTGGGACCGCGGAGGGGCATTTGGAAGGTATCAGGCATCAGGCAGTCACTTGGGTGTCTGGGTTTGGAACACCAAAGAGTAAGCGGACCTGAGTCACCAGGCCATAGGCATCAATGCAGAAAGACAATGTTTTCTCTTAGGTGTAATTTAGATTCCATATGTACATATAGACTTGGAAATGGGAGAGTGTCTGGGAAGATAAGGAGAACCGCCTAGAAGGAAGAGGACACGAATGGGGTGGGGAATGTGGTCAGACCATGAGGTGCTTGACTGGAAATGGCCTAATGAAGCCCATCACTTTGTGCAATACATGTGTTCTAATAAAATTCATAAAGCCAGGCGGTGGAGGCGCACGCCTTTAATCCCAGCACTTGGGAGGCAGAGGCAGGCGGATCTCTGTGAGTTCGAAGCCAGCCTGGTCTACATAGTGCGTTCCAGGACAGCAGGACTGTTTCACAAAGAAACCCGGTCTCAAAGAAGAAATTAAAATAAATAAATAAATAAAATTAAGAAAAAGAATTGCTCCACAGAGTGAAAAGAGAAAGAAGTCAAGCAGGCAAATAATGGCTGGAACTGTGTGCTCTTCCGGGGAGAAACGACCCAGGATGCTGTCGGGATGGCCACCCACATAGGGTGGGGGCTCTGCAGTCAAAGGGAGCCCTGTTTGAAGGACACTTCTGACCGGGGCAGCTAGGAAAATTGCGAAGGACAGGATCAGACATAATGGGAAAATTCTGTCCTCGATGGACAACAGGGCTGGGCTCTTGTTCCCCTGTCTGACACATGCCCTGTTTGGTGTTTAATCGGTCCTGTGGGCATAATTTAGTTATTGATCTTCATCTGTGGCATAGTCATTCAATTAAACTTTATTATAAATTGTAGGTTCCTAGGCGATTGTGAAATGTATTTAATTTTCTTAAAGCTGACTTTATACCCACCATGGTTTCTGAATCTTCCATATTTACCCAGTTCTCTGAGTGTTGCTTACCCTGGGGTATAACTTTGTACACCCTGTCTAGAACAGAAACAGGGAAGAAAGGCATCCGCCGGTTGAAACGGACCTTCCAAAAACGGAGCCACTCATGAGAGAGTGGCCCGATTTGGGACTGGAGTCTAGGGAGCTAGTGGGTACTGGGGTGTCCAGGCGCAATTGGTTTCCAAGAGCCAAGGGCTGACCTGTTGCTTCTCCCACCCGACCCTGAATTAAGGATCCCGTCTGTTTGTGCTCCATCCAATTCCCAGAATAGTCAAGCTTGGCAATCTGGTGGGGTCCCTTCCATCCTTAAAACTCCTCCTATGAACCAGCGCCACCAATAACACAACATTACAGCTTTTGGTCAGGAATAGCCTCCTCAAACTGTTCGATTCAGCTCCATTCCTGCCCCTGTTTCTGTGAAATCTATGGCATCCCGGGGTCTTCATTCTGGTCCTCTAGCTGAAATGCCTGCCTTTCCACACTCTGTTGACCAACTCCACTTAGTGTTCCAGTTTGTTGTTCAGAGGGCATTCCCTCCAGCAGGCCTTCAGCAGGCGGGATGGTGCTATGGGTACCAGATCAGCGCTATACTAAGTCGGCTAGGCTGTGCGGTCTAGGAAACAAGGACCATGTTTCCTGGAGGCCTCTCCTACAGCGTCTAGCACAACTGTAAGACTGGAAGTGTAGCTCCCGCATCTCAAGACACTTGCATGGGGAGAGAGAGGTGGTAGGATTGTAATACAGGAGCTTGGTAACTCGGTTGGGGGAACCCAAAGAAGCATGAGTGCAGAGGCCCGGGGCACCCCAGCAGTTTATGGTTTCTAGGTTTTCCGAAGCCCCCCAGAAGGACAGAAAGATTGGGGAGTATGGCTACTCAGGGCAGAGGCAGGGGTAGTGGTCAACAGTACCTAAAGTGGGCCCACTCCCTTCTACTTTCCTCAGCAGGAGAGACTAGGGACCAAGGGTGGGAAGACATAGGGAAGAATGAAGGTCCTCTGTTTCTCCAGGGTCTTCTACCTCGAGGTAAAAGAGCTGGGAAGGCAGAGGTTAGAAAAGGACCATTCTGGATTCCAACTCTGTCCGCGGGTCTGGGTGACCTTGGGGTGTCCCTTTCCCCACCCGGCCTCAGTGGCCCCGCAGAGGGTGAGCTGGGGAAAACCAGTAGAGGCAGGGCCCGGGTGGGAGCAGGACCGCCCACTGCGGCGGGCCAAGACCTCCCGAGCCGGCAGGGGCGGCGCGCAGGGCTCCTCCCCCGGGGCGGGGGTCGTGGCGCCGGCAGCTGGTGGCCT
>NC_022031.1:40315191-40319742 GCF_000317375.1 Microtus ochrogaster
CCTGCCACTGCTCCCGCCGGCTCCGCGTGCGCGCGGGCGGCGCCTCCTCTGCAGGTAAGGGCGAGGCCCCCGCGCCGCTGCAAAGTTTTGGGGAGGTCTTGAGTCCCCACATTCCAGGCCTGCGCCTCCGGGAGCTACCCCTTGGCTTCTTCCGCGCCGCCCTCCACGCTGTGCTCCCGGGTGACCCGCGCCGCTCCTCGTGTCCTCACTCCCGGCGCCCGTGGCTTGGCCGCCGGCTTGCTTGGGACCTGCAACGGCTAACTTTGCATCTGGGATCTGTGTGCCTTAAGTTTCCTAGGTCTGCACTGTGTAGTTAGTGGGAGGAGCGCCCAGCCGGGAGGCAGACCTGGGTTCAGGTGCGGCCGCCGCAGCCAGTGCCAACTTTCTGAGTGACCTCAGATGAGCCCTTCCAGTCCTCTCTCGACGGCCACACCTGGATCAGAGTGGGTTGAGCTGTTCGCCAGGGCAATCAGCTGAAGCGTCATGTCCTGTCCGTATTGCTCTGTTTTGAGTAGAGGGACACCCAGAGAGTGTTTCAGCTCCAGGGCTCATAGGGGCATGGAGAGAAAGGTTGGAGACATCCAGAAGTCAGTATTGGGGGAAGGGGGTCACGTCACTAACCCGCAGCAGCCTTGACTGAGCTTTAGGATGGGTGTGGTGACAGCCTCTGGGAATGGAGGTGCTCCAAGGGCTAGGTGTCCAGTAACCGTCTAGGCTGTGTGACCTTGGGCGAGTGCACCGATTTTGGCCGGTTTTGGCGCCTTTCTAACGTAGGGTGGAAATAGTGATCGTTGAGTGTACATTGAGATAGATTAGCTATAAGGTCTACAGAGGAGGATTCTCTGAGCTCTGCCATGGAGGGTCAGTTTGGGTGGAGCCATTAATTCATCAAGAATCTATCCAGCACTTATAAATTGGTGTTTGGAAGATGAGGGAAGCATTTGGAGTTTGCTCCAGGAGTCTCAAAATAGACGTGGCAAGGGTTGGTGAAAGCGCGCCTTGCCTCCTCCAGTGCATTGGCCCGTCATAAAATATTCAAAGGCATAATGATTTGTTTTTAAAGTGGCTTATAGATCAGGAAATGTTTCTGTTTGTGAGGCGGTTATTTTTTGCAAAAACCTCACAAAATTGAGGGAGGAAGATAATGCACTCTTGTAGGGCCCTGAAGGTTGGCTTAGGGAGGTTTATTTCCAGCCTAAGTTGAGGTTGAGATGCTTTATAATGCAAGGACATGGAGACTCAGTCTAAACCAGGAGCCCCCTGGTGGGTGTGGCCTGCCCAGGGAGCCTCAGTTCAGAAAGGGCAGGTCCTGACTTCCAAGACCCAGGAATTCTGGTGCAGCCAGAGCAAAGTTGAGAATGAGTTACAGGACCCTGTGTGGAGGAAGGCGAGCGTTGTCTCTTTGCCCAGTATCTTGTACTGCAATTAGTGTCTCCCCCAGTGAGAGGCATCTCATGGAAGCAATTTTACTTGATTTCGTCCCTAGACATCCTGGTTTTGGGTTTCAAGCTTGAGGAAGTCAGAAGGCTGGGGGGATGCATTTTGTGCCTGGGTGGGGTTGTGATACCTAAGCTTGCCTTTCCCGAGTGATATTCTTGAGTTTGAGACTAATTAGAGCCCTTTTATCCCCCAGAGGCATTCAGACTCCAGCTTGACTTCCCTTTCTTCATACTCTAGTGCTTGGGACTCAGGTACTTTCTTACCAGTCCTTGGGAAGAAATGAGAATTCCTGACGGGTTCTCTCACCGCACCAGCTGAGGTTCTTGGGAGGTGTGCAGAATTCCACCACGGGGCTTCTGGCCTCTTTCAGCTGGGGCTTGTGAAAGTGGACTGTGAATTCGAGCTGGAGGGTGGGGGAGCCCAACTGCAGGAAGGTGGAGGGAGGGGGAGGATCGCAACAGGTGGATAAGGGAGGCCATTTTTAAGGCAAGGATTGGGATGATCACAGGAGAGCAAGGGTCAGGTCATGGAAGAGCAGGGAGCCTTGCGAAAGCAGGCAGAGCCCTGTGAAAGCAGAGGACGGTGGGAAGTGTGTTGGTCTCCCCCCGGCTGTGGGATTTGGGTCCTCTGAGTCTTGATTTTTCTCCTTTCTCAAAGGAGAATAAAGACGATCACCAAATGCACCAGATAGATCATATGTAAAAGCTACAAGCATGGTGTTTGTATGTAATAGGTGTTTGGTCAGAGTTGGTACCTTTTTTAGCATGGTCACGGGCAGCGGGTTCAGTGTGTTGCTGTGCGTTGGTGGGATATAAAAATGGCGTCTTTGTTTGAGCTCGTACATTGGTGTAGAACCTGTCTCCCAGGGTAGAGCTCCTGTGACAGTGTGTTCCTTCTCAGGGAACCTCCTGATCCCAGAGACAGGCGCTTGTTATCTGGAGGGGCCTCAGATCTGATAGGGATGTCAACAGCTTCCAATGTCCTGCAAATACGGAAGGTGGTGGAGGCTACAGATAGAGATGGATTAATCAGAAGCCTCAATCCCTGCCCTCCCACAAGCTTATCACTGTGTGCTCAAGGACCCAGGCAGGAGGATTTGACAGTCAGTTATGACGATGGCAGTTTTGTCCCTAAATGCCGGGAGCTGGGCCCTGGCTCCCTTGTGCTTTTGTGGAGGATGCTGAACATTTATAGTGATCAGAGAAGAACAGAAGAGGGTGAAGACCAGCACTCAGTACAGCACAACAGAGCGTCTGCCACAGTCTCTCCTTCATTCAGCATTTATTCATAGGCTGGCTGCTGTGAACCAGAGAATTGGTCTAGGATAACAAAAGGCAAAGTCTCTCTGCCGTACCAAAGATTATGTTCTGCTTAGAGAAACGGAAAAAAAAAAACCCAGCTATATACTCAATTAAGGCAAATAAAGGTTGTGCCGGGAAGGAAACACTCAGGGCAATGTGAGAGAAAGTGATAGGCACAAAGCATGGGACTTTAGGACCACTTGTCTGGGTCTCTCAATACTACAGCAAAGGAGCTAGGAAGGGCTGGGCTAAAGCTTCTTGGAAGAGAATACAGATTTGGGCCACACTACCTGGATTCGTATTCTTGTTCTGCATGTATGCTACCTTTAGGTTATTTAGTATTCAAAAATCTATTTGTGTGTGTGTGTGTGTGTGTGTGTGTGTGTGTGTGTGTGTGTATGCATATGCACAAGTGCGTGCCACAGTGCATGCATGGAGGCCAGAGGACAAGACAACTTGTGGAAGTTGGTTCTTTCCTTCACCACCTGGGAACTGAACTCCGGTTGTGGTGGCTGGAGCCATCTCACCACCTCCAGGTTACTTGAGCTTTTGATATTCTATTTCCTAATTTGCATTCTAGAGAGAGTGTTGTACCTACTTGATAAGGCTGTTGGGAGACTTAAATGTGTTGATACCTGGAAGGTACTTAGAAGAGGGGCTCTCCAGGTAAAGGCCTGTGCTACCAAGCCTGTTCCCAGGGCCCACACGGTCGAAAGAGAGAACCAGCTCCCAAAAGTTGTCTCTGACTGCCATGTGCATGCCTCAATGTATTTACACATGTGTGTGCACACACAAATAAATCATTTGTTGTATGTGTTATATATGTAGATATGATTTATGTATATGAGTATTTTGTGTTGATGTATCTATGTCTGTGTAGCATGTGTCTGCCTGGTGCCCTTAGGTCAGAAGAGGGCATTGGGTCCCCTGGAACTGGAATTGTGGAAGGTTGGGAGCTACCATGTGGATGCTGGGAATTGAACCCCAGTTCTCTTCAAGAGTATCGAGTGCTCTTAACTGCTGAGCCATCATCTCTCTAACCCCTAATTTAAAAAGAGCCCTCAGAAGAGGGGCATGTATGTGATAAACACCAAATAAAAGGGAATAAGGACCATTCCAGGTAGAGGGACCATCCAGTCCCAAAGCCTGGCGGTCTCAGCGTGTTGAGGGATGAGACAGGCTGTCTGCAGAGCTGACGTTCCCATAGTTATTGAGCACATTCTGGACCAAGCTTCTGGACCTGCAGTGGAGGACCATTCAGGAGTTAAGGAGAGGAGTCACCAGGTCGCAGCAGCTGCTGCTGCTGTGCTTGGGGAATGGCGTGGTCAGTTGACATTCTTCAGGCTCTCCCGTCCTCTCCCCTTCTGTTTTCCTCCTCTCTCTTGCCCCTCTTTCTTTTCTCTTAAGGCCTCCCTATCTTCCCCTTCCTTCCTCTCCTCCCTATTTCTCTTCCATTCTCACCACAAGCCCCTCAGAGTAGTGCCCTTTGGTTGCTTACTGATGAAGGAAGGGAAGACTTGAGTGGGGTTGCTTGCCTGGCAATACCAACCCTGATACCAGATCGCTGACCCTGCCTTCTGGCCATAGGATGGCCATTAGCTTCCTCTTCCTCCCAGGCTGGAGACTCCCAGCAGGAGAGGATTGTAGGCTGTTGCTTTGAAGATAATCATCTAGGACCTTATCTCTTGATTGTTCCTTCTTTGTTGTGGTCACCAGTCACCACGCCCTTCCAAAACTTCCAAAGTCTCAAACTTCCCATATTTCCTCTCTCTCTCTCTCTCTCTCTCTCTCTCTCTCTCTCTCTCTCTCT
>NC_022031.1:40319842-40321529 GCF_000317375.1 Microtus ochrogaster
CTCTCTCTCTGTCTCTCTGTCTCTCTCTCTCTCTCTCTCTCTCTCTCTCTCTCTCTAAATATCAGGTTTCTGTCATTTCTTCCTAAAGTGTGCCTCTGATCATTTTTCATAGACTTCTTTGGATCTTGTGTGTGTTGATGTGTTGGAAGTTCAAAGTCCCCCAGCCTTGTAGACATGACTTATACCCTTCCCCTTCACCCTGTCCACCCCTCTTAGTCCCTGATCCCTTGTCTCTAGGCCTTTTCCAGGCTTATCTGGTGTCTGCCAAACACCTGCCTAGCATTAGAGGGCTTGACTTGTCCTACCCCTCAGGGAGCGGCCTTTCTTATCACCTTATCTGAGGTGTTCCTCAACAGCTGACTTCCCACTGCCCTTGCTTGGAAGATTTTGTGTGTGGTCACCTCTGCTTGTAGAGAGAGCCCACAGGAAGCCCCCAGAATGGCAGCTGCAGTGTCCCACTTCTCCCCACCCCATCCTGCTGTTGCGAAGCATGGCTCTAGTGCTTGCTCTCTGTCACATGGGTGCTGTTCAAGATTGACGAAAGCCTGCGATTTTCCTGAGATCAGAAGAGACTTGAGTGAAGCCAGAAGCATGCTGCTGCTGCTGCTGCTGTTGCTGCTGCTGCTGCAAGGGTTGCATGTGGTCCTCTGCTGAACTCTTGCAGTTTTCCTATTTCTAAATTAGGGCCTTATTGGGTAGAGAGTTGATGCAGCCTCAAAATTAAGAAATTTTGAATTTAGCTTTTCAATGTGACCTACGCTAAATAAACATGTCGTGCATGGTTGAGCCTTCACTCCTTGAACAATATTATGAAAAGTGTTCTTTTAAAAAATTATTCATTATTGTGTATGTGGGGAGGGAGATAGCCAAATTACCGAGTTTTCCCAGCCCTCACCCCACTGAGCCATTTTGCCAGCCCATAAAAAAACATTTTTTACTATACCAAGAAAAGTCTGAGCCAGTAATCTTTCAGGTATCATCCACGCCCATCTGCTCAGCGCCATCCAAGCCACAGTTTTGATGCATGCATGCATGCATGCTGCTGTAGTTTTCCTAGAGTCTAATGCAGACAGCGAGTAGATGCTTGCAAGCAGCAGCAGTAGCAGCTTGTGTTTGTTTGGGTGAGTATAGATCCCTTTTTGCAGCTCTGCAAACAGGATGGTTTGTTTGGCTTTGTTTCTAGATTAACTCTCTGCCTGAGGGACAGCGAGAAACCTGGTGTGGCGCTCTGCCAGTGGATGGGAAGCAGTAGCTATTATTTCACTGACATGACATGATGTTTGCAGGGACTCATCTGATATTTGTGGTGGTTAAAAAGGGTTCAGGCTGCCAACCAGTTAGTGGGCCAGCTGATGAGGGATGGTGGGTGGCCTCAGTGAGGGTTCTTTGGGGGAGGGAACAGCCCTTCCCCATATCACTCACACACACGTAAACACATTCACACACACATTCACACACATACACACACATACTCTCTTTCACACACATACACACACACCACACACAGACACACCACAACATACACACTCACACACACAAACACATTCACATACACATTCACACACACACACACACACATACTCTTTCATACACATACACACACACACCACACACAGACACACCACAACATACACACTCACACACACAAACACATTCACATACACATTCACACACACACACACACACA
>NC_022031.1:40321629-40335808 GCF_000317375.1 Microtus ochrogaster
CACACACACACACACACACACACACACACACACACATACAGGCTAGAAAAGAGGTGGCAGTAAAGATGAAAGTGTATTCTTTTAACCTCTCTTGAGGAATGATCTAAGAACTCAGCAGTTTCTGTAAAAGGGCAACATGGCAAATCTTCAAAAATCCTGAACGGAAGGAGCTTCAGAGGAATTCATCCGGATGTAACAGCACTCCTCTTTCTGAGATTTTGATTTAAGAGAAGACAGATGTGCAGGCAGATGAAAAACGCTCTACTTCCCGTCCACAGCATCCAGAATACGGACTGGGTGTAGGCCATGGCCTTTTAACCTTTCCTAACAACCCACCCCAAGTCTAACTCAGACATTGATATGTTAAGGTGGTGAGTTACTTCTTTGCTGTGTTCTTAGTTGCAAATACAGAGTTCAGAATGATAGTCTACAGCCGCACTACCCTGAATGCACATGAACTCACCTTAGAAGCTAAGGAGGGTAAGGCCTGGTTAGTATGTGGATAATAGAATTCAGAAGGACGCGAAAGAAAAAGCAATTATAGAAGGAAGATGGATGTTCTTTATTTCCTCTTAAGATAACCGAGCTGTTACCTGGAGTCTGTGCTCTCTCTGCTTTTCCTGGGAAAAGAACATCAAACTCGGCTGCGCAAGGCTCCCAGGCACCTGCTCAAGTGCTGTTTGTTGGCTGCTGGTCAGGTTGGAAGCCATGTCTGGCTGCAGCTCATGCCTTTCTGCCTTCTTCCTCTCTGGGGTCAGGGAACGTTTTTTGTATATGGGGCAGTATATGAGTGTTTATTTCTGGGGAGTTTCTCTGTTTAATTTTTTACAAAAAGTCATGTAATAATAAAAGTGAGAATATGCTTTATGCCAAAAACCTAAATTCACACAGACTTGAAGGATATTTTAGCTATGGGTCACAGACACCAAGGACTGCCAGCTGGTGAAGTCCACGCTTTGCCTGGTGCAGGAACTGGCCTAGCACACCCAGCGATCTGCTTGGGCCTGACCTTCCTCCAGTCACTCTGATCTCACCCTTAGTCGACTCTGATTATTAGGAAGTTTTTTTTTTTTTTTGTTAATACTGAGCCAAAAACCATCCTTGGGCAATGGCCACCCAATTGCCTTGATTCTGCTCTTTGAGCCTCCCCACCCCAACTCCCACATCTATTTCTTCATTCCTACAGTAGCTATGTAGGACATTTAGACATGCAGAGTCTGGGATCAGGTCCCCAAGTCTTCATTTTTCCAGGCAAAGTACATTAGTTTCTCCGGTGTCCCGAAAGGACTAAGCCAGGGCACAGCTGTGCAGGGGTCTGCTCAGCTCAGGTCCAGGGTTACTCACCTTACTTCAGGGTCTGTTTTTGTGTTGTTATAGTTGGAATTAGAGTCAGGGCCTGGCTTACAGCAACCCCAGCAAGCAAGGCTCAGCCACCTGTCCTGAGAGAGATAAGGGACTGGGAAAAGCAGAGAGATTTATTTGATATAAATTGGTCCAGTGACCCTTTGTTCCAAGACCATCATTGGAACATTAACATGGGCTTTCGGCTTAAACAAAGGAAGAACTGGGGCAAAGGGCAAGAGGTATGTGTAGTTAAGTAAGCCTGGTTTAGGTATGGTTTCAGTGGTCATAGCTTTGGTCTTGCAAGGGTGTCCAAAGAACTTCATATTGATTGAAAGGACAAGTTGTGTGCTCCACGGTGTGGCCCCACCCTTGTGGATCATGTCCTCAATTGGGAGGTAGATTGTCCCTTGAAGTTCTCTTAATCCAATTTAACTCAAAAGGAAAAAAGATCAATGACTTACCTCCAACCTTTCACCCCCTAAAGGGGGACAGTCCTTGGGTGATTTACACATAGACCTTCCCCCACTAAGCAAGTGACCCACAGTAAATGAGACACAGACCCAAAATGAAGGACTTTCTCCTGCTTTTAGCATCTTGTGGGCTCGAGAGGAGCCCATGTGGCTGACTCTCTGGGCTCAGCCTTCTCTGACTGCTTCTGAGGAGCTGTATTAGTTACCTGTGGATGCTGTAACTCCACCACACCGTGGCTTTTAAAGCTGTGGAGATCCACAGAAGGTTCCAAATGCAAAATCAAGGTGTTGGCGTTGCTGTCTTCTGTGTGGAGGAGGCAGGGGCAGAAGTAGAAGTGGGGGTGGAGCAGGGAGGAGCAACCTTCCTTGCTTTTTCAACTTATGGAGGCTGTTGTGTTTCTTCTTGGAAGAATCTTATTGTTTTTGCTTCTGTTTTCTTTTTCTTTTTTTTTTTTTTTTTTTTTTTTTTTGGTTTTTCGAGACAGGGTTTCTCTGTGGCTTTGTAGCCTGTCCTGGAACTAGCTCTGTAGACCAGGCTGGTCTCGAACTCACAGAGATTGCTTCTGTTTTTTTGAGACAATGCTTCTCTGTGTAACCCTGGCTGTACGGGAACTCACTCTGTAGACCAGGCCAGTCTTGAACTCACAGAGGTCCGCCTGCCTCAGCCTCCTAGCGCTGGGATTAAAGGTGTGGCCACCACCGCCCGGCTGCTGTAGTTCCTGATTGGCTCCCGTTTCTGCCTTCTTGACGTCTGCTTTCTGTGTCAGATCTCTCTGCTCTTTTTTTTTTTTTTTTTTTTTTTTTTTTTTTTTTTGGTTCTTCAAGACAGGGTTTCTCTGTGGCTTTGGAGCCTATCCTGGAACTAGCTTTTGTAGACCAGGCTGGTCTTGAACTCACAGAGATCCGCCTGCCTCTGCCTCCCGAGTGCTGGGATTAAAGGCGTGCGCCACCACCGCCCGGCTTGCTTTGCTCTTAGAAGGACACTCATGATGCATCTACCTGCACATTATAGGTAAACTGTTCAACTAAAGCCCAGTAACAGAATTCTGTGTCGAAAAAAGACCTTTTGTTCCCAAATAAGAGAATATTACAGATTCCTTATTTTCAGATTTGCATAGTTATTTCTTCTAGGGGATGCAGATTTTACTCAGCTCTTGGCTTACATTCTTTTGTTTAGGATTTTTTTTAAGTTTATTTATTTATACAGCATCCTGCCTGTAGGCCAGAAGAGGGCACTAGATCTCATTATAGGTGGTTGTGAGCCACCACGTAGTTGCTGGGAATTGAACTCAAGACTTCAGGAAGAACAGTCAGTGCTCTTAACCACTGAGCCATCTCTCCAGCCCCCTGTTTAGGAAATTTTTAAATTACATTGTGTGTGTTATCTGCATGAGTCTGTACCACGTGTATATCATACCTGGTGCCCTCTGGGAGCCACTGTGGGGGTGCTAGGAATTGAACCCAGGTCCCCTGGAAGAGCTGCCAGTGCTCTTAATCACAGAATCATCTCTCCAGCCCTCTGGTGGATATATGGTGGGATTGCTATGTAGACCAGGCTAGCCTCAAAGTATTTGTTTCCTGTCCTGACTCAGCCTCCTGATGCTGAGATTATAGGAATGTCCCAACACACCAACCCTGTCCTTTCTGTTCCCATGTTTTCATTCTTTCCTTTGGTTCAGCAACCTGGCTGCTCTTCTACTGGGTGCCTGTGCTCTTCTGATATCCATCTCCCTGTTTGGGGGCTTGGGGGTGGGGCCTCTGAGGATGAGGCTGCCCAGAGAAGTGCAGGTCTTTCTGGTCCATGCCCTCATTTCACCAGCGTGCTTGAGCTTGTCGGTGGAATTTTATCAATGGGAAGAGGCTGCTGCTGTTCAAATATTCATCAGCAGTTCTTAGACGCACAGAAGTCTCCCAGTGAGCATGCTCTGATGGAAGAGACAGGTCGGAGGAATCTATGTCCTTGTATTTTCCCCCCAATTTAGTCCTTATTGAACTTGTAGAGGATCATTTGTTTTCTCAGGGCCCATATACATATCTATTTCTATAAAACAAAGCAAAACAAAAAAGCAAAACCAGGAAGTGTTTGTTGGCAGCTCCAAAAAGAGTGTTGTTGTGTGAGAACTCCTTCCCCCTTCAACACACTTCATGCAAAGCCCTATGGTCTTTTAAACGTGATTCACAGTCTGCTGCTGGCTTCTGTCTAGAGCACCCAAAAGCCTTGGGGCGAGCAGGAGAGGTGGGTTTTATATGCAGTTAGCAGAGCTGGGGGAGGCTATAATCTGAAGAGCTCCAGATTCTGCTCAGCACGTCCCCTTTGCGCCCAAGGTTGCAGCCTCACCTCTGCCCAAAGCACCCTCCAAGGCTGCTACTCCGTTCGCAGTTCACCAGGCAGGAAGCAGAGGAGGGAGAGGGAGGAGGCAGATGAATCATTCAAGTGCCTGCCACACCTGACGCGACAGTCATTTGGCTCTGGGCAAGGTGAGATACAGAGACCCTTGGGCATGCGCTGGGGGAAGATCTCAAGAGGCTTCCAGAAGGGACTGGCATTTAAACCAAGCCTCCATGGATGAGTAAGACAGAGGGAGAAGCAAAACAGAACTGCTACAGCCTCACCAGGGACTCAGCCTGATGTCCAGGGCCCATGGGTAGATGCCCAGGGGCCAGGGTAATGTGCAGGGGCCAGGATTATGGACCATAGCTGGGTCGTAAGAATCTCAGGTTTGAAGGAGGCCTTTGGCTCACGTGGTAAGAAAGCTGTTCTCAGGGAGCTGTTTGGAGCCCAAAGGGCTGGATAGGAGCAGGGCAGAGATCTCTTCTGGTTTGGCTTGATGGGTCTAGAGGATGAGGACTTTCCATCTTGACAAGGCTTGTCTGTTGTAGCTGCTCTGATTCGGCTTCATTTTACCTGTGGCTGGGATGGGTTGCCTTTACAGGGCAGAGGGAGCCTCCCCTTCTGCCCCTTCCCAATTCAGGATGACACTCCCAGAATTGCTTGGTCATGGGGGATTTCTATAAACCCTGTACCATTTGAGGGGACCTTCTCCCAGGTAGACACTGAGCCCTGCAGGACACAGGCTCACCAACTGTGTTCATTGAAGCAATGAATGAGTGAATGATGGTGCCTGTGACTGCTGGCCCAGCTGCATCTGCCTGGCTTCCTGCCATTCCATGGCTCATTTTATGGTCACCAGGTATGTGGGCCTCTGGGGTTTTGTGAGGTATACCTGCTCCTGGAGTCAGTTTGCCCTGTCAAGCAAGTGCTGGCAAGAATTCAGGTGGTACTTAACTGCTCCAGCCTCTCAGAGATGGAGAAACCTCAGCCTGGCTTCCAGCTTTCTGAACTATGCCTTATTGTCCCTGTCATGGCCATGTGGTGCAGCTGGCTCCTCTTAGGGCCCCTTAGTCTTCATACGGGAGTCTGGAGGTCTGTGTGGTCCAGGGGAAAGTGTATATGTGTGTGTGTGTGTGTGTGTGTGTGTGTGTGTGTGTGTGTGTGTGTGTGTGTGTGTACGGACTTTTGACTCCATCAGGCCAGGTTTTTCAGGCTTGATGCACCAGGACCTACTGTTTAGTTGCTCGTTCATCTGATTATCAGGGCATGTTACAACTATAATAAAGAAGAGTCAGTAAATTCTCATCTTCCTCTTCTATTTGAAGAGCTGTCATGGAGAAGAGAGACAAGACTTGTTTGGTTGGCAGGGCATGGTGGCACATGCCCAGGCTCCTGATTTTTCAAGCCCAAAGCATTGGTGATATTTTTGGGTTTTATTCTTTGTGTTTGTTTTGTTTTGTTTTCTGAGATAGTAGCCCTGTTCACCATTCATTTTATGGTCATCATTGTTCATTCATTGCTTCAATCAACACAGTTCGCTGAGCTTGTGCCCTGGGGGGCTCAGCTTCCAGCTCCCAGAATGAGCTGGGAGGGCTTGGCGCCTACCTGGGAGAAGGTCCCAGGAAAAATGGGACAGGTGATGTAGAAATTCCCTTGTGACCAAGCAATTCTGGGAATGTCCTGTAGTTTTCTATGTAGCCCTGACTGTCCTGGGACTGGCTCCGTAGACCAGGCTGGCCTTGAACTCACACACCCTCCCAGATGCTTGGGTCTTCTTCTTTCACCAGTGGGCTGTCACCAACTTCTGTGAATCTGGAGGATGCTTCCGTGTCTGGGCCCGAGTGACTTCCGGTCCTTGCAGCTTGCAGCGTTTGAGGCTCCATTTAATGCCTCAACACAGGTTGCTAATCCACTGCCCAGAGAGTTCTTCTAGGCTTGAGAAACTTAGCCTGGTCTCTATAGTAGAGATGAATTCCTAGTCCAGGGAATCTGATGAACTTGGAGAATGCTCAGCATTTTAGCCCTTGGGGAAGAATTATCTAGACCTGTTTGCTGCCTTCAGGAAAACACAGATGGGAAAGGATTGAATTTTTGCCCTGAATTGGAATTGTCAGTGTGGAAAATCCCAGCAGAGATGGCTTGTGTTAGGGGCCTTTCTTCTTCTGACTTTCTGCAAAGGGGAAAAAAATTCAAATCTCTAGAATTGATTGACCTTTGTGTGCAGAGGCTCTTGGGATGTGCAGCTTGGTTGGACAAGTGCAGCTGTGTGCCTGAGAACCAGCTGTGTAGATGCAAAATTCACACCTGAGGAAAATTACTCCACCCTTTAATACGATTGTGTTCGGAAACTAATTTTCAAAGACAGTTTCAATTTTCCCAGCTGTCTGGGCAACAGATCCATACAGTCTGTGTCCAGGCATCCCCTCTCTTGTATTCTGCTCAGCTTCATTTGGTTAGATTCCCTACACGTTATAGATTGCCTCTGATGTAAGCTCAGGCGGGTGTTGAGGGCTTCAGGGTATGGGAGAATATATCACCAGCCAGCAGTCTTCTTTTCTAGCCAGGCTCCCAAGACTTGTGCCCAAGAGTCGTGGAATAGGCCCTCTGCTCACTGGAGATTGCTGCATAGATTGGTATGCCAGCCAGAATTCCTGCCCCAGGCACTGAGGTCCCGACGGATGGATGCTGAGGAGGGTTCTGTGGGGAGGGCTCATAGATGAATCTGCAGCAGAGATGGGCCAGGCGGGGAGCACAAGTCTAAACTAAGATGCTGGGGAAGAGAGTGGACCACAGGTACGTTTGGTCCGTGGCCGGTGCTCTAGCAAGCTTCTGGACTTTGCTCTTGTGATCCCCCCCCCCCCATCTCCCCTCTTGCTTAGCCCTGTTTTCCTTCCCAAGCTCATTACTGACCCTGGCCTGCCTTCTCTCAGCACTTTGGCTATTCTCTCTTAGCACGGTGCTGGTGGCGTCACAAACACCCTGCCTCCCTCCCGAGAGAGATAGCAGGGGGATAAAGAAAGGCTAAATGAAGTGACTGAAGCGTCCACGTCTGGCTCACTTGCTGAAACTGAAGTGTTTGCCGAGAGAGAGGCGTGGAGGTGAAAATGGTGTTCTGGTCCAGAGTGGGGAGACCACTGAGGTGTCCTCGGAGGCGGGAGAAGAGCAGACTGCCAACTTCCTGAGGATAGGAAGCAATTGTAAAAATACTCCGAGGAGTGCAGTAGACACTCAGTGTTTTGGGGACATCTCCAGTAATTAGAGAACTGCAAATAAAAGCACTGACACTCCTGTATTTTTTTCTTTTTCTTTCTTTCTTTTTTTTTTTTTTGCTTTTAATTTTTTGAGACAGGGTTTCTCTGTGTAACTTTGGAGCCGGTCCTGAAACTCACTTTGTAGACCAGGCTGGTTTCAAACTCATAGAGATCCTCATATGGAGCCTCTGCCTCCCGAGTGCTGAGATTAAAGATGTGTATCACCTCCACCCGGCTCTATTTTCTTATTTTTGAATGTCTCATGTAGCCCATGCTGGCCTCAAACTGTCTCTGTAGCTAAGGATGCCCTTGACTCTCTAATCCTTCTGCCTCCACTTCTCCAGTGTTGGGATTACAGACGTGTGCTGACTTACCTGGTTATACTCAGTGCTTGGGATCAAACCCCGGACCGCGATCATGGTGGACAAGGACCCTACCAACTAGGCTACACCCCCAACTACAGTGTTCCATTTATACGTCTGTCAAATTAAAGGACAGTGAGCATTTGGAGGCGGGCATTTTGGCTCTGTCAGCTTTCAAAACTCAGCTGGGTTTGGTGTACTCATAATACAAGTACTCAGAGGATGTGTGCGTGTGTCTGTGAGGGTCAGGATTTAATACCATCTGACTACATAGCCAATTCAAAGCCAGCTTGGGCTACAAACTGTCTCCCCAAACAAAACCCAACAAAAAGCTTTCTGCACTGGCATGCAGTCTTTCACTTGGTAGGTCAGTCTTAGGACTAACCAGAGTGTATCCGGCAAAGATATCTGTATCAGCATTGTCTGTAAGACACTGGAAAAGTACCAGGAATCCAGCAATAGGCCACTGCTTCCTACAGGATGCTTCTACGCATAGGACATTTTAAACTGTCGCAGAATAGCCAAGGCACAGGGGAAGCCAGGTTGTAACTCATCTAAAAGATAAATTCTCAAGTTATGTTGAAAAATGTGTTTTCAAACAAAAAGGAAGGATAATTAGTACCTTGGAGATTTTAAGAGAATATTTTCTTACTTCTAAAAAGATGAAAATTTTTTCTGCCAGGCACATGTACTGCTCTTCTAATCCGAGAGGGAAGATGATGTTATTTAAGAAGAGCAGAGACACTTTGGGGAGCATGGTTAGAGGCCGGGTGCCTTGAAAGCCAGCCCAGCACGTCGTCTGTCTTGCAGATTTCCAGACAGGTAGCGTTTTCGAAGGCAGCGTGGTCCCGGGTCCATTTGTGTGTGTATTTATAGAAGTGAAAGCCTGGGGTGGGGAGGAAATAGATTGATTTTTTTTCCCCTTGAACTTTTGAAATTATTTTCTCCACTCCATTTGTAATTGAACCCGCGCAGCTATTCTTATTTCTTCCTTTCTTGAGCTCTACGCTGGGCCTAAAAATATTAACTGGCTTAGGATGTGGGTTTTGCTAAAATAATTCCCCTTGAAGTCGTCATGGGTCCTCTCCTGCTTCGAAATGGGACCCCAAGGAAGACTACCCTCTGACATGTATTTTGCCCGTCTACTTGATGTATTTTGACCTTCATTGTCTAGCAACCTTAGACTCCCATGAAGGAGACCAGTCCTGGATGGTTGGGATAATGGGCCCCATCAACCATAGAAGGAAGGGACCCAGGGGCTGCATAGCAGGGCTGGGCACTGTGTGCTGGGCAGGTTGATGTGGGGGCCAATCTACCATCACCTTATCCATAGAGGTAACATTAGTCTGCAGAAAAGGAGATCAGAGGCGGGGAGTGTCTCGTTAAATATTAATTCTAGTGATGTCTTTTGCCACGCATCTTCAGAGAGTGCCGGGCATTTCACAGACATTACCTCATCATTCATTCTTGGGAGAAGTGTTCTTGGGTGAGAAGTTGATGGCAAGGGTGATGATCCTCTGTGGGCGCAAAGCATAGCAAATATTTTATTGTATTACTTTATTTATATACAAGGTGCTAATTATACTTCCAGACTTTTTATGTATATATATGTCTGTTTTTTCCCCCGTTTTACTAGTGTGTGCATGTGCCATGGAGAGGTCAAAGGGCAACTTTCAGGAATTGTTTCTCTCCTCCAATCTTGGGATCTAGGGATCAAACTCGGGTCAGCATATATGCCTGGCAAGCACTTTTACCTGCTGAGCCTTCTCCGTGGCCCAGTTTATTTTGAAACAGGGTGTCCTGTCACCTGGGTAGGCCTTGAACTCACTGTGTATCCAAGACAACGACTTTAAACTTCCGGTCCATTTGCCTCCACCACCGAAGTGTTGGGATTCTAGGCGTACCCCACCACCCACAGTTTATGCTGTGCTAGGGATCAAGAACACTGGGCAAATGCCCTTCTGACTGAACTGCATCTCTAGGCCCCCTGCTCCCTCTCTCTGAGCTAGAGTCTTACTCTGGAGCCTTGGATGTCCAGGAACTCAAAGTCCCCCAGCCTCAGCCTCCCAAACTGTTAAACTTGGTCAGGACTGGGTAACAATTGATAAAACGAAGCAGAGGTGTTTTTTGTTTTGTTTGATAAGCCCTCCTTCCTCAGGGTTGGTCTGCATTCCTCATGAATAAAATGGCCTCCCTGCTCTTCCCCCCACTAACATAGACAGCTAGGGTGATTCTGGGTGTAAAATTTAACCTCCTTGTTCCACACTTAGGATGTTTGTGGATTTGGCGTCTCTGTCACCCCTACCCTCATGCTTCAACCCCACTCACACTCCCTTTGTTTCTCTTGCTTGTTTTTTTTTTTGTTGTTTGTTTGTTTGTTTGTCTTTTTGTTTTGTTGAGACAGGGTTTCTCTGTGCAGCCCTGGCTGTCCTAGAACTCACTCTGTAGACCAGGCTGGCCTCGAACTCACAGAGATCCCTCTGTCTCTGCCTCCGGAGTGCAGGGATTAAAGACGTGCACCACCATGCCCACTACCCTTTGTTCCTTACCACCCTGAACTTTGGGTTTTGAGGATAGCCCAGTGCCTTACCCTAAGTACCTTCTCTTTGCAGTGTCTTTCAGCCCAGCTCTGCAGGACTCTCTCCTATGCTGCAGAGATGGGTCTCTTCCTGTACAGGGTCTCCCTGGCATCTAACTCTACTGTGAGTCCTCGTAGACTCCTGGGCTCCCTACCAGCTCTGGGCCTTGCTGCCTTTCACTTTGTGCGTTGGTGTCTTGTGTGTGCTCCTTGATGACATTTTCCAGCCGGGTTTTACTGCAGAGGCAGGTTGATGTTTCTCTTAGCACCTTGCATACACTCCATATGTAAGCGAAGTTCACTGAGTACAGCGTGAAATGGCCACAGTTTTATGTTGACAGAGGTTTCTGTCCTGCCCAGTCCTGCAGTTGTTAAGTCCCAAAAGAATCACACAGAGGTCTACATTAATTATAAATTGGTTGTCCTATTAGCTCAGGCTTCTTACTAACTCTTTTAACTTATATTAGCCCATAATTCTTGTCTATGTTAGCCATGTGGCTTGGTGCCTTTTCCAGCGAGGCAGTCACATCTTGCTTTCTCTATGACTGGGTCAAAACAGCAGACTGAAACTTCCCTCTTCCCATAATTCTCATTGACCCGCCTCTACTTCCTGCCTGGCTACTGGCCAACCAGCATTTTATTAAAAATAATACAAGTGATAGGATAAAAGATCATTGTCCAACAGTTTTAACAGTTTTAACTGAGGTCTGTGGATTGGTTTTTTGTTTTTTTGTTTTTTTGTTTTTTCGAGACAGGGTTTCTCTGTGGCTTTGGAGCCTGTCCTGGAACTAGCTCTGGTAGACCAGGCTGGTCTCGAACTCACAGAGATCCGCCTGCCTCTGCCTCCCGAGTGCTGGGATTAAAGGCGTGCGCCACCATCGCCCGGCGAGGTCTGTGGATTGTGCCTAGTCCCAAGGGTTGTGAAGGACAGAGGTCACCGATAGACTCCCCTTTGGCCTGACACTCCTCCTCCCATCCCATTCACGGCAGCCCTTGCCCGCTACGTGCAATGCTCACGTTATCACCAGTCTTCACCGTGTTGTCTGTCTTCGCTCATGGTGTTTTAGCACAGGTAAACAGACAATGAGAGCAACTCTACGGTTACCTCACATTCTTATTTTTCTGTTCTTTTCCCACCTCTTGTGCTAGGCGTCCATAGTGCACGGGATCCTAGAATTTTAAAGAGCTTTATCTGGAGCCTTCTCTGTTCCTGAGAGCTGGCACGAGGGCTCCGGTGGTTCCGTGCCCCACCTGGGGCAGGCTGCGTGCGGCTGGGCAGGTCATTTAATCTTCCGTGTCGTCATTTCCCCATCTGTTAGGGAGGATAATGTGCTTGGGGGTGACCTGCCCCTCCGCGCTCCCTCCCGTGAGGCTTAGTGAACTAATGCTCCCGCGATTAACGTCAGCTGAAGGTGACTGGGCAGAACCAGCAGCTGGGGACCAGGTGTTGGGTCCCCAGAACGGGTGTTATCGTCTGTGTCGTCCTTGACACAGGCCAGAGGAAGCCAGTGTGCCAGTCAAGAGCCTCTAAGGTTTCCTCCTCTGGCTGGCTCAAGTGGCTGAGGTCTTGGGGGTGACAATGGCATCCAGAGGACTTCCAGGCTTGGTTCACTGAAAGGAGAGAAGCCAATCTTGTACTGAGAGCCCTGCTGCAGCCCAGCAGCAGCAGCAGCTAGGAGGACTCAGTCTTGGGAGCAGTGGCGCCTGGGCCGGAGACTCTGCCGCTCTGCCCACATGGCCTCACTGTTCTCTCCACTCCTCCTTATTGATGAGCTTTGGAAGCGGCATTGGGTACTCACACGCCTCTGGTTGCAATCCTGGGAATGGTGGCCTTTTTTCTTTAAGACCAGCCTGGGAACGGTGTCCTGGGATGAAGGGAAGGTGTTGTTGTGGAGAGGAGCTGAGGGATTCACGCCTTGGAGGAGCCCCTTCAGCTCAGACTGGTGAGTGGTCATTTCTCACTCAGAAACAAGTCCTGTTTTCCCTAGACTGCTCTCAGAAAGGGAACCACTTTGTCTATTCTGTAAGATTCTGTACGTGTGTTTAAATATATGTGTGTTTAAATAAATATCCATTTCAATAGCATGCTTGTTCTCAAACATTCCTTAAAAATCTGTCTGAGTAAAGGCCCCTTTTTAGTCTTAATGTCATTATAATTATCAAAGTTTCTTCTCAAATATATCTGGTAAATATCTTATGTCTGTGTGGCAAACACTTGTATTGTTAATCGTTTGTATGTAGATAGCATAATTATTAAATACTTATGGCACTAAATTCCTCACCATTTTTCAGACTTATGAGATTGTGGGATGTAAATACCAAGAAGATTTTCCAGGTTCTTTCTAGGGTTCCTTTGTTTGTGTGTTTGTTGTGGGAGTGGGGCATGGGTGCCATGGGGCAATTATGAAGGTCAGAGGGCAACTTTCCGGGAGTTGGTTTTCTCCTAACGTGGTGTGGGTTCCAGGAATCAAACTCAGGTTGTCAGGCAGCAAGCTGACTTGCCCGCCCCCTGAACCGCTCGCTTTCAAGTTCATATCCCCACTCTCTTGTCTACACCTCTTTAGACATTGTAGACAGCAGCCTTTGAGTTACACATAAGATGGGGAACATTCAAGGTTTTACTGAACTTTTCTCTGTGCCTTGATCTAATCACAGTGAAATTTCTAGTCTTAGGTGACCCTGCCTTACCATAGCTAGTGCTAGTTCCCTTGACCTAACCTCGAGTCCCTGGTTGACCTGACAGTCTACTGGGTGTGTTTTGGTAGTGGAGCTCCCTTCAGGGTCACATGCCTGTGGTTCAAGTGCTTGGGATTTGGAGCTGGAGGAGCAGGAGTTCAAGATCATTATTGGTTGCATAGTAATCTCAAAGTCAGCCTAGGCTACTTGGACTGTCTCGAAAACCAAAAATAAAATGGAGGGGCAGAGAGTTGGGGAGGTGTAAGGGAGGGAGATTAGGGAGGAACCACTATGTAAAACAGGCTAGCCTCAAAATCACAGAGATCCCCTCGTGTCTGCCTCCCAAGTGCTGGAATCAAAGGCGTGCGACACCATGCCTGGATGGAGTGTAGAGTTTTGCTGTGGAAGATTTGGGGCTAAGTCAGTGCGTTCTAGGCAGAGGGAGAACAGGTAAAGGCGCGGCAGGAATGCGTGGGTAGCTTTGGAGGTTCTCTGAAGGTGATGAAGAAAATGATGCGGGGTAAGCAGGCCGGTACCCAAAGCAGGAGGCTCTTGTAGCCACCTAGGAGTCGTTCCTCGTCCTGGAGGCAGTAGGGAGCCGTTGAACGGTTCTCATAAACTAGGCCTGCGCAGAACTGTGTTTCCAGGGGGCTTAGCAGGCAGTGTGGGGCGGGGGGTATGAGCGGAGCCTCTTGTTTATCTTGCTCTATAACTTTTGTCTCCGTGTGTTGATGGATTGGAAATTGTCTTAATGTTTAATTGGAAGGTAATTGCTTTTCTTATGATGGCCACTGGACTTTGAGAGGGCGTAGATTATTGTCTGGGGGAGGCAGCTCTAATTTTATAATTGGGCATTGCGTGGGGAAATAGAAACTGTTTAGCAGAATGACTTTGTAGGAAACGTTGATAACAAACTGCTTCCTTCCTTCTCTTCTTCCTTTTTAATATCTTCTTTTATCTTTTTGTGTTCGCTTCACCCAGTAATGATCTGGGGATGCCAGACTCCATAAAATCTGCCCGTAGTGAACACCTAAAACATGGGTTTGTTCTCCTTTTCCAACTCTTGTTCGTCTTACCTCTCACTCAAGACTGATTGTTCGGGCGCCTGAAGGAGGCTCACCTTGCAAGGCTCCGACATGTCGTGGTGGTGGTGGTGGTGGTGGTGG
>NC_022031.1:40335908-40357865 GCF_000317375.1 Microtus ochrogaster
GTGGTGGTGGTGGTGGTGGTGGTGGTGGTGGTGGTGGTGGTGGTGGTGGTGGTGGCGGCTATAATAGGAGTGGCTCAGGAGAGAATGTCTGTGTGCCATTACGGGTCATATATGTGGTGGAGATGTTACTGTTGGTCAGTTTGCACCATTGGTGCCAGTCACTCAACCAGTGTTTAATGAACATCTATCTGGCCCTGAGGAGTCATGTAACCCAGAGAACTTTGATATAAGGTCTATTGTCAGGCGTGTAATAGTTCTGAGGGAGGGGAGGTGCTGGGTACTACAGGGGCACCTTGCTCAGAGTCAGAGGTATAAAATCATTTGGGGGTGGATTAGCAGTTGCCTAGAGTTGGGGACATGGGGTCATGGGAACACCTATGAGTCTGGGGCTTGAGGGGGGAGCCATGAATTGCCCTGAAGTTGATTGTGATGGCAGATGCTCAACCCCATGGCTGTGCTGAAAGCAGTGACTTGTGTAATCATGGCTCAAATAAAGCCGTCTTGGAAAAAAAAAAAATGACTCAGGGACTGTGGATGTAGCTCAGGAGTAAAGCGCCTGCCTAGTGTGTAAGCCCCAGCTCTAAGAAGGAAACAGACAGAACAATAGCAACAACGATGATGGTGAAATCTAGAGGGAGGACTATTCCCAGCTTTGAAAGGTCCCACTCTGGGAGCAGAGCAGGAGGGGCCTCAGCAGGGCTAGAACTCTCTGGAATGTGAGCCTGTTAAGGGAAGAAAACGGGAGGCTGAAGAGAGACACAAGGGGCCTGAACAGTCAGGGCCTTGATGGCCTAGAAACAATTACAGCAGCTACCGTTTGTAGCTTCTCTGCCAGGCACGGCGTGTTTAGAGCCCTGTGCGCATTCCTCGCTGCAAGAGCACAACAGCCGCTCGGCAGGTGCTGCTGTTATCAGCACTTTATCAGCAGGGAGTTAATCTGCCCAGAGTTGTCCCTCTAGGAAGTAGCAGGACTGAGACAGAGCCCAGGTCTGACTGCAGAGCTCACAGTGAGAACCTAATAAATCACCCGCAAAGTTTTCAGGTGGCAGTGTTTTATGCAGGAGAGGAGGGACAGTGTTCGTCTTAGAAGTTCATTCCGTGATATGTGGCATAGATGACAGAAACTCCAAGGCCAGGGACCAGATACTGCAGTGGTCCACCTCCTAGGCCATGCCAGCTCCACCATGCACAGGTGGGAAGAAGTGAAACCCTGAGATGGCACATTCACAGGAGCCTAAGAGCGGCTGAATTTTGCTGATGTTCTGCTTTCTGTTGTTTGTTTTGGCAAGTCTGGAGGAGCTCAAACCCAGGGCCTCATGCATGGTGAGCCTGCACTAACCACCAAATTATATCCACAACCCCCAAACTCTGATGGATGCCCCCAAGCCTGGGTTCTGGGCTCAGAAAGTACAGTGGGGGAGGGACTTTGGTTGCTGTTGGTACAGGTGCCAGGGTCCTTCTCTGTGTGAGCTTGCTAGCGGCTGCTTATGACAGAAATAGATCCAACTTCTGACTTCTCTGCCCATCAGATTTTTAATGGAGGTACAGGGCTTCCGGATGTGTCTAGACTTTAGGGCGGAGATGAGGGTAGAGGAAGAAGGGGCCTTCTGAAGCTCCTGTGTGGAGCAGAATTGGAGTAACCTGAGGTGTGTACCTGCTGCTTCTCAGATGAGCGTGCCTTCGCTTGGCACATTCTCACTCCCCAGGGAACCTTTGCTCCATCCTTTCCCAGAGACCTCTCTGACTGTAGAAGAGGGTTTCCTTGTGACACAAATAATAACAGCCATTAAAGTACACATTCCTGAAATTTACTGCTAAAACCAGAAACTCTACGTGTTAGGTCAAATCTGTGTTTCCCACTTGCCTTGGTCCAGTGCGACATTGGGTTTGGTTCCTCCAGAAGAAAATGACCTCACAGAATGTGGTCCTATAGGTATATCATCTATGGTTTACAGCCTGCGTTAATTCAAAGTGTTTGATTTGACAGCAGTTTCTGGAAGGCTCTGTGAGTTCTGGTTGGTAGTATTTAAGAATTCAAGAAAGAGGGTGTGCGGTGGCATGGTCAGTCACCCTTTCCTTCCTGCGTACCTCAGCGGGCATTTAGCTACATGCCCCTTTCCTTCTCCCCATGGGCAGAACTGGGCGCTGCCGAGGCTAGAGACAGAGCTTCACAAGGGCTGGCTTTCTCCACTTCCGGGCCCTGTGGTGTGGGGGCTCTGTGAATCCCACCAGCATCCATTCATAGCCATCGGCTGCCATTGCCCAACAGCTGACCCGATTCCCTGAATCGTTGGCTGTGAACTGTGCAGTTCTACGAGAGGGAGAAGGGTTCCGGGCAGAATACTTAATTAGGGCTTAATTAAGACAGCTAGAGTAACCCTGTGGCCTGAACCTTGTGCGGGGTCCTGATTGGCAGATGGCACCTGGCACTCTTGGCTGTCTGACAGCAACCAGGCCTCATGCAGGGATGCACAGGCCCGTGCTGCCCTGAGGAGTTGCTCCTTAGCCTTTCAGGATGTGAGGCTCGCTTTTTCCTGAGGATCCCACACTCTGACTTACATTTGGCTAAGAATCGTCTGTGTAGTTTTGTTATTGGTTTGGTTTTTCGAGACAGGGTCTCTCTGTGTATCTTTGGAGCCTGTCCTGGAACTCACACTCTAGACCAGGCTGGTCTCAAACTCAACAGAGATCCACCTGCCTCTGCTTCGAGTGCTGGGATTAAAGGTGCGTGCCACCACCGCCCGGCCTGTGTGTTTTATATTCTCTAGAACATGAGGGATTCTTCAAGCGCAGGGGCCATGACTGGGTAACCTGGGTCCCTGCTACGATGCCCAGCACAGGTCCCAGTGAAAGAGGGGGTTGATGTGGTGGAGTGAGTCATTCTGTCACACTAAGGTCCCTTTTTAAGCTTGTGATGGATAAAAACTCTTCAAACTCGAATCTAAACCCTAGGTTATGATTTAAAATATACAGATTAAGACCATGGCCAGGATCTCCTGTGGGAAGGGTACAGACTTCAGACAAGGGATCGCAGGGGGGAATAAAGCCTTGGTGTCACCTGCCCTGGGTCATAGCCCTGTGGAGCATACCTTGGGCCAGCTCTGGAAGCCTTTGTTGCTCTGCTATGCTGAGGTTGTGGTTGGTTTTGGTCGGATAGGACTGGAAGGCCACCTAACTTCCTCGACAGACAGACGTGGAGTCACAGTGGGGTCTGCTGGAGTGGTGAGCCGTGGCTCCAGGACCCCTTAGTCGAAAGTTCCCAAGCAATGCTGTTGCAGATTTTGATTTTTGTGCTTATGGTATCAAAGATGCCCAGAGGGTTTTGGAAATTTTCTGGCTCCTAGTAACATCTGATCAATCATTTCATAGGAAAAACACAGATCGAGATTTTAGTCCTCACTGCACAATTTGGTTGATTATCCCCAGGTGGTCATCAATACTTCCATCACTAATGAGAATGAAGACATTTGTAATAACCAGCGTGTCTGTGGAGAAGGAAGAGACTCTTACTCAGTGCCTAGGGGACAGCAGACACCACCAGCTCTAAAGACCGCTGTGCTGGGGAGGTCTCTGTGGATCCCCATCCCTGCTCCTGGGCACTCTGTACAGCTGTGTAGTATCGAGCCCTGCCCCGGAAGGTCCTGACTGCTGGGTCTGTGGTTCCTTACAGGATGGCTTTTGTTGGCTTCTTTGTATACATTTGACCTGGCCAGTTACATACTTTTTGAAATAGTAAAATGTATGACAGAAATTTACTTTTTATTCTTTCTCTCATTTCTTTCTCATTCTGTGTCTCTGTGTGTGCGTGCGTGTGCACGCCGCATGTGTGCATACATAGACGCATGTGGAAGACAGAGAACAGATTTTGGGAGTCGGGTCTTCAGGTTTTATCCGCTATCTCCAGCCCTAGCCATTTTAATGGATGCAGTTTGGTGGTATTTAGATGTCTGCACAGTGTTGCATAATCATTACTGCTAACTAGTTTTTAGCATCCCCCAAGTAAGTCCTGTACCCAATTAAGCAGCATTTTTCAGTCCCTCCTTCTCGCCAGGCCTTGGCAGCCACCAGTCTACTTTCTGTCTCTCTATAGACTTGCTAACTCTGGACATTAAATATAAATGGGAGCATACAAAATTTTATCTTTTGCATCTGACTTCTTTCAGTCCTCGTGTTTTCAAGATGTATCCACGTCATAACACGTAGTGGTACTTCGTTCTAAAAAGTGACTGACACATATTGCATTATACGAATATGTCATGACGTCTTTATCCATTTATTCGTTGATGCATTTTTGGGTTGATTCCGCCATTCAGCTACTATAAATATTGCCCCATGAACATTAGTGTACAGGCTTCCACTTGACCATTTGTTTTCAGTTCTTAGGGGTATATACCAAGGAGGGGACACGCTGGTCAGCATTATTCTAAGTGTAACTTACTGAGAACGCTCTAAACTGTTGGTATAATCCCTTTGAACCTTCTCCTCGGGCTTCTCTAGGCTTCTCTAGTTATCAGGCTCCCTGGCTGTCTCTTCTCACTCTCTTTCATGGTGTCCAAGCTTCTTCAGCACCTGAAATGACTGTCGCACCCCTTCCTCCCTCAGCTCCACTCAATCTACCCTAGGGGTGCCCAGTGCTAGCTGTGCATTGCAGCGCCCAGGGTTCCTTTAACAGCACAAGCCCACCATTGTGTATGTGATGTAATTACTGTCGGGTGGGAGAGATGTCCCATTTCTCTGGTGACAGGCTCTGGGTACCTTACGGTAATTTCCCAGTTAGTAAGAGTTGGGGTCCAAAGCAGGACGTCTGCTCTTGACACGAGGGTCACTGGGGAAGACCTCTGAGCCCAAACGGAAGGGGAAATGTCATGATATGACACCAGATGAGAGCATCCAAGTCCACGGAGCTGCTTGGGAGTTAGAGGTCTCCAGCAGGTGGTCCTCTGTCCCACTCGGAACTAGGTGGCATGTTTCTCTGGCTCCTCCAGGATTGTGATTGCACGGTCTCTGTCTTGCATCCTCCTGCTGCTCCAGGTCAAAGGAAGATGTAGAAACTAGAGCCGGCTCGGGGAGGAGGAAAGTGAAGCGGTGTTGTTTGTTGAGGCATGTCATGGCTAAGTACCCAAGTACAGACTGACCCGGAAAATTAGAAAAACAGGCAGAACCACAGGGCTCTCTGGAGATGTAGGCAGAGGAGCTGCAGTGAGATCTCAGAGTCATGGCATGCGGTGTGAAGGCACTGGGCCTGACTCCACCTCTGTTCCCCTAGCATTCCATCTTCCAGCATTTCTAGATTCCTTCACTGTGCTTCGTGTAATTGGAGCCCCCATCAGAATGTATGAGGGGTTAGGGCTTTGTTCCCAGTGTGTCCCAAGCCCTAGAACGATACCTAGTACGAAGAAGATTCTGTATTCTGGATTTTCATTGGAAAATGTAAGCAGGGCTGGGCGACAGCTCAGTAAGTTAAGAAAGCTTGTGGTGCAAGCATGAAGACCCGGGTTCAAATCCACAGCCCTCACCTAAAAAGCCTACATGGCTGAGTGCCTCTGGCTGCAGCACCGGGGGATGAAGACACCCACTCCTGTAATATAGTCATGTTTTCAGAGTTCATTCACACAAATCCTTCACTTTACAGATAGGAACACTGAGATTTGAGGGTGAAGGGGTGTGACTTGGGTCCTGTGTCTAACTGGTAACAGCACCGGGGGACCTGATTACAGTGTCTCCCTATGGAGAGTGCCCTGTCCCTCGCCCAGTAAAGACAAGGGGCTTGGCAGCTGCATGTAATTCAACAGTGACATTTGCTTTCATCTCTGAGGGTTGCCTCAGGGGCCCTAGGACAGCTGAGGTGAGGTGCAGGCCACACTGGTATTCAAGTCAGCTCTTTCCCACATCCTTCCCAGGGCTCACTCTCCATCTGATAAGGAGGATGAATTGTGTGGACCAACTTCCCATCATCCCCTTGGTGTGGCCTGGGCCCCATGCCCCCAAATCACTGTCCAAAAAAAAAAAAGGCACAGCCTGAGTTCCCATCAATCCTGGCGGCTGCCTTCCTGAAGCTCCCAGAGGGCCATGCAGAGGCCATCTGCAGAGCGTTAGATAAGAAGCTCATCTCTCTCTGAGATGCCCAGTCTTGTCAGGCAGATGTGGAATCTGAGGACATGTGATCCCAGGATACCCTGGACCGTCATTTCCAAGAACACTGTGTTTACACTGCGCAGCACTGAGGATGATTTGGGGTGATGATATGAATGAATCATAGTTTCTGTTAAAATTGTTGCATGTGTATTTTTATTTGATTAGGGGAAAGTCAGGCCTGACTAGAGCTGTGGTTTGGTGACTATTGTGTTTAGGGTGCCATTAACTGGGGAGGTGTCCCACTGTAGTGTCCTCTCCACGTATCCCGTGTGCCGTCAGGACAGTGCTCTGGCAGTTTGCTCACGCGGAAAGGTCGTTTGGGAATGCTGCCACGGATTGTGGTGACTCTGGGTGCTTTCTCGAGAGCCATCTCCTGTGTCTTGTTTGCACCTGGTTCAGTGTGAGATGCCCGAGGATGCTGACGACCAGGGCCCAGTACACTCCAAGTGTAGGGTGGGAAGTTAATCACGCAGCTTATCATGAGCATCAGATGGAAAGTGAGCCCAGGAAAGGATGCAGGGAGGGCCGTGTCTACCACTCATGCTATGGGGGATAAGAAAACCTAGCTAAGCAGCTGGGAAACACAGGCTTTTCTTTGGTTCACGGTAAAACTTTGTTAGTCACCCGAAGCCCTTTTCTGTAAAACAAAACATGTTGAGAGAGATAGCTCTTGAAAGACAAGCTGAGGAAAGGAAGATGGAGGAGCCACGGGCACGGAAGAAATGAAATAATTCCATGCAGCTTTTCCCAGACTGTTTTTATGGCCCAGGTGAAATGACTTGTGAACAGATTCTGTATCAGACCCGAGTTGACTGGATCCTTCGAGGGAGGAGATAGGAAATGCCTTCATGGGGTCCTGGTGGCCGCTGTACTAGAGCAATGTCACGTGGTCTCTTCAAATTAGCGCACAAATCTGTAGGTAAAAATGTTAGTTTCTCCTCATTAGGCTTTGAGCACTGTGTCCCCTAAAAGGCTTGTGTATTGAAGCCTTCATCGCCAGGGGTGGGATTTTGTCAAGTGATTGGGTCCCCAGGCTCCAACCTAATCAATGAGTTAATCCATTGATGGAATCATATATTGGCGTTATTGGAAGGCGGAACCTCTTTGGGCTGTCACTAGAGGACATCCTGTGTTCTCGGTGAGGTGAACAGCTGCCGTGTCTACTACCTGTGACGTTTCAGTCTTATCCCAGACCCGTAGCAATGGAGCCAGTCATGTACTGGAGACTCTGAACCCAACAAACCCTTCCTTACAGCTAGTTGTGGACTGGAAACTGAGCTCAAACCAACCCTCTCTCTCTTAAACTGTATTCTTAGGTATTCATCAGTCATGAGAAACTAACCCACCTCTTCCCCCCAAATTTGTCATGAGAGCAATCTTTTGGTAGATGATAGAGTTATTTACTTGCAAAAAGCTTAGAATTTAGGGATAAGGAACCCTAAAGGGATAAAAGGATGGCAGCATTTCAGGTCTGTGAAAAATTGCTGGTGAGATTAAGCAGAGATAAGCCCGAGGCCTTGTGACTTTGGCACAGAGAGCAAGCCAGCGGCTCATGTCTGAGCTTGGCGCTCTCTTCAGGAGACCCCAAGTTTTATCTAAGAACCACGATAAAATGAGCAACTCTCAGACCCCACCTGACACCTCTCAGTCAATTCTTCCTGGGCTGTGGTTCTTGTGTTTCCTCTTTTTTAAAAAGACTTCAAAAATTTTTATGTGTGTGGGTGTTTTGACTACCTGCATGTTTGTGCACCGTGTGTGCCTGGTGCACGTGGAGGGGGCTGGACTTAGAGATGGTTGTGGACTGCATGTGGATGCTGGGAACCGAACCGGGTTCTCTGGAAGAACAGAAAGTGCTGCCAACCTCTGAGCCATCTCTCCAGCCACCTTCTCATCTCTTGTTCATGTTCATTTACTCCCTAGCAACTCCATTCCAGTGAATACTGTTTTATTTTCTCCTTTAAGCAAAATATTTCTACTCTTGTTTTTAAAATGGCGTAGAATCACATGGTGTTTCTATGTTGTTTGACACAAGGAAATTGGGTTAATATAACAAGTGACCCATAGCTTACAATGAATAGTATTATATGCATTTATATTATTCTCATTTCTATTTATAAGATAAAATATATTAATAGTTTTTTAGTTGAAGCTTTCTTAGGATAATACTTAATTGTGATACATAATCCCTATAATGTTGAAGTTTGTTAGCAATTTTTAAATTTTAGAACATTTATTAAGAAGAATTTTATAAAGGAGAGGAATGGGTGCAAAGAACATGATAAATGTGCATGAAAATGGCTTTGGGGAGCCATGTGTAATAAAATGTAAAGATTAAAATCTACATTAATTAAAAAAGAATAACAATTTAAATGTACACAAAAACAGAGTAATAAAGTGAACCTTATGTATCTATTTTTCAACTTAAAAAATTAACATTTTCTTACTTGGTTCGTATCTCAGAATTGTGTGAGTGATTCATGAATAAAAATTGGTTTCTATATCCGTTCTTTAGAATAATCTTGATATGACTTTAAACTTATGGTTATCCTTGCATCATTAAGGCAGCCTGGTTATATGCTCTCCTTTTCTCCGTTGAAGAATATTTTCTATTAATTCTGAGGACAGAATTTGCTTTTTTTTTCTTTTTCTTTTTTTTTTTTTTTTTTTTTTTTGGATTTTCGAGACAGGGTTTCTCCGTAGCTTTTGGTTCCTATCCTGGAACTAGCTCTTGTAGACCAGGCTGGCCTCGAACTCCCAGAGATCCTCCTGCCTCTGCTTCCCGAGTGCTGGGATTAAAGGCGCACGCCACCGCCGCCTGGCAGAATTTGATTTTCTTACAGTTATCATTTTGTTGTTATTTCTAGCTCTTTCCATGGGGGAACAAGGGCATTGAACTCTTCAGTTTCAGTAGATGAGGCTGAAGCTGATCGCTCCTCATGGAGCCAATTAAAGAAGTTAGTGCAAACCAGAGAAGAAATGAGCCAAGATGTTGACTGCCTTGCCCCGCCCCTTTGCCACTGGATAGAGCGCTGTTGAGAGCTGACGTCTACTGATTTAGGAGCTCTTATCTTTTGTTATGCGTGCGCACACACACATAATAAAAAAAAATGAAAACAGAAGCCTAATCTCTTTCAAAGATGATCATTTTTTGTTTTTTTAAAATAAATTTTAAGGGTAATCTCTCTCTCTCTCTCTCTCTCTCTCTCTCTCTCTCTCTTTGCAACTCAAAAACATAGTGTGTGAGGAGCCTTTCTTGAAGCTCACCCGAGAATTGCTTTTTGTGTCCTTTATATTTGAAACATACTTTTCAGCTCAAGACCTTTCAATGTGGCTTTTGCATTTCTTTGCTGTGTTTTCATCTCCTGAGCCCCTTGTTGAAAGTTGAACACCCTCTGCCTAGTTCTTGTCCGCTTGGATTATCTACCATCCAGCTTCCAAGTCTATCCCATGGGTAATCTCTGCCCTTCACCCTCGCCTTTCCTTTGCCCCCTGTCGTTAATTTCTCCATAGCCTGTGCCAGCTTTTAGTACCACCCCTCAGCTCCCGTTTGGGTGTCTACACTCTCAATTTAAAGCCTAATTGCTTTTAAGATGACTGTCCTCTGTAATACTCTCTTCATACTCAGCTCAATCCACACAGCCAGGAACGGGTTCTGCTTGAAAATGTGGCCGTTTAAGGGCCGGTGCTAAGATGGTACGTAGCCTGAGAGGTCTGGTCTAAAGCAACCCTGGACTGCAAAGAACTGTAAAGGAACTGAGGGTGCTTAGCATGGGCAGAGGAGACCTAAAGGCAGGGCGCAGAGGCCCAAGCGGGCGTGTCACTGGAGCACAGCCGCAGGAGACCCAGGTGATAGAGAGGTGGGGTCAGCTGCAGGGAAGGGCACTGTGGTGCAAGGAGATGGTGCCAGCAGCGAAGAACGGAGCCATCAGAGGCCAGATGATTCTTGGCATTGCGATTGCAGCAGAGATCCCAAATGGTTGGGGATTATCTGCATCTTGCTTTTGTTCCATTAGCCCAGCAGCACAGGAGAATATTAAAGCCATTAGCAGGTCGTTCTCTTGACTTTAAATGGTCCGGCTTGGACCTTGCTGAGTCAGGGAGCACTTTTAATGGCTTCATTGATGTAACCATCTGTCTGGTCTTTGGAGATTCCTAGATGAAGGCCCGGGCTTACCCACAGTTCAGATATATAATGCAAATTAATTATTTTAATTAGAGTCATATACGTTTATAGAAATCAGTTAGCTAAACTGTATTTGGCAGCAGTTTAACAATCTCTGTAAGTAAATGCTGCAGTTGGATGACCTTCAGTGGGAAAGGAAGGCTGGTCTTCAGTTCTTGTGGGTATGCGTGAGATCTCAGAAAATTCTGCGGTCCTTCAGAGAGACACCTCTGTGATCTGTGGTCACTTCAGAACTTCCAAATACGCACTGTAGGATTTTAAACCAAAAGCAGAGGACAGCAAGCGCCCGTTCTCCTGGCTCCTACATCTGTCCAGTGGAGACTCCAATCGCCTGGCTGAAGGAACTACAGAAGCTGCCTGAGTCTGACTCCTTGCGAATTTCTCTCTCATATCCCTTTTACAGTCATGTAATCTTTCAACTTCTGCTTGAGTCCCTTCATGGACCAGAATCTTAATTCTTAAGAAAGCTCACTCCATCCTTGTGTCTCTGTAAAGGTCTTGACTGAGCGTGAACTGAAGCCCCTCCCTCTGCGGCGTTTCTCCGTCAACCCGGATCTCCGTCCTGGAGTCGTGGGGATATGCACTGTCCATAGCAGCCTTTTGGCTGTTTGTGAGCCTTGATGATGCAGGCTACCTCCAGGTTTAGTCCAGTAAGCATTTTCATATTGCTTTCCTCCCCCTTTCCATGCTGGGAATGGAATCCAGGGTCTCGCCCATATTAGGCATTTGCCCCTCATCCCTAGCCCGGCATTCTCTGATTCTCAGGGAGTTGTCACATGGCTTGATTTTAAGCTCCCTTACCGTCCTAGTTCCTTGAAAGTATATTGCTCACACACACACACACACACACACACACACACACACACACACACACGACTGCTAATATTCGTACTCCATGACTTGCCGGCTGACTTGATTCCCTGGATGGACTCGTGGCGGCAGTTACCCTTGGAACCAATATCCCGGGGACATCACTACACATTGACTTTCCTGTCTCTGTATTGTTGGATTCTAAGATCCACATTCTTTTCCTGCTATTGTATCTCAGAAACACACTGTGAGCTTTGTGCCTGTGGCAAGGGAACATTAAATAACCTTTATTATAAGAGTATTTATTCTAAGTAAGGAGGGTAGACATTCCAGTAGGAGGCCAGGGAAAGCCATCAGGAACAAAGGGACGAAGAGTAAATATGAACAAGCAGGGCCTATGAGAAGCGTTTAGGCGAACCAGTCACCACGGAACTTAAATCTCACGGTACGGAGCCCTTGTGATGGGAAATGAACACGATGTTCGTACAGCTTAGAAGTGCAGAGTCCAGGGGAGCAGAAGCAGGGAGATCTCTGTAACTCTGAGGCCAGCTAGGGCTGCATAATGAGACCGTGTCATTAAAATTAAAAAATAGGGGAGTAGAACATCCTAGTGTTTGGAAAGCGTACTTTAATATGTAAAATATGGGTTTCTGTAAACTTAGGTGGGAGTTAACATATTGTTAACAGATGTTGATCATGTGATCATGTGACCTCTGAGATGCTTGAAATGGCATGGGTATTTTGTGTTATTTTAATGTGATAGGGTGATGTTTTCTGTATTTTTTCAAAGTATGTTTGAACCAATAGCCAGACATAACTTTTTCCATCCTATTAGAACATATTCTTAAGGGATAAGTTGAGTGTTTATGAGAGTATAAATATTTAATTTTCACCTTCTGTATTACCCAAAATTTAAATACTTAAAAAATTGTTTCAGTTATTTATTTTTATTTTCTGTGTCTGGGTGTGTTTCACCTGCATACATGTCTAAGTGCTACAAGTGTATGCTGCCTGCAGAGGCCAGAAGAGGGGTCAGATCTCCTGGAACTGAAGTTATAGACCCTTGTAAGTTGTCATGTGGGTATGGAAAACCACACCTGATGCTCTGGAGGAGCAGCCAGTGCTCTTAACAACTGAGCCCTCTGTCTGGCCCCCAGGAATATAAGTGTTTGGGTCAAGACTTTGGCACTGTTTTCATCATGTTGATAACTAAAAAAATAATTAATGTTTATAAGTTCCTTTCTCGCAGGAGTGTGCATTGGTGCTTTCTTAGAAGCAACATAGACTTCAGATTTTTTAAGTGACGATATACCAGCAGGGCAGTGGTAGCGCACGCCTTTCATCCCAGCCCTTAGGAGTCAGAGGCAGGGGGATCTCTGTGAGTTCTGGACCAGAACTGTATGCATAGTTCCAGAACAGCCAAGGCTACATAGAAAGACCTTTTCTCAAACAACAACAACAAACAAACACAAAGAGTATGTGCTTAAAGAATTTCACTGCTAGATACTTATCTCAAGAAAATATCTGGTGTCTATTTGCCATGAATAGGATTTTCATTTTGCAAAGCTCTGTGTGTGTATGTGTGCATGTGTGTGCACATATGTACAGCGTATATGTATATGATGACTGAGGTCAATGTTGAGTGCTATTCTCTGTCTTTTTCCACATTAGTTCTTGAGACCAAGTCTCTCACTGAACCTAGAGCTCACCATTATGCTAGACTGGCCAGCCAGTGAGTCCCAGGAATTCTCTCTCTCTGCCTGCCTGTACACTCTGCCCAATACACGGGTGCTCAGCTCCTCATGGTTTTGTGGCAAGCACTTTACCAAGAGACTCACCTCCACAGTTTTGTAAAAGTGAAAATTAAAAACAACACAAATGTTTGATGATAGAGTTATTGAATAATCTGTAATCAGAGAAAAGACTATACTATAACGCCATTTGAGATGATAGCATAAATACTCATATTTGATCTAGAATGGTGTCCATGAAACTATAAGAGAGTAAAGATGGAAGTTACAAGATAATCCCACATTAGCTCAGACCTGCGTATAATAACGGATTAGTTACAAAATAATCCCACACTAGCTCAGAACTGCATGTAATAAAGGATTATTTATGTAGGGGTAGAGTCACACACCACAGTCCTCTGCACAAATGGAGAACAGGAACCAAATCCAGAAGCCGAGGGAGAAAGCAAGCATATGCTTTACATTGGCATGTATAGGATAAGAGGCCCTGCCCAAGTGGGCTGGTGTCTTAAAGTCTACTGGTCGAAGGAATTCCTACAGCACCCCCCCTCCCCACTTTTGTTTAAATAAAAGAGTTCTAAGCCTAATACAAAACTATATATAATAAGAATATCAAGTATAAAAGTTAGAATTACAACCAGCATAAACAATATTAAGCAAGGAACATATGCTAAATGTTTCAATAATCATTCTATCCTAAGGAATCTAAGACTTGTATTAGAAATGGTGTGGCTAAATCATAAGAGGAAAACAACTAGTCAACCCCACTGAAGGCCTGAGAAGGGGGAGATATATTACTTGAGTAGGCAGGAAGTGCAATCAAGCAATTTCCAGAAGGTGCAAGAAATGACAGAGACAACTGGCTGTCTGGGCAATCACCCAAAGTCTCATTTGCAACAGTGAAGCAACCAACTTTGGCTAAGGCCTAGAGTAACTGACAGACCATTTTCAGAGGCAGGAGATTTTTCAGAATTGTCTTACCCTGTCTTGGCAAGGTTTGACAGTCTTTTTTCTTATATCCTGCTTATCCTGTCTGGACACTGCATTTTGTCAGTGGTCAAGGCATGGACAGTTCCTTGCCCAAAGGCCAGTCTTGCCAAGAAGAGAACAAGCTCTAAGTGCATCTGTGCTCAACATTCTCTCGGGAATAGATCTGTGCTGCCAGGAGCAATTGTATCTCATGTCAACAGAACTCTAATTTATTTAAATGCCATATTCTACAGTTCTTTGAAGTGGTTAAAGATTACCTATCTATGCAAAATACAATCTCTGTATCTAAAGAGCCTGATTAGTCTATTATATGACAAACATGAATGGCTATTGACCTATAATTCTAAATACCTATATAACTTAAAGACTAAGACTTCATATTAGAATATCAAACAATCTTTAAACAGCTGTGCAGCAAATGAGGACAATGATCTCAAAATGTAAACAATGTTTAAGTATCTTGATCAGAAGTAGAAATGTGTAGTGCAATATGATAACTAATAATGTGATTTTACTTTCACTGCCCTTCCTAATACTTTAAGCCTATATTATTCAAGCCTAAAAATTAAGTGAAAATAACTTAAAATTAAAAAGCATTTTAAATATAAAAATGTCTAGGATAAATCGGTAACTTTCAACCCCTAAAAACAGCATCTTTAAACTCTTCCAGTTGTTTCCTCTGGTATTTTACTGCATATTTTTGAAAATATTTTTCTTTTTTGAGACAGAGTTTAGCCACGGCTGGCTTCGAACTTCCTGTGGAGCTGATAATGACCTCCTTATCCTCTGACAGTTAGGATTACAGGTGTGACCACTTTGCTCAGTTTATGTGGCTTTGGAGGCTAAACCCAGGACTATACATTCCTAGGCCACTACTGTACCACTATCAGCCCCATAGGAAATGTTCTTATATTGCTATTGCGTATTTCATTAATTTTTTGCATGATTTATTAATTATGATAACTAACCATAATGGTAAGTAAGGATTAACTCTTACTATATGAGTCAAATAGTGACCCATACTTTTCTTTCCTTTGTAAAAAAGATTTCTATTTATATGTGTATGTGCATATGTGTATGTGCAAATGTGTGCAGGTGCCCTTGGATGCCAGAAGAGGGCGTTGGATCCTTGGAGCTAGAGTTACAGGTGGTTGTGAGCCTCCCTATGTGCATGCTAGAAACTGAATTCGGCTCCCTCTGCAAAAGCAGCCAGCATTTGTAACATTTGGGTTTTAAGTCTAATGCCATTTTTATTCTCAGTTTTTATATTTGATCTGTTTTTTTTTCTACCAAATTGTTTAGAAGCTCTTTTCTGTTTCTGTTTTTTGTAATCATCTGTGTGTCAGTGTGTCTGATTTTGAGTGTGAGGGCATGTGTATGTGTAGGTGTGTACTGGTGTCAGCCTTCGTTTTGCACCTTTTCATTGAGACAAAGATTCTCAGTTGAAGCCAGAGACCACTAGTCTAACTAGTCTAACTAGCAAGCCTACACCAAGGATGCCCTGTCTCTGCCTTCTGAGGCTGGAATTACAAGCAGGCTGCCATACCTGCCAGGCACTGATGTAGGGTTTGGAGAGCTAAATTCCTGTCCTTGTTTGGCAAGCACTTTACCCACTGAGGTCAATGAAGGAGTCATTGATGGCAACAATATGCAGGTTGCCAGGGTTGGGGCAGCTGTGGTGACAGGGTGGCCAATACCACCAAATCTGTTCACTCCGATCTTCACTATCATGTCTGAGTGAGCATGCCACAAAGAGATGTGGCTGTCTCTGGAACGTGGAGGATCACGGAGCCTAGAATGTATGTTTCGTTGTAGCCTGTTTATGTTCACCTTTTGTCCATAGCTTGTTGCTTGCTTCCATTTATTGAAAAGCGTATGCCTCCAGGTTTTCAAGGCTCGGTTTGGGGGTATCCTAGCTCTCTCCCTGAACCCCTGGGAGATGCCCCGCTGTCACTCTGTGAGTTGCTCTGGATTCTATTTGATGATCATGATTCAGTTTTCACGGCAGGGTTTCTCTGTGTAGTCCTGGCTGTCCTGCAACTCGCTCTGTAGACCAGGCTGGCCTGACCTCGAACTCAGAGATCTGCCTGCTTCTGCTGGGATCAAAGGCCCTTGATCATTATTTTCCAGATTATTGACTTTTCGTTAGTCATAGGGAAGGCTACACTTTCGCCTCACTGTGCCATTTTTGTCAGAACTGGTGTGTGTATCGTGCTGGCCCTACCAATTGAAAACTCTCCTATGCAAAATAGCATTGGGAGAAGTAAAATGTCTGAATCCAAACAGTATCTTGCATTGGGTCCTGAACAGGAAAGGAACACTGGGGGAACCGGCGAGATCTTAATATTGCCTGCAGTTTGCTTAATGTATTATGCTGACGCTAATGTTTCAATTTTGCAAAACGATATTAAAGATTATGTAAGATGTTATTTTCCAGAAAGCTGAGTACAGGCAGATAATAAGTCTGTGTGTTATCTTTGCAACTTGTTATACATCCCAAATTATTTCTAAGTAAAAAGTGAAGCTTCTGTTTGGGATGTGTGTGCACATGCATTTTGAGACAGGGTATCATATAGTCCTGTTTGGCCTTACGCTTACTATGTAGGCGAGGGTGATTTTACACTTGAACTTACAATTCTAGGCATGTGCCAGCCACCATACCTGGTTTCCTTGGGATTGATCTCTTAAGGTCTTGTGCATGCTAGGCAAGCAGTCTGCCGATTGGGCTATATCCCCAGCTCTCAAAACTAAATTTTACATAAAATAAAACCTCATCTTATATATTTGTGAAACTCACCTGTGAGCCTGTCCTTGCTGTCAGGGGAGGGAGGGAAAGTAAAGCTCTTTAACAAATCCATGTGGGAACTGGCGTTTTAGATTTCCTGCCCTTCCTGGGGCCATCTTAGATGGCTTGCTTTTCTTAATAATTCTCTTTGTCAGCCAGGTGGTGGCTGCTCATGCCTTTAATCCCAGCACTGGGGAGGCAGAGGCAGTGAGTTTGAGGCCAGCCTGTTCTACAAAGTGAGTTTCAGGACAGCCAAGACAGCACAAAGAAACCTTGTCTCAAAAAAAAAAAAAAATTCTCCTTGTCTCCAAGTTTTTCTTGAGCAATTGTATGGTGTTAAACAGCATAATCACTTATAATTTGTTTTTATTTGCTTTTGTATCCAATTTTATTTTCCAATGTTGTATTTTTATTTTCTGTGGTTGTTTATTGGGTTATGATGAAATTACTTTGGTGAATTGAGACTAGTGTTTTTAAAAAGTGAAATGGATTAGACAATAGAAATATCAATACATATTGATTTATGAAACATCAATCTTGAAGTATGTCTCTTTTCTTGGTGACCTGACAACATCTATCAAAGCACAAATGCATGCAGCTTTTGACTATCACTAGGGCATCTATCCAATATGCAATTGTATATATGCAGAAATGATGTATATACTATATAACTCACTGAGTATTGCTTATAATAGCAGAAGACTGGCAATAACCCAATATCTATCAACAGAAGTCTACTTTTTAGATTACAGTACACTCCATACAATGGAATAATCAGTTGGCAAAAAAAAAAAAAAAATGAAGGATGATACTATGTGCTGATGTAGGACGATATCAAGGGTATGTATCCCAAAGAGAGGGAAAAAGTCTGGTGCAGAGCAGCGCTCATGCTGTGCTCCCTTTGCAATGAAAAGAAGAAGAAAATCTTTGTTTGTATTTACTTGTACAGGCATAAAGACACTCAGAAGGAGAGAGAACAGTACGGGCTTAGGAGCCAGGTGGAAGGGGGTACTTACTGGATAGATATTTGTTTTTATTATGGTAAGAAGACTTAACGGTTACCTTATAAAATTTTTTCTAAGACAGGGTCTAATGTAGCCCATGTTGGCCTGAAACTTGCCATATAGTTGAAGAAAACCTTTTACTTCTGATCCCCCTACTACCTCCATGTCCTGAGTCCCGGGGTTAGAGGATTGCACCATCAGGCCCAGTTCATGACGTCCTGGAAATTAAACCCAGGGCTCTTTAAATGCCAAGCAAGCACTCTGCCCACTGAGCTACAATACAAAGCCTGCGTGTCTTTATTATAAGTTGGTATGGAATTATGCAGATTAATTAACCATTTAAAAATTAAGTATAAAACACTGAGCAAAAATAGCAGTCAGAAGAATATGCCAGTCATGTGATAAAGAGTGCTGCTGTGGGCTACGGAGGCTTCTCAGCATCTCAGGGAAGAGCACTGGCTGCTCTTCCACAGAACTTGAGTTGGATTCCGAACACCCACATGGCAGCTCACGACTCTCTGTAACTTCAGTTCATGTGAATTCAACAGCCTTTGGGCCTTGGTGGGCATAAAGACTTGCATATATTGTGTGTGTATAACAGGGAGCAAAACAACACTCCTACAGATATAATGAAACAAATCTTCAAAAAAATAAAAAGGAAAAGAAATTCTGTTGTGTCAGGTGTGATGATGCATACCTGTAAATCCAGCATTTGGACGCTGAGACAGGAGCTTCACAAGTTCAAGACCAGCCTAGGCACATAGCAAGACACGATCTCAAAGTAATAAAAACAAGCAACAAATCTGGAAAAAAAAATATTGCCACATGCTGGCAGGTCCTGGTGGCAACTCAACAGTGAAACCTTAGCTTTTCTTTCTTAATAATCTTTATGTGGGAGACATAAAGACATTCTGTCTACTACAAGCCTGGATTCTTCAGGCCAGATGCTGAGATGTTTGCTCTGTGTGGACTGTGAGGATCTGAGCTAGAGGGGGGCTATTTATTGCTCAGTGGGTCTACATCCCATGGATGTAGCAGAGAGAGTCCGTACCAGGCTTCGGTTCATGTCCTAAGGATGTTTTTCTCTCATTTGTACCATTTAGGTAAATGGAAGAGCTGGAGGGCGGTTTATCCCAGACTCGGAAAGCACACAGAATAGAGCAAATGGTGGCAAGATGGCTTCGGCGCTCCCGGGACAGCTCAGCCCGGTAAGGCTCCTGGGCTGCTAGAGGAACGTGCTATAGAGGTTTGGTGCCCCCCTTCCCCTCTCCCGTGCAGTGCCTGTTCAGAAAGGACTTTGGGCTTGGTGTCTCTGCTTTGGCTTTGATTGTCTGCCATATACAGAGAGATGGGACAGGGTAACAGTTTAAATGGAATGTCTTTCTTTCCTTACGCTCCTGCCCCAACATGCACCCATGTATACAGTCACACTCACCCCAAACACACACAGACATCATCATCATCATCATCACATATACTTATACACATGTGCATACAACACTTTCTGGGCACTTGCTGTAAGAGTTTATGTTCTTTCCATGTCCTCGTTCCTGGCAGCTGTTCGTTTCCCACGGTCCCTGTTTCTTTCTAAACAAAGTAAGATGTTATCACATACAGATCTGAAATGGCTGCTACGAGAAAACTTCAGAATAAAATTTCAAAGCCTTCGTTTTCATCTGGGATTCCCCATCTGGTCCTGCCACAGCACTGAAGTGACAGTGTCAGGTGTTACGGAGACACAGCCCTCTGAAGGAGCTCCGACAGCTGTCTGCTGCTGACTGACAAACTTACTACAGATTGCACTGCTGGAGCCCGGGTTCTCTGAGCCTCGTTATGGCCGTGTGATAAGGCCGGTAGAATTAGCTCACTCTAACAGCTCAGTCTCAGAGAGAGGCTTCCGAGGGCCTTACATAAGACCACTCTCAACCCCACCCAAAAACCTTAATGACCTCCACTTCATAAATGTATGGGTGTTTTGCCTGCTTATATGTCTGTACCATGTGCATGCAATACTCACAGAGGCCAGAAAGGGGCCTGGCCAGATCTTTTGGAACTGGAATCACAGATGGTTGTCAGCCACCATGTGGGTGCTAGGAATGAAACAAACCCAAGTCCTCTGGAAGAGCAGCTCGTGCTCTTAATTGTTAAGCCATCTCTCCAGCCCCTACCTGATAGCTTTTCAAATAATGTTTTTATATTTATAGTAATGAAAAAAGCTAAGTGTAGTGTTACATGCTTTTAATGCCAATACTTGGGAGGCAGAAGCAGGTGGATCTCTATGAGTTTGAGGCTATCTTTGTCTACATAATGAGTTCCAGGCCAGCTAGGGCTACATAGTGAGATTTTATATAAAATAGCAGTTTTATCAATTTATATTTACTGTACATAACAGTGAGTTTCATTATGTATTGTCATATATGCACATAATGTATTCAATCGGATTCCCACACACTTCCCTTCTTTTGCCACTTCCATTGATCCCCGTCCTCTTTCCAGACACTCGCGTCTACGTGCTGTTTTTTTAATGTTCATTTTTATTTTGATTTATGCATGTGCACATGCGGGCGTGTGTGTGTGTGTGTGTCCCATTGAGTTTCCTTATGTGGATAGCATTGTTTTACAGGAAGATGGGCCCTTACCACTGGCTGCACGACTGAAGAAAACATTTCTCCCTCCCCATCAAACTGTAAATGCATGGACACCTTCAGGGAGAGTCCCTCTCGTCCCTCCTACTGTTGAGACAGGGGTCGCTCCCATTTCAGGTTGGGCTTGATGCCTTCCTCATAGGACAGAATTCATGCCTGATACCATGAATCTGGTCAAAAGCCTCTGGCTGGGGCTGCTGTTGGTGGTTTTGCAAACTAGACATGATATGCCTGTCAAATTGCCTGGTTTTTTATATTGTTGTTGTTGTTGTTGTTGTTGTTATTATTGTGTGTGTGTGTGTGTGTGAGAGAGAGAGAGAGGGGGGAGGGGAGGGAAGGGGAGAGGAGAGGAGAGGAGAGGAGAGGAGAGGAGATAGATCCTGGGCATCAAACTTGGGTCCTCAGCTCAGGTTTGGTGGCAGGTACTTTTAGCTACTGAGCCATCTCACCTACCTTCCTTTCTTTCCCTTTTCTTTCCTTTCCTATTTCTTTTGTGATATAGAATCTCACTAGTAGACCAGGCTGACCTTGAGCTCACAGAGATCCCTTCCTCCTCTCCCTCCCAAGTGCTAGGATTAAAGGTGTGCTCATTTGTGGCTAGCATTAGCTTTTATTTTGGTTTGTTTATGTTTTATTTTGGTTTGTTTGTTTGAATTTGTAGACGGGGTTTCTCAGTACAGCTCTGGGTGTCCTGGAACTTGCTTTGTAGACTAGGCTGCCCTCAAACTCACAGAGTTACAGACAGTTGTGAGCTGCCATGTGGGAATTGAACCCCGGGTCCTCTGGAAGAGCAGTCAGTGTTCTTAACTGCTGAGCCATCTCTCCAGCTCAAATATTTTATTTTTTAGTTTTAGTTTTATTTTAGACATGTGAGTGTTTTACCTGCATCCGTGTTGTACAACATGTGCATGTCTGGTGCCTGCAGAGACCAAGAGAGGGCATTGAACCCTTTACAACTGGGGTTACAGACGCTTGTGAACTGCCATATGGGTGCCGGGAACTGAACCCGAGTTCTATGGAAGAACAGACAGTGCTTTTAACCAATAAGCCATGGATTTTTTTGTTGTTGTTGTTTTTAATTTTCCTATTTCCTTCCAAGAGGACTTCTGGATGTCTTACAGTTTTAAAATGCTAAAGAAACTGAAATAAGGAATAGGGATGTTTAAAAAAATACATTACAAATAAAAGCCCAGGACTTAGCATGTGAACCCTCACGCTATCTCTGGGTGTCCTGGTGGCCGGGGCCAGCAGTGAGAAGAATTCCCTGAAGTAACGTATTGTGGTCCAGGAAGCAGCTACCTGCAGTCACTCCTTTTAAAGTACATATTCTCTGGGTTTTTTCCCCCCCAGATTTTCTTTTTTTTTAAAATATAATGTATAATTAAGAAATATAAATTAATAGATACTCATCTATAATTGTCAGGCTTATAGTCATGTTAGTTAGGCTTTCTAGATATATAATGATATATTTCAGTTAGATAGTTTCTTCAAATCTTTCAGAGACCTTCAAAATATGGCATTTAAAATATTTTAATAACTTGGGACTTTTCATGACAGACATATCTGCTCCTCGCAGTACCAAGTTACTTCAAGAGGAAGATGGGCATCAAAGAGGCTCAATAATGGACTTGGTTAGCATTTTGAGGCAAAAAAA
>NC_022031.1:40357965-40360865 GCF_000317375.1 Microtus ochrogaster
CCCCCCAGATTTTCAAAGACTGAATAATTCCACTCTTGTCTTCACACCATTTTCCACATAATAGTCAGATCTTATGCTTGGCTCCAACTATATTACCTAGGAGTGAATCTGCTAAACTAGGAAATAACTGGTACTTTAATCACTGGTGCGATGTTACACTTACGTAACCGGTGTTTTTCTGCAAGGAGTGTCAGCTCTCAAAGCTACTCAGGTTTTCTGGGTGTTACTGCTACCGTCTTTAGTCAAAGTCAGCTGTAGTATTAGATTCGGATGCACGGATGCACGTACCTCGGCTGAGGGAAGCCTAGGGTGGTTGTAATTCCAGGAAGTGCGTTGAAGCTGGTTCCCTGGTGACCGCTTGACTTCATATTCCACTGTGACAGTATGCTCGGTATCAGTGTTCTTTTAGAAAGAGCTAATCCGTGGGGCTGGAGCAATGACTCAGATTAAGAGCTTGTATAGCAGAGGACAATCCCCAGCCCCCACGGCAGGTCATTCACATCCACCTGCAGCTCCAGCTCCAGGAGGTCAGGCCTTTTCTGCAGATACCTGCACTTGGGTACCCACACATACATGTATCATTTTAAAATAATAAAAATCAGTCCTTTTTTGTTTGTTTTTCAAAGAAAGAGCTAATCCCTCAAATGGCCCCTTGATGTGATTTTATCTTGGTTGCTTTTTTTTTTTCATCTTGATGTTGGGATAGAATGATTTGAGAAAAGAGAAGCTCAGCTGAAAAAATGCCCACACTAGATTGGCCTACGTGTAAGCCTCTTGGGCATTTCTTTGATTAATGATTGACGTGGAAAGGGGCCCATCCTGCAGTGGATGGTGCCCCCTTGGCAGGGGTTCTTGGGTGGTATCAGAAAGCAAACTGAGGTGCTAAAGAGATTGGCATTAGCTGCTCTTCCAGAGGACCCAGGTTCAATTCCCAGCAACCGCATAGCAGCTCACATGTCTATAACTCCCGCTCCAGGGCATCTGTTACCTTCACACAATCATATGGGCAGACAAAACACCAATGAACATGAAATAAAAATAAATTATATTTTAAAAAAGAAAGAAAAAAGCAAATTGAGCCATAAGGAACAAACCAGTAAGCAAAGTTCCACCATGGTCTCTGCATCACTTCCTGCCTCTAAGCTCCTGCCTTTAGTTTCCACGCTGACTTCATGGCTGTAATGTGAAACTGTGAGCTGAAATATAAACCCTTTCTTCCCCAGGTTGCTTTTGGTCATGGTAGTTTATCATGGCAATAGAAACCCTACTAAGACAAGTTTGAATTTATTTGTTTGTTTATTTTAAGACAGGCTCTCACTGTGCAGCTTTAGCTGGTCCAGAGCTGAGTATGTAGAGCAAACTGGCTTTGAACTCACGGAGATCCACCTGTTTCTGCCTCCTGTGCTGGCAGTAAGGCATGCGCCACCATGCCTGGCCCAGTTTATTCTTCTGTCTTTGTAGGACTATAGAAGTATTGTCTTAGCTGTCCTTCCACTTTGCTTTTTCCAACAAAAGTTATTATTTTATATACTCAGTTGTACTTCTTTTCCTTGGAGTTTCTTTATTGCTTCTGAATTTAAAATAATCTTGATCTGGAGCCAGCAGGATGGCTTAATCGATAAAGTGCCTGCCACGCAAGCGCAGAGACCACAGGGCAGATCGCCAGCACCCATGTGGAAGCTGGGTGTAGCAGGATGTGTCTGTAACTCCAGCATTGGTGGGTGCCTAGAACTCATTGGCAGCCAGTTCACCCAATCAGTGAGAGATACCATTTCAAAGAAAGAAATTTTAAAAAGACTGTCTCAAAAAAGGAAACAAAGGGATTTTGAATATTCTCGTGGAAAAGAAAGACACATTACCTTGATTTGTACATCACATGATGTATATAGGGGTTTGGTACCCCATAAACTTGTACAGTATGTGTCATATATGCAAAAGTGTATTACTTCAAAAGGGAGAAAGTCAGGTGGATTATGATCCAGGAAGACACCACGTCAACCTCTGGCCTCCGCACTCACACACATGTACAAAGAAATTCTTTTCAAAATCTTCACCTAATGAAAGCTTAATTTTTAAATCAGTATAGTTTAAGATAGTCTATTATTCTATACTTAGTTCTTCAATGTGGAATTTATTTTAATATAATCTAGGAAATAAAGATATAGCTTGATTACCCGCCCCAGGACATTAAGCATTTGAGGCACCATCACTGTGTCTGTCCCGACTTCCCTGCCAACCTGTTGCTGCATCCTGACATGGGAGATGGGATCCGTTTCTGGGACGCTGCTCTTACTGTGTTATATAACTGTGTTAAAATTACGTATATTAATTATATCATGCATCTCATTTTCTGCTAAACCAGGCTTTTCCTAAGCTTCGTTTTCAGAGCGTCCATGCTCAATTGCCATTTCTACTGTACAGAGTAATCTCACTTGGTTATTAAAACAAGCATGAAATTGAATTTTCTAATCTTTGGAGATGAGAGCTCTACACAGCAAAATTGGTTTTATCTTTAAGCTCAAAAAAAGTTTCTTTCAGCCTAGCTTGACTCTAGAACCGAATGCATTGCATATATGTACACATACATGAACACACATGACATCTCAGTAGTCACAAGCCCTTCCTATTGGTTCTATCCACTTTCCAGATTTACTTGTTTACCCCCTTGATAAGTAGTCTACTTACCATAAAAATAGAGGCAGTTTTGTTTGTCCTTTCTAATATTCCAAATGATAAGTTGTCTTTCAGGTATCCTTCCAGGATTTTCTATTGCTTCATGACCTGTGAGCAAAAGTTGAAACATTTGAAACAGTCTGGAAGGCTCCTGACTTAAATCTACAAATTGCATTTTTTTTTCCTTTTTTTCTTTTCTTTCTTTTTTTTTTTTTTTTTTTTTTTTT
>NC_022031.1:40360965-40368634 GCF_000317375.1 Microtus ochrogaster
TTTTGGTTTTTCGAGACAGGGTTTCTCTGTGGTTTTGGAGCCTGTCCTGGAACTAGCTCTTGTAGACCAGACTGGTCACGAACTCAGAGATCCGCCTGCCTCTGCCTCCTGAGTGCTGGGATTAAAGGCGTGTGCCACCATTGCCCGGCCTCACAAATTGCATTTTTATCTACACTGTTTGCCAAACTCTCTGCTTGAACTTTTTGTGAATATTGTGTTGTTCAGGTTGGCTGGAAACTTGGGATCTTCTGCCCCAGCGTCCCAAGTGTTGGGACTGCAAGCTTGTAACACCATGTCTACCTCTGAATCATGTGTTTAAAGTAATAACAGGCCTGGGGAGATATAATATAGTAATACATCACTTTCCCAGTGTGTGTAAGGCCCTGGGTTCCATCCCTCATACCACAAAAATAATAAATAGTAATGATGGAAGTTCTCCCCTCAATTGTGAGGGTGCTATACACACAATATCCACATTGACCCCTAGATATTGTCATAGCATGGGAATATCCCTCCGACTGTGACAACATGCTAACTCCCTTCCTGATACAGATTTGCCTCTCTTTCAGCTTTTTCTGAATACATTTCAAATTACAAAATCTGGTTTAGACCAGATTCAGCTTTTAAAGCCACTCTAGCTACACATACTAAGGTGTTTAAACATGGATTTAAGCTGCTTCTCTGAAAGCTGCAGGAACGTCAGAGTCCGCATAGAGATAAAATCCAGTTTCAGAGAACAGAGAAGGCCGCAGAATATCTGCAGTGTGATCTATTTCCACCTGACATTTTCTCTTTTCAGTGTTATTGATCGGCTCAGCATGAACTTATGACCTATAAGATTTAGCATTCGCCTCTACAAACTGTTCATGATAAATTGAATGTGTTTTTCTCTGCTCCTACCTTAGAGGTAAATCCAGTTATCGGATGGGAATTTCATTAGTATAACGCATCTTCTGCTCTTTGGGTGTAAGCTCACAGAAGTGGCCTCAGATTTATGACTGGCGCATTGCCACAGTGGTAGAAAGATATTTTCTGATCCCCACTTCGTTTGCTATTTAAAAGATGTCTCGGAAGAGGACATTTTGTTATAGAAGCCATTTCTTTCAGCCACTGTCAAATATTAAATGTTCCCTGCGAGAGAGGCCAGTTTGGTCGTGTAGGCCAGTTTGGTCGTGTACTTAGATAATCCCTTTTCAAGCAAAAGCTAGCCGTGGCCTTTGGGGAAAATGTCAACTCCAGACTTTGAGCCAAAGTCGCTGACGCCATCCAGGGATTAATGAACACAGCGGGCCTTGTTTGTCTACCATTGTTAGAGCGTGCGCCCTCTGCAGGGAAAGGGTCAGATAGCTGAAGCCCACTCATTTGGAAAGTGGATTCTGTCGAAACCCTGTGGTAAGAGTGTATGCTCTTTCTTTTATTCTCCAGTTACTGACACTCCCACTGGCTCTGAGTTCCTCCCGTGGATTAAGAGAGGTTCAGTTCTTGCAGTGCACACTACAGCCTAGAGAGGACTACAGCTTGACCATCATACATATGAGGGCTGTTTGAAATAAGGATAGTGTCTGGGTGTGATTCAGGCCTGTAATCCCAGCACTTAGGAGATAGAGGCAGGACTACCATGAGTTCAAGCCCATTTTCAGTTACATAGGAAGTCTGAAGCCAACCTGGGTTCAAATGTCATCAGACATGCTCAGAAAAACAGAGATATCAGGGAGATAGCACCATGGGTAAAAGTGCCTGCCGCACAAGCCTGACAACCTGAGCTCGATCCCTGGGAACTCTAAGGAAGCCAAATGCAGTGGCACAAGCCGGTCAGCCCAGAACTTCTATGGGGAAATGGGAGGCAGGAGAAGTGGTTGGAAGCTTGGGGCCAGCTGTCCTGAAGCATGTAGCTGGTGACAGAAACAAGAGAGAACCTGCGTACACACACTATTAAAAATAAGGGTAGGGAGAGGAAGACTTCTGGTTCTTTGGGCACATCCAGCAGCTGGAGATACTACTACCCAAATCATAAGACTGAATAGGAGTTGGAGAAATAGAGCACATGGTAGGATATAGTGGGATATATTGAGAACAAGAGCAGCGTGTGTGTGTGTGCATGTGTGTGTGTGTTTGTGTGTGTGTGTGTGTGTGTGTGTGTGTGTAGAACTCAAAAGAGACCAGTTCAGATAGAAACAGAATAACAGAATGGATGACTTGGTCTTGGAGGCTGGAGTGATGGGCAGGGGCTATCTGGATTTACAAGTCTGAATTAGGTCGGCCAGGGGAGACACAGGAGCAAGACAGAAAAGGCTGAAAAGTGGGGCGACTGGTTAAGAGCCTGTTGGCAGAAGTCCACGCAGGACTGAAATAGAACAGTCGCCGTGGAGATGGGAAGACACGCACTCTTTAGAGATCTTTTGGTATTGGGGGCGAGAGCAGAACCTCTGGGAATCAGGTCTGAGAAATTACTGTCACCCCAAGGATACCACTGACTGAGCTCCGGGACATGGCACAGCTGAGTCCTAGCTAGAACAGTGGTCGTAGAGCTGAGTGACATCCAAGTCAAGCAAACGTAAGGGAAAATGAACAGCAATAAGTTATACAACATTTTCATATCGCTAGTTACTAATGATTTCATATACATTTATACTTCTTGCTAATTCGTTGACTTTGTCGGAGTATCACGACTGACTAATGAGCACTATCATGCTACATATCTATAGGATTTTGCTCATTTCCTCACCCAGCAGCCCTGTCACTTACATACTGGAGAAGCCTCGGTGTTTTCTGTGCGTTAACATCTTCACCTGGTGCTGTGAAAAGCACACAAGCTGGCCTCTGCGTCCATGGAATCGTGTCTACTTCGAGTAATGGTATTTGGGTTAAAACAGCTTTCAAAGGTTCAGGTGCTCTGTGGTCTAAGGAGGAGAAGACATGTCAGTTGGAAGAGTTGAAACCTAAAGGTACAGCTAGCGTAGGTGGGATGATCAGGCCAGAGTGAAGGGCTGGGAGGGGACATAGGCCCGTGGATCTGGGTCAGCACTTGAAGACTGGGGATGGGGGACACAGGGCAAGGCTTACTAATGTTCTGTGAGTGGTTGGGAGATATGGTGTGTGTGTGTGTGTGTGTGTGTGTGTGTGTGTGTAAAACACAGAGTAAAACTTACGTTCTTTGAGTGGTTGGGAGATATGGCGTATGTATATGTGTTGCAAAACAACCACTGGCTCACCCTTAGAGAGTTCCAGTTATAGCTTAAAAGTTGTTCAGTCTCTTTATAAAAGCAAAAATACCTCATGTGCTTATTATGAGGGCTAAATGAATGTTACATATAGAACTATATTCCAGCACTCCTTCACTGATGGCTATGCTCCTGCTGTTACTACTACTGCTATTATTGCTCCCATTAGCTAATACATTTTGTTTTCTTCTTTTTGATGTTCGAGTAGAGTCTCTGGTGGCCCAAGCCAACCTCAAATTCACTGTGTAGCTGAGGATGACCTTGAACTCTTGATCTGTCTTCCTCTACCTCCCAAGTGTTGGAATTACAGGCATGTGCCACCATGCCTGGATATACTTTTCTAAATTTATTTTGTAATCTGAGAGAATTTCTAATCCATATGACCTTAAATCTACGTTTTAACTGAGTGCTTTTGTTTTCCTACATTTAATCCCCAGCCTCCACTCCAGGAACCTAGTTTAACCTGTGCCAGATTTGCCTTCCTTTATGGCTTCAATGACAGTTTCGTCATTCCCCTTGAATAAATCTCCCTGACCCTGAGCTAATGAATACACACCACTAATTTTGTTGGTTGAATCCTCTGGTGCTGTTTTCTAATTGCCTAGCATTAGTTCATTAAAAATGCCTGGCACCAAATACACCTTCAACTAATCTGTTTTTAATGAGTTGTTGGAGTCGTTCTGTGGCTTTTTTGTTTTATCCTCCAACTCCAATGATTTCCTTTGTAACCTCGGAAAAAGCTGTGGGCCAGAGACATGGCTCAGTGCCTAACAGTGTTTGCCATGCAAGCCTTCCAGCTTGGGTTCAATCCTCAGAATTAGGAAAAGATGGAAGAGGAGGATCGACCCCCCCAAAGCTGGCTTCTGACCTCCATGTGTATGCAGTGAATGAACACACACACACACTAAATGAACATGAAGAAAGGTTGATTAAATGTTAAACTTTCTTTTGTAACATTAAATAGGTATAATTACCCCCCCCCCTTTTTTGTTTTTTTTTTTCAAGACAGGGTTTCTCTATAGCTTTGGAGCCTGTCCTGGAACTCACTTTGTAGACCAGGCTGGCCTCGCTTGAACTCACAGAGGTTCACCTGCCTCTGCCTCCTGAGTGCTGAGATTAAAGGTGTGTGCCACTGCCACTACCCAGCTATCCTTTGCTTTTTTTTTTAAAGCCCAGATGATTGTTATTTTATGTGTATAAGTGTTTTGCCTGCATGGATGTATATATGTTCACCTTGTGTATGACTAGGGTAAGCATAGGCCCGCGGACATCACATTCCCTGGAAGTGGAGTCACAACAGTTGTGAGTTGCCATGTGGATGTTAGGAACTGAACTCTGGTCCTCTGCAAAAGTAGCCAGTGCTCTTAACTGCAGAGCCATCTCTCTAGTTCCAATGTTGAGAGCCTTCTCTCTGTGTGTGTTTGTGTGCATGTGTGTGTGTTCGTGCAACTGTGTTTGAATGGGTGCATTTTGGAACCAGAGGTTGGCATCTGGTATCATTTTCATTATTATTCTTATTTTTTTATATAGTGTCTCACTGCTCCTTTGGCTAGCAAGTCCCAGAGGTCTGCTTATCTCCACTCCTCCAGCTCTTGGGTTGAAGGGTTTATAGGGGTTTATGCTGCCTGGATTTATATGTGTTCCTGGGGCCTGAACTTGGGTCCTCATACTTTTCCCATGGTCATCACAGCCCTCAGATATTGAATTTTTACTTTCAGTGTAAAGTATGTTACTTATTTGTAGAAAGACCTTTTATAGTCTGGATAGTTGTGTGGCGGTGTGTGTGTGTGTGTGTGTGTATGTGTGTGTGTGTTTTCCTGTGTTACTCGGGCTGGCCTTGAACTCCTAGGCTCCACTTTCTTCCTATCTCAGCCTTTCAGCAGAGAACAACAGTTGTGTTCTGCAACCTTTTTATAGCTTTAAAGCCTGGAGAAACTGCAGTGGTTAAGAACACTTGCTGCTCTTGCAGTAGAATGGAGTTTGGGTCTCCACCCACCTTTGGGTGGCTCACAGCTACCTGCAAATCTAACTCCAGAGGATCCAGCTCCTTCTTCTGTTTCCGAGGGTACTTGAAGATGTGTGTACATACACACAGATATCCGTGCACAGACACATGAATTAGAATTTTTATATTTTTTGCTGTTTTTTTTTCTGAGATAAGAGTCTCGTGTGGCCCATGTACCGCACTGTGGCTTTGAACTCCTGATCCTCCTGCCTCCTCAGATGCTGCCATTGCAGGTATGTGCTGCTACCCCTAGTGTTTTTTGTTTTTGTTTTGAAGTAGGGTGGTCTTATATATCTCAGGCTGTATGTTATCTTGTGTCCCGTCCCTCTCCAGCCTTCCGAAAGCTGGACTTGTATGTATACTCACCATGCTTGGCTTAAAGTTTGGGTCTTAAAAGTCTGGACTGGCTATGGATTTACGTGACGTACATTTTCGTGATTTCCAGTTTTATGGTCTTTCTTGTGTTAGGTCTCTGTGCTGGTCTTCCTCACGGTAACACGTTCACTTCCTGGAGGAAGGGCCCTGCTTCTAAACAGTGGTGCTTGGGTCCTCTCTCCAGTTTTGCTAGGCTCCTCCATCAGTGGGCTCCTGGACAAATACTGCATGGGGTCTGGAAAACTGGCTCTGGAAGGCACTGTTTAATACTTCCTGGTTCTTGGCGGGACTTTGAGTCATTATAAATGACAGAGTCCAGTAGGTAAGGTCCTGTTGCATCAGGCGGAGTTCCTGACAGGGTTTAGTAAACAGACGAGCATCAATTATAGACACTGACTGCAGAGGCCTGGGGGAGCTGTTACTTCTCCACAGCCCTCGTGTTTGTAGTAATGATAAACACCTCTGCTCATTGCTCTGTGCCCTTCCTCAGAATGAACCGTTGAATGTTAGGGCAAAAAAAAATCATTTGCTGCAGACAGATGAAAAATAGTTTGGGGATTTGCTTTGTAGTTTTAAGGGATAGAAAACAACCTGATTTAGATGTAGTGAGAATAGGTATGGTTTTAGAGATTAGTACTGAGGCAGTCCTGGCTGGCATCTCATGCAGAAATTCTCACAGTGACAAAGCTTAGCAGAACAAAAGTGCATTCTAAAGCTAAGTAGGTAAACCACCTAAGGAACATCCATTTATAAGATAAGCTGTCATCAAACATCTAAGCAGATTAGACAGCTCAGAGGTTAAAGCACTGGCTATTCTTGCGGGGAACCAGAATTCGGTTCCCAGTATCCATGTTGTGTAGCTCATCACCTCCTGTAATTCCAGCTCCAGGGACTCCGATGCTCTCTTCTGGCTTCCACGAGTCCCCACGCGTGTGCACATACACACATGGGCACACACAGACACATTAAATAAAATCAAAATGAAACCTTTAAACAGAGTGGCTCTCGCTCCTGTACTTCCTGTGTGTTCCCTTCTCCGCTCCAGCAGTATTGTCTACTGGAATGGCCATCATTGGTCCCTCTGTAGTCCAGAACCTGGGCTGTTTCTCTAGGTGCAACCCAAACCCTCCCTCTTCCTGGCAGGATTCCTGTCCCCATCCCTGGAAAGTGAGAACTGCTCTTCCACCTTCTGAGTGCCCACAGCATCTCGTGACCTCACCCCCAGAGCGTGGTGCTGAGTCCTGTTTGGTATTGTCACCAGCATTGCGTCTCATCTCTCCCAACACTTGGAAGGCAGAAGGAGAAAGGTGTAGAGGTGGAGGCCAACCTAAACTGTATAACCGTACCTTATATCCCAAAACCAAGTGCTGAAGATTTAGCTTGGTGGCCGAGCTCTTGCCTACCACGGGCAAAGCCCTGGTTTGAGCCTGAAAGAAAAGGCCTGGTGTCTACTTAGCCTCAGCTTTCTCTGCCAGCCCTGGAGCTGTTGGTATCCACCTTCTGGAGTTCTGTTTTGTTTTGTTTTGTTTTGTTTTGTTTTGTTTTTTCAGCCTACTCCTTCTCTTCTAGGGCTAAAGTTGCTGCAGCTGATGAGTCACCCGGGAGCCCAGCGCAGGCTCTCACGACAGTGAGGCACACTGTCACACTAGACAAAGATGCCCTCCTCCAGAACTATGGATTTCACATTTCGGAGACACTGCCTCTCACAGTGGTGGCTGTCACAGCAGGTAGGGGCTGATGGGGAAACCGGAAAGGATCTAGTCCTCTTAGGGAAAGTAGCTTCTCCCTCCACACCCCATCCCCGGCCTGTAAGAAAGACAGAAAATGCTACCTGGGAAACTGGAAAATTCTGACCTCATTCTGTCTTGGACTTTTTACCTGATTTTTGTGCCAGAATGAAGTGGCCCTGGGATCACTTGCTGCTCTGAGCCCTAGCCTCCCACTGGCCTTGGCCCAGGGCTCTGCACTCCTGTGGCTTTCAGACCAATGTTGGGCAGGGAAGGTATTTGGCTAATCTGGCCCTCCCAACTATTTGAATCCTGCAGGTCCAGGCTGTGAAGTTTCTGAA
>NC_022031.1:40368734-40377966 GCF_000317375.1 Microtus ochrogaster
AATGTAGGCTGTGCCAGAAGGAGAGGTGCAGGCTGGAGCACCCAGTTGAGCTATGTGCTGGTGTTAGACTTGAGGCTGGTTAGAATATATTAATTTCCATTTATTTACGTAGGAATATACACACACTCAGTTCCTTGGAGGGGAGGAGACCAATCCCTTGGCCAGCTGTGATGGTTTGGACGGTTCTGTTCCTTTTCTTCCTGCGGACAGGCTCCCCCATCTCTTGAAACTGATGGAGAACTGTGGCTTATAATGAGAAAAATGACGCTGCGTACGAGCCAGTGCCCCAGGGACCTAGGCTGTGGTACACTGTGACTTGTAGGGTCTCAGCCTTTCTAGCCTGAGCAATTACCCATTTTCTACCCAACAGGCGGCTCTGCTCATGGCAAGCTTTTCCCCGGGGATCAGATTCTTCAGCTGAACAATGAACCAGCCGAAGACCTTTCCTGTGAACAAGCGGCCGATATTCTCAGGTATTCAACTGTCTTCCAGCAACCAGAGCCACACAGGGGATGGAAGAGCAAAGCTAATCCTTAGGAGAGCTGTGGCTCACCCTGCGTTTAGACAGGCCCTGTCCCCTTCAAAGAACAGGACTAATGTTTGGGCCATGGCTGTAGTATGGTCTGCTGGCTTCCTCCTGCCTGCGGATCTTCAATGGGTACAGGATGCTTACTTATCAAACAATCACTGTGCCCAAGACTCCATGCTAAGCACTGTGGGGAGTGTACTGGTGGACACTCCATTGGTCCTGTCCTCTAAGGATTGACGGTAGCATGTGCCAAAGCTTGAACTAAATAGATGCCAGTGTGTTTGCTCGTCTTTAACCCTGTCGCTGTCTCCTTGAGTGTCTTCCTGTGGCAGCCTGACTGGCGTATATGCGATTTCATTGGTGTGACACCCGCATCTCTCTCTCTTGTGTTATTGCGATTTGCACGACTGTTTCCCTGTCTGCCTGAACCTTCCCACGAGCAAGACAGGTGTGCATAGGACGTTCAGTAAGATGGGAGACTGTGTAGCACTGGGAGTCAGCCCCTGGATTAAAGGTGGCCAGATGAGGGTAACGAGGTGGGGGAGACTAGGAGACAGCGTCAGGACGTGCAAGCTCTGGCTTCTCCTTTTCTACTCAGCGCTGTTCTGTGACTTTAATGTTAATGGAAACGAGAAGCAGAGTTAGGGGAGGGTACTGTGTGCCTTGTGAACTGGCTGGCCTGGCTTTGCGGGATGCTCTTTCTTGAGCAGATCCCAGTGAGCAGAAACCCACACAGCCAGAGGAGGAAGGACTGAAGATGCAGAACCCCATGTCCACCCTCAAGAAGCACAGTTACCATGGAGACAGACAGACAGACGACAGACAGAGTTCAAGTTAAGATTCACGAAGAATCAATGAAACCAAGCCCAGTATTGCTTCAGGAATGCCAGGGCCTTAACTGAGTCTGTGAAGCAGGCAGAGAAGGATTCGGTAATTTTAAGTAAATATAGAACTTCAAAGTTTGCTTTCTAAGTCATTGGGCTGTTTTCCCGAAGAGGACCGCTTCCAGCAGATTTTTCAGTGCCGCTAACTCTTCTGTCAGTCTTAAACTCCAAGGAATCCACAAATGTATTTATAACTTTAAGTCATGGTCTAGAACTGGGTGTTTAGGTAACAGTTGGCCCCTATCTGCTCACTGAGCGTCTAGCCTGGGCAAGGAACCCTCAAAGGCAGAGGCAATCTGCTTGCAGCCACTTAGAACCCTGTGCTGGTCCATGTGTGTACACCTTTCTGGGATGAGGGTGAGCAGGCATGAGAAGCAAGGCTACAGACACAAGAGCCTCCAGCTTAGGAAGAAGCCGCAATTTGATGAAGCAGAGAAGAGTCCAGAAATAACTTCAGCTATACCATTTTAACTTTATTTATCTCTATTTGAGAGCAACTCTCTCGTAGTTCAGGCTGGCAGCTAACTCACACGGCCTTGAACTTTGCATCTTCCTGCCCCCACCTCTGCAGTGCTAGGAGACAGGTGTTACCACGTTGAGTTTAAGGTGATGCTGAGGAGCGAATCCAGGGCTTTGTGCATGCAAGGCAAGCACTGTGCCAGCCTCTGCGGCAGGACCTTTCTTGCTTGGGTGATGTTCTGGGCAAAATAATAAACTAAGGCAATAGATGGGGAGCAGGAGAGTGCTGAACTCTGATCTATGCCTCAAGAAGTGTTCTGGGAGGTAAAACTCAGATTATGGTCTACAGAGTGAGTTCCAGGACTGGCTTCATAGCTACTGGGAAACCCTATCTCAGAAAAAAAAAAAAAAAAAAAAAAACCAAAAAAACCCTAATCTGACAGTAACAGCAACAAAGTCTTTCTAATTTTTAAACCCAGAAATATCCTTAGTAGAGCACCAGGACCTCCAGGACCTTGCATTTGTGTGATTTACCCCTGAAAAGGGCTGCGCTCACATGAACTGGAGCAGAGGCAGCCCCCAGACAGTGGAGATCCTCAGGTTGAGCTTAACCATCAAGGGAATGATGTACCCACCTCTCCACTGGCCTAAATGTTTGTATTGCAGGAAAGTCAAATGAAAGTTTACAAACTGCTTCTTCTTGTGGGTAGGCGTGGCAAAGTGGGGTGGAGATCTGCCCTAGCTCCTGCTTCTTTGTTAAGGGAAGTGGAGGTGTGACAGGTACGTGTTTGATCGCTTTTGAAATCTCCAAGATAACTTGAGATAAAAATGTCTATTCAGTGTCTTGATTATATGCTTTGGGCTCATTGCAGTGACTGTGTGTGCCCAAACGCCACAAAAGAGTTGGCTTTTAGCTGATAGATGTTATCGACAGAGGAATGCTTAGCCTGTGTGTTTTGAAATGATTAAATTACCTGTGTTATCACTGTACTTTTAGAAATAAAATTATCTTTGGACATAAAATTCGCCAGTATCAACTGTATGAGTCCCTACCATATGAGACCAAAGGAGGAGCCTTAAGGTGGTGGCTGTGGAGTGTCCACATGGCAGAGGCGGGCATCCAGGCAAAAGGAGCACTCCTAGGTCCTCCTTAGCTTTGCTGAGCCCAGGAAGCCTTTCTAGAGATGCAGCTTTATCATAGTGTACCACACAGAAACACAACATAGCACACACATACATCATACACACACACACACCACCCACACATACCACATATACACACACTCCATGAATACCACACACATACATACACAGCACACCATATATACACACACACCATGCGCACACCACATACATATGTACACCACACACACACCATACACACAGCATGCCATACATACACACCACACACACACACGAATGACTGTTTTTCTTTTATCCTCTTCTGTTTTTCAGGGAAACTGAAGATGCTCTTTCAATGACTGTTGTTCGCTGCACATCGGTAAATCTCTCTTTTTTTGTCTTATATGTTAGTTTCACTCTCCTTGACCCTAAGACTCTGATGTTCCTTGAGGATATCCCTTATGAAGGAGGGCAGAGGGCAGAGGGTGGCAGCTGCCCGGCAGGGAATGGCTAGTCAGCCAACATGACCTGAAGTTGCTTGACCACAGGTGCTATGGAGGAAATAGATATGTCTGGACCTTGGGGACCTGTCGTTCAGGGAAGAGACCATGTGTAATGCAGGGTAGACTCATGGAGGGGCAGCAAACTGGGAGCCTGCCTCTGGACAAGTCCCTCCTTCTAGTTGTCACTGGGTAAAAATACTGGGTGACAGCAACTCCCTTGCCTGTCTAAGAGGTCATTCAAAGCACCAAATGAAGTGTCGCCTGTGACAGTTTTACCAGCTGAGGCCCACCACAAGGTAGCTCAACAAGTGCTTTCTTTTTATTTCTTTGAGAACGATGGGGGCAGGGAAGTCACCCAGTTAGAATTAAAATGTTTGCTATAAATATGACAAGGTGGATGTTCCATGCACACTAAATGGGGACTTTTCTATGCTAGCCAGAGTTTGCCTATGAAATAATGTAAACCCAATCTGAAAGTGGGAATAGCTACTCAGTGTCAGTAACAGCGCAACTGGTGAGCCATTCTTTTATTTAGCTGATTATCATCTCAATGGGAAGCGTCTTAATCTTAATTAGGCCAGGGTTTCCCACAGCAATTCCACGAACTGGACAAAATAGAACACTTGGTCTGTGAGGCAGAGAACAGCGTGTATTTTATTTTTTAAAAACTGAAACGTAGGGAAGGAAAAAAGTCTATGTTCCAATACCAAGCTCTCTAGGTAGAATGTGAGTACCACACTCGGGAGAATCTGCAGAAACACTCATTTCTGGCCAGCAGGATCCCTGAGAAATGCCCTGACCATAGGCTGACCTTCCAGGCCACCATGAGAAGTGTTCCAAAGTATTTTACAGACAGTGCAACATGAGCAGACATGACAACAGGGAGGCTTGGCATTGCTGTGATCATGGAAGATTCTTGGAATCCTCAAGTAATTTAAACAGATTGGGAATTATAAAATCCAAAACTAGAGCATTGATGACTATTTCTCATAGTTAGGACACAGAGTTTTTGGAAAAATATATTCTGACTTAAAATTTGCATTTAGAAAAGTTAACAGCCAGGCGGTGGTGGTGCGTACCTTTAATCCCAGCACTCAGGGAAGCAGAGGCAGGAAGATCTCTTAGTTTGAGGCCAGCCTGGTCTACAGAGTGAGTTCCAGGACAGCCAGAGATACACAGAGAAACCCTGTCTCAGGGGGGAAAAATAATCATTGTTATTTTTCTTAAATTATGTGTTTGGGTATGTGTCTGTGGGGGGTTGTATATGTGAATGCAGTGCCCAAGGGAGCTGTAGTTACAGGCAATTATGAACCATATGGTGTGGATGCTAGGAATTGAACTCAGGTCTCTGGAAGAAGCAGCCAGTGCTCTTAACCCCACTCAGCCATCTCTCCAGCCCCAAAATGAATGGTTTTTATTAGAGTTTAAAAGAAAAGTCCTGGGGCAAGCGTGCTATGAGCCTCGGCAGCTGCCTAGAGGAAGAACACGGAGGAGAGGGGGGAAAGCCACACCATTGAAGCTGGCATGGCAGTCAGACACATGGCAGGCTAGCAGCTACATGGCAGAGGCGGGAGGCTTTAGAGAAATAGAACCCTAAACATTGGTGGGGGAGCCCAAAGGGTTAAAGAAAGCATGCTGAGAAAAGAAAAGGACACAATGCTCTTCCTAAGGGCAGATCTATACCACTTGCCTTCAGGGAGCTCTTGCCCTAGGAGCAGGGATTCAGGGAAAGGAAAAGAACAGTATCTCATTAGAGAGCTAGGTATACCGCCTTGTTAGTATGGCTTAAGGTGAGCCTCCCTCCCTAGGTGGTCCCTTAGCCAGAGTGACTGAACCAGCCCAACTGAAATTTAAGTCTACCCAGGCCAGAGAGTCCATTCCCTTGACCAGCATTTTTTTTTTCCTTCTTCTTTTTCTTTCAAGACAGGGTTTCTCTGTGTAGCCTTGGCTGTCCTGGAACTCACTCTGTAGACCAGGCCAGCCTAGAACTCACAGAGATCCACCTGCTCCTGTCTCCCAAGTGCTGGGATTAAAGGAATCTGCCACCACACCCAGCTGATAGTTTTTTCTACTCTTAACACTTTGAAGCATTAACTCTGCAACAAAAACACATTTTATCAGTGAGCCCAGTGAGTTCAGAAATCCTAGGATAAATGGTAGTTCATATCATCTGAATTTTTCCTTTAAAATATCAATGTACTTACTTACACAAGTGGTTAGTGTAATATGACCGATGCTGGGTGCCTGGTTTGCAATGCTGGCATGCAGATGTGAGAACACAGGAGCTGCCGTGTGTTGGGCTTTTCCAATGGGTCCATTCTTTCTCAAAGCAGCTAGTTTCATGGTTCCAGAAATGACAGGCCCCATTTTCTTGTAACTCCCAATGACGATCCTAGATCAAAATAGTCTACCTTATCTGAGATAGCTCTTCTGAGATTTGACAGTATGGCTTTCATGTCTTCAAGCTGAACAGTTACTTCTCATCAGTGTGTTTTGTGAGTTCTCACTCTGCGGATGATGTTCTTTGTGGATTACAATCTTGTAGTGATCCTTGCTGTGGTAATCTCATAGAGAGTAGCACTGTTTGGAGGTTTGGCTTTGTTGGAGTAGCTGTGGCCTTGTTGGAGGAAGTGTATCCCTGTGGGGGCGGGCTTTGAGGAGGAAGTGTATTCCTGTGAGGGCAGGATTTGAGGTCTCCTTTGTTCAAGCTTCTCTCAGTGTGACACTCAGTTCACTTCCTGTTGCCTGCAAGATATAGGACCGTTGGTCCTTCTCCAGCACCATGTCTGCCTGCACGCCACCATGTTGCACCATGATGATACTGGACTAAACCTGTGAAAACATAAGCCACCCCAATTAAACATTGCCATGATCATGGTGTCTCTTCACAGCAATAGAAACCCTAACTAAGACACTTGCAAATGGTGCCATCCAGAAAGGTCCAGGATTCCACCAGCAGCCAAAGAGTACTCCTGGGAATGAAGGGTCACTTCTGATGTGCACCAAGCATGCTAGTGGAGCTCAGAAATGGATTAACACTTGGCAAGGTCAATCACACTGTTGGCTTGGGTGTGATTTGTGGTCAGTGAAATAGTGAGCTGGTTTTCAAATAAATAGCTTCTAAGCTGAGCCCTCCATCCCTTGCTTGTCCAATTGATTTTCCCCCTCAGAGTCACTCTTCCTATTAATCCCCGTCAGGTTATGTTGCCTTGGAGGGTGTTTTTGGCTGTGCTTTTATGGTCCTGAGACCAAAAGGCTAATTTGTAGAGTTGCCAGCTGTAATCATCGTCCTTTCTTGTCAAGGAGCCTCCTCTTCTCTCGTCTCCTCCACTTCCAGTCTCAGCCAGCTAATTTTCTTTAACACATTCCAGGTCTAGCCCTAACTCTTAGGAGGTTGCCCTCCCTAGCGTGAGAAGCTGTGATTGCCTCTTGTAGATCCCCGCTCTCCCTCCTTCTGCCTCTCTTCTCCTCTGTCCCTGTTTGCTCCATCTGAGTCTTTAGCGTTGCTGCTTCCCTGATGCTTTGAACACTCACTGTTGACAGCCCTGTTCTTCTGTGCTCTGTGACATTTGCTCTTGGGTTTTCCTGGACTTTGACTCATAGCTTCTCCTGATTCTCATGGATCTCATTCAGTTTCTTTTGCTTGAGATCTGATAACCTCCTACAGTTCTGCATTTGTCAGTTCTTCCTCTGTCTCCATCCAAGGCATAGCTAAACATCAACAAGGAGGGTTAAGCCAAAGGAAGCCTGAGTTACTAAGATAGAAACCAGGACTTAGAGCTGAGTGGTAGAGCTCTTGTCTAACAGGAGCAAGGTTTGATCCCCAGCACAGATGAGGAAGGGAAGGGGAAAAAGAAAACAGGACTCTTAGAGCACAGATAAACCATTGCTGAATCCACCTGATGGTTCTGCATCTGGCCTTCTCCACAGCAGGGTTGTGGGGGAGATTATTAAATGCTTTGCAAGAATGAAGGAATTCTGCTGTATCCACAGGACCCTGGCCTGTCAATCTGGAATGTTCTCTTCTAAAGAGAAATGAACTCGGTTGGCTCTGACTTGTCCTTGGTAACTCCTTAGTCGTTAATGATAGCCTTCTGCACAGCTCTTAGATTTTTACCAAGAATTAACAACAGTCTTCCCATTATGTGCTTTTCTGAGTCTTAATGTTCACTGTGGAGAACTTGATAGTGACCATCTGTAGGCTTTAAGTATGTCTTCATTTCTCTGATCTCGGGCAGTGCCAACCGTGGCATCTTCTGGTTCCATGAGCACCCAGATTCACCTGGATCAGGTAGTCTGGTCATCTCATCACTAGCTTTGGGTTTTAACTTTTTCTTTTCCTATTTCATTTATTCTTTTGAACTGGAAAACCAAGAATTTCTACATGTGTTTCCTCCTGGGAGCAGAGCTATGCTTCCCTCTCAGGCTCGAGTTTTTGTTAGTGTTGTGATTTGAAAGCAAGCTATGTCTCTGAGGTGCTGAGTCACAGCTGTATGTCCTGCCACACCAAGTAACATCACTTGTTAAAGTTTCGGGGTCATTTGTTCTCTTCATGTACTTCATGCATTGGCGTGTTGATGTCTAAGTTCATGTACTTTGCTTCCAGCAAGTTCCCCATTGCTGTTACATATCTCTTCCCCTGGCTACAGAGTGGCATCTTTGGACCCTTATATACTACAGACGTCCTAAAAGTTGGCCTAAAAGACCCGCTAGAGTGTTGAAGGGAATGTGGGGCGCAAGCTGGGAAATACTCCATTGAGCAGGCAGAGCACGTCCTGTTGGTCTGAGTCATAACACTGCTCAAGTGTCACAGTTTGACCTGATAAGATCTGTATAAGGGTTTGCCATTTAATCTTACCTACTAATGTGAGTCTTTGTACTTCTGGAGAAAGAGAATGCCAGTCACATGTCACAGAGGTCAGAGCATCAGGGCGCTCTGTCTAGCTCTCATATGTGTGCATGAAGAGAATGAAATTCAGAGAAAGCTGAAGACAGCCAAAGTCATCCGGTTATTTTTAAGGTTTATTTTCTTATGTGCGCATACACACACACACACACACACACACACACACACACACACACACACACACATTCACAGTTATTTGTGTGATGTTTCCATAGCTCCTGAGGTAGCACTTGGGTTAAACTTCAGGTCTCTCCCTTCTAGTCCTCTTTGTCTTCCTTGTCTCATGAGAGCATGCTGCCATTTGGAGATTCCAATATCCAGACATACAAGAACATTGTCTAGGCTGGATTTCTTATATCCTAGGAAAAGAAATCTTTCGTGTGGGCTTAAGTGAATCTACATTAGCCTTGAGGCTGGGTTTTTTATGGTTTTTTTTTTTAAGAATGAGAAGATGTAAATGGTTTTATGAATGCGCTGCTCCAAAGTGTGTCATGTTAATACTTTTCAGGGAGTCCCCAAGTCATCCTTCTTGACTGAAGAGAAGAGGGCCCGGCTGAAGACCAACCCTGTGAAGGTGCACTTTGCTGAGGAAGTGCTGGTCAGTGGGCACAGCCAGGTGCGTCACTGGTCAGTGGGCACAGCCTGGTGTCACTGGTCAGGGAGGGGAGAGCTGGTCAGTGGGCACAGCCTGGTATCACTGGTCAGGGATGGGAGAGCTGGTCAGTGGGCACAACCTGGTGTCGTCACTGGTAAGGGATGGGAGAGCTGGTCAGTGGGCACAGCCTTGTGCACTGGTCAGGGATGGGAGAGCTGGTCAGTGGGCACAGCC
>NC_022031.1:40378066-40381606 GCF_000317375.1 Microtus ochrogaster
AGGGATGGGAGAGCTGGTCAGTGGGCACAGCCTTGTGCACTGGTCAGGGATGGGAGAGCTGGTCAGTGGGCACAGCCAGGCGTCATTGCAAACCTGTCTGTACCTCATCCTTAGGCATCACTGTGTCCTGCAAAGGAGGAATTGTGACAAAAGAACAAACAGAGACTTAGATTAAGAGAATTAACCGCTGAATCACACAGTAAGAAAAAATAGGAACCTGGGTCTCTGTGACTTCATTTTTTTTTCTAGACATACTGTCTTGTCCTTTTTGATACAGAGAGATCCAAGGTTGATGGAAGAAGGCTGGAAGTATGTGGTGTCAGAAGATACTTGTTAAGGGAAATTTGGCCCTTCAGATTGATGGTTTTAATTTTTATTTTTGTATGTGTACCTTTGTCTGTATTGTGTGTGTGTGTGTGTGCGCGCACGCGTGCGTGCACATGCACCAGAAAAGGGCACTGGATCCCTGAAGCTGGAGTTAAAATTGTGAGCACCCTGTGGGTACCGAGAGCTGAGTACTCAGGTCCTCTGCAAAGAGCAACAGTCTCAACCACAGAGCCATTTCCCAGCCTGAGGTTGATGGGTTTTTGTTTGTTTGTTTGTTTGATTTTCGAGACAGGGTTTCTCTGGGCTTTGGAGCCTGTCCTGGAACTAGCTTTTGTTGACCATGCTGACCTCGAACTCACAGAGATCCACCTGCCTCTGCCTCCCAAGTGCTGGGATTAAAGGCATGCGCCACCACTGCCCAGCTGAGGTTATTTTAATATGGATTTATCGATTAAAAACACATTTACTCATAATTTATAAAATTCCTGGTAACTATTGCCATTCTGAATTCAACAATCAGTATTAGGTTTTAAAACTTTCAAGTCAAAATTTCTTGTCATCCAGAGAAATTTAAGGAATGTGGCCCATGGCCATTTAAACAAAGGATCCAGGTTGCCTGGTCCACGTATTTTCTCTTTATTTTCTCTCTGCCCTGCAATGTGACAGGCAACTTCAGTTAGACCTGAGAGAAAGATGCAGTTGTTCAGGAAGGGGCCAGCGGAGGCCTAAAGCATCGATCAGTAACCTGGGTTGCAGCCTGTCAACAATGGTTTGAATCTCGGTGTGTTGACACCTGTGAAAATGGGTTGAACCTCTCTGAAAATTACATTCAGATTCAGCATGTGCATTCACTTAATCTTAGTCAAAAGGCTGATAAGCGATGGACTTGCGAATTGCAGAGCAGTGAACACGATGAGTAATGGGGATAAGAAACAGCCCTGGGCAGGGGGAGTGATGGCACACAGGTGTGGACCAGGTAGCCTGGACTGTCACTTTAAAATGGCCATCATCCCTCATCCCCTGGTGTCTGTTCTGAAAACACAAGACAGGGACAAGTTCTGAGACCCAGACAGCCTACTGAACTGGATAAGGGTTTTGGTGGGGATGGGCATTTTAGAGGACCAGTGCTCCCCAAAAGTGTCTCTGGGAAGCTTGTAGGTTGGGACCCAAGAGCTATTTATAGGCATCTACACCAGCCATCCATGGGAGGGGCTGTGAGGCCAATGGGCGCTCGTCACTACGTCCTGCTTCTCCTTCCTCACAAGCGTTTAGAAGCTGATGACACTGGTCCAGCTTCCCTCGGAAAATGAGAAGGCAGCTCTCATTCTAGAGCAGCGGTGCTTAGCCCTCCTAACACTGAGACCCTTTAAAACAGTTGGTGATAATATAGTTGGTGACCCCAACTATAAGTTATTTCATTGCTACATCATAACTGTAATTTTACTATTATTATGAAACATAATGTAAATATCTGCTATGCAGGATATCTGATATTCGATTTCTGTGAAAGGGCCATTCGACCCTGCAAGGGATCACAACCCATTGGCTGAGAAACACCACTGCAGATTGTTCTAGAGAGGTAAAACTGAGCCTTGGAAATGGGTTTGGCTTGGCTCATGGTCAGAGAGAGACACAAAGGGAATTGTTAGGAAGTGATGAAGCTGGTGAGCTCCCAGCTCGTTAGTCAGTGAGCACAAATGAGGAAAAAAATGTCAGCCTGGATGCTGAGAAAGAGTTATAATCGTGCACCCACTGGGGGCTCTGTGAAATAGTTTATAAACTTACGGGGGAGGTGGAAAAAGACACAGCTCAGTGTCTGCCATGAAATATGGCCAAGACATCTCACTTCTATAAATTTAGAATATAAGGAAATTCAAATGCAAGAAATGCATATACAAAAAGATAGCTGTAGTATCAGTATTATAAATAGCCAAAACCAGAAAGATACAGTGTGTCTAGAATGGAGAGATGGTTATGCCAGTTCTGATATATCAGTTCCTTAGAATATATTAAAGCTTTTGCAATAATAAATAGAAAACCTACATAAAATTATATATGAAACATTGAATAAGAATAAAAGAATGTAGAATTGTGCATAGTCTTTTCTCAATTCTCTAAAATCTATGTAAAGAGTTAGATAAAAATGGAAAGAAGCTGTATAGAAACAAATGGTAGGAGCTATGTGACATCAGGACTGTATTCTTTTTGTAAGCCTTGTAAATCAGAACTATAACGTACAAAGGAGGAAAGTCCCCAAGTGGGAAATCCAAAATGAGATTTCTACATCCAGAGCCAGAAATGAAAGTGACAGGAAAGGGGGCTGCTTGAAATCCCACACCTCAGCTGAGTGTGATGTGGTATTGGAGCGCGTCTTAGCTAGGGTTTCTGTTGCTGTGTTTTTTTGCTTTTTTTTTTTTTTTTTTTGGTTTTTCGAGACAGGGTTTCTCTGTGGCTTTGGAGCCTGTCCTGGCACTAGCTCTGTAGACCAGGCTGGTCTCGAACTCACAGAGATCCGCCTGCCTCTGCCTCCCGAGTGCTGGGATTAAAGGCGTGCGCCACCATCGCCAGGCCTGTTGCTGTGTTTTAACACCATGACTGAAAGCAAGTTGGAGAGGAAAGGGTTTACTTCATCTTACAACTCCATCACTGAGGAAAGTCAGGGCAGGAGCCTGGAGACAGGAGCTGAAGCAGGAAATATGACGTCAGGACTGTATTTTTTTTTTTTTGTAAGCCTTGTAAATCACAAATTATAACATAGTTTATATGAACTTGGTTTGGAGAACGCTGTTTACTGACAGTTCCTTCCTCTGACTTGCTGAGCCTGCTTTGTTATACACCTCAGGACCACCCACCTATCCAGGGAGACACAGGCTGGGTCCTCCCACAATCATTAATCAAGAAAATGTACCAAGTACCTGTCTACAGTCAATCTGATGGAGGCATTTTCTCAACTGAGGTTCTTCTTCCCAGGCAACTCTAACTTGTGACTTGTGTAGAGTTGACAAAAGAAACAACCAGGACAGAGAGTGTGACCCTATCCCTTACCTCCACAGAGAAAAACACGGCATTCAAAAAACAAAACAAAACAAAAAACTGAGTTATGATATTTCATGCTAGAAAACTCTATGTTCTCATAGGGGAAAGGTGGGTTTTTGTGTGTGTGTGTGTGTGTGTGTGTGTGTGTGTGTGAGAGAGAGAGAGAGAGAGAGAGAG
>NC_022031.1:40381706-40386267 GCF_000317375.1 Microtus ochrogaster
AGAGAGAGAGAGAGAGAGAGAGAGAGAGAGAGAGAGAGAGAGAGAGAGAGGAGAGAGAGAGAGAGAGACTTCTTGCCCAGTTGGGATTCCTACCCAGATTCTCCATAGAGACACATAGATACCCCTGGTAGTCTTGGTTCGAATCCTGGGAACTCGAGAATTTCTCACTGGTTCTCACTTAGCTTCAGCTCAACTCCGAGGTATTTAGATCCCCTTAAATGCTGCCCTGCTCCCAGGAATCCTGACTGGCATTGAGCTACTAAAGACCAGCCCTATACCTCCAATCCAGGAGCCCTGTAAGAATGGCAGGGTCTCTTCGAGAGGTGATGATTGGGGTCCGTGGAGGTGCAGGGTTTCTCTCTCTGCCCCCTGCTGTTTCACTGCAGAGCTCCAGCAGTAGAATGGGGAGGGGGCTCTAAGGAAGCTTTCCACCTCCACTCCCACCCCCATTCCACGTCACCCCACATGCGAGGGTCTGAGAATCTCAGAAAGGCCCCTGTGAAGAGCGCAGAATATGGCACATTAGTCATCAGTTGTGTTCCTGAAGGGTGGCCTGCAGTAGATAGACATCAGGGAACGGTATGAGCCCTGACATAGCCCGCTCTTGTTTTTCCAGGGGAACGCTCTGCTCTGTATGCCCAATGTGCTCAAGGTGTACCTGGAGAATGGACAGACCAAAGCTTTCAAGTTCGAGGCAAACACAACTGTGAAGGTATTGAGAGTAAACCTGGACCTTTCTTCCTTAGAGAAGTTGCTAGCTTAATGGACGGCCGGACAGCTTGCCCTCTGTTTGCCTCAGCAATCTGCCCACTGCGGTCTGAGTGCCCATGAAAAGATATGTACTGTACTGTCTCATTCGGATGGTGTTTCTGTCACTTCCTGCAGGGGAGGGACTCGGGATTCCAAGAGGTAAAGAGGCTTGTTCAAGGTCATATTCTGTCTCCTGTGCCATCACCCTTAACCACCAGGCTTTCCTGCTTCTTGTCTCCACCTCCACCAGCTACCCAATTAGCTAAACACCAAGGCAAGATGTGAAAACAAGCCCAGGCCCTTGCGTGTCTTGTACATAATAAACTCCCCATTTGAGGTTCTCCAAGAGCAGTTATCCAGTCTGGTCAAGGACTGCAGGAGCCGTCAGTCAAGATTAGAGAGGGTGTGCATCCCAGAAACCCCAGTTGTCCAGAACGGGGTAAAATGAAGCTACCAGGGATGGGATAAGAAAGTCGTGTAGGTGTCACATAGGATGCATCCTTCTAGTGCCAGCACCACGTCACCCGGGCAGGGAAAAGGAAGTGTGTTTGAGCAGCTGTGAAGGGCCACCAAGATTCCCACAAGGGCAGACAGAGGATGAGGTGCACACTGGGAAAATGGGCATTATCAATGAAAAATCCAGCGGGAGCACAGGCTGTTCTCTTAGGGAAGGGGGGGGGGAGTAGCCATGGCTCCGATGCCAGAGATAGGAGAAATGGCTCTAGGTATTCTTGAACAAGGAAGGAAGAGTCAGAGAGGCTGCAGAGAGGAAGCAAACTACTTGAATTGTTTTTCAAAACGCCAAAAGGCTCAAGAACTGAGTGTGGTGGCACACTGGCACACTTTAATCCCAGTACTCAGGAGGCAGAGGCGGGTGGATCTCTGTGAGTTCAAGGCCAGCCTGGTCTATATGGTGAGTTCCAGGAAATCTTACACAAACAAATAAAAGACCGTAACACACACACACACACACACACACACACACACACACACACACACACATATAAAAGTGGACGATTCAATAAGGAGCCTACGCCTTTAGGGGCTGAAGAGCAGGTAGAGGCGGGATGATGTGGTTGTAGATTATAGATGGCAACCAAGACACATGCACTTGTACAAGAACACACACGCACACACATACATACACACGCATGCACCTAGTAACCTACCTAATAGTTTGCTCTGGTACGTTCCTTTCGCAAATTCTCACCTGTTTCTTCCTTAGTGTCACTTAGAAGATAGAGAAAGCCCTTTGCCACCCAGGAAGCTCCAGGCCACTGGAGGAACAAAAGGGAGAAATGGATGTGTTTCGTTCATGCCAGCCGCTTTGCTGAGCTCTTCCTTGTGTACTATCTAATGTAACGTCTGGCTAACCTTGGGAGATGACCAGCACTGTCCCCACTTTGTACAGGTCCCCAGCTTGTCACCATCCTCTGCCTTATGAAGGTCAAGCTTGCTCTGCTGCTGAGCCCTGGGCTGAGCTCGCCTCGCCCCCATTATTTTGCTTCGGAAGGGAAGTTTTGTGAATGAATTAAGCAGGGTTCTACTTCTGTCATCTTCGATCAAAGTAGTGTGGATGAGGGCAAGTGAGCCTTCCATGACATCCAAACATACCTTGAGGGGATTTACAATAAAAGTTTATATCAGAGGAATTAAGAAGATGGAGTTATGACAGTGAGCAAAGGCTGAACCAGTATAATCCTGGCTAATCTTATCTTTAGCAGCCGAATTTTATAAAGCAAGTCTTTTAGGTGGGTATAGACAAATCCAACCAGCGGAAAAAAGGAAAGCCCACGTGAGCTCGTTGGGAACTTCTCCTGCCCACTCCCTTACCAAAACAAGCAAGAAAATTCTTTATTCTCCCTGTCTTTCTCTCTTTTAGCTTTTTTTCAAGACGGTGATTCTCTGTTTAGCAGCTCTGGCTATCCTGGAACTCTCTTTGTAGACCAGGTTGGCCTTGAACTCACTGAGACCTGCCTGCCTCTGTCTCCCAAGTGCTGGGAGTAAAGGCATGTGCCACCACACCCAGCAGGGGCGGGGGGTGGGAATCCTTTTTGGAACCAAAGATATAGCTCAGCTGGTAGAACTTTTGCCTAACTGACATGAATCCCTGGGTTTCAGCCTCTAGAGCATTGGTTCTCAACCTGTGGGCCGCAGCCCCTTTGGGGGTTGAATGACCCATTCACAGGAGTTGAATATCAGATATCATGTATGTCAGCTATTTATGATTCTTAACAGGAGCAAAATTACACTTATGAAGTGGCAACAAAAATAATTTTATGGTTGGGGAGGTCACCACAACACAAGGAACTATATTAAGGGGTCACAGTGTTAGGCAATGAGAACCACTGCCTAGATCCACATGATAAAAGACCAGACAGTAAATGTTTTAGGGCCATCAGGTCACTTACTCAGCTTCTCTATCATAGTGACTGGCATGACCTTGTTCTCATGAATTTAATGACAAAATCAGCAGTGATCTGGGTTTGTTCCATGGCTGTGGTTCGACATTTCCTCTCTGGATGGAAGGTGGCCGACAATTGGGTGGCAGGAAGGTCCATCGGACAGCATGTTACCAAGACAGGAAATACGTGTGTGCTTTCAAGGCAAGGGAAAGATGGGAAAAGGACCAACAGGGTTAAACGGTAGGTTTGCCAACCAATCAAAAAGCAATAATATGGACCAGTGAAGTGCCTCAGCCAATGAGAGCGTTTCCCACCTAACCTGACAGCCTAAGTTTGCGCCTCAGAGCCCACCATGGTGGAAGGAGAGAACAGATCTCCCCGCAAATTGACCTCTGACCTCCACAGGCTCACTGTGGTGTGGCGTGTGCACAGCTAAAACCGTGCACAGAAAATGAGTGAATGAAATGTAACAAAATAAATTTTTTTTCGTAAATCAAGCAGTCCGTCTGCAATGCCAAAAGTGTATATTTCATAACTGTAGAGTTAAGAGAGAGTGACGGGGGTTTCTTTCAGGGCACGCACAATGCCTGGCACCCAGCAGGTGCTGAGTTAGTGCTGTGGAATCACAGAAGCAGTTACCCCCTTCAGGACTCAGCCACTGCTTTAGTTGTGGGGAGTGGCGGAACCAACAATGAGAGGACTGGGAGTCAGGGGTTACGGGAAGCAGGCAGCACTTTCTGGTTTGGGGCTTACTAAGTCTGAGGTTCTGACAGGAGCTCTATAGTGCGTCCAAGGTCACTCATCAGGGGGCGCTATGCTGAGCATCTCCTAGGCCCCAACACTAGCATAGAGCAGACCCCAACTGTGCTGGCTAGTTCTCTGTCAGCCTGTCACAAGCCAAAGTCTGAAAGGAGAGAACCTCAATTGAAAAAAATGCCTCCATAAGAGCCAACTGTAGGGCATTTTCTTGATTAGTGATTGGTAGGTGAGGGCCCAGCCCATTGTGGGTGATGCCATCCCTGGGCTGGTGGTCCTGTGTGCTGTAAGAAAGCAGGCTGAGCAAGCTGTAGAGAGCAAGCCAGTAAGCAGCACCCCTCCATGGCCTCTGCATCAGCTCCTGCCTCTAGGTTCCTGCTCTGTGTGAGTTCCCATCCTGACTTCCTTTGATGATGAGCAGTGATGTGGAAGACTTAGCCAAATAAACCCTTTCCTCCCCAGCTTGTTTTTGGTCATGGTGTTTATCACAGCAACAGAAACCCTGACTAAGACTCCAGCATAGGTGAGGTTTACACTGGCAGAGAGTTGCTATCTGTTAGGGAAAAAGGTAATGAGCACAAAAAGAAATGGTATTGCCGGGCGGTGGTGGCGCACGCCTTTAATCCCAGCACTCGGGAGGCAGAGGCAGG
>NC_022031.1:40386367-40394004 GCF_000317375.1 Microtus ochrogaster
GGATCTCTGTGAGTTCGAGACCAGCCTGGTCTACAGAGCTAGTTCCAGGACAGGCTCCAAAGCCACAGAGAAACCCTGTCCTGAAAAACCAAAGAAAAAAAGAAAAAAAGAAAAGAAATGGTAGAAGTAGAACACTGATCACCAGGGAGTGTCCTAAGTGCCTTCTGTGGGGAAGTGAATACACAGCGGTCCGGTTGCTGGGTGTTGGTGCTCTACCAATACTTCCCAGTGCAGAGAGAACAATCAGTGTGTCCATGAACACACAGGGAAGCAAGGATGAGCCGTCTCACTCTAGAACCCTATCATAACCTGCTGTACTGTCTTCTATGAAAAGAGCATAATTTATTAAAGAAACGGGCATTAAATAATGATGGGGGATACTGAACATGCCCCAGGAGCTGGGGACCGAGTATGTATGGGCCAGAGGTTAATCCCCAGAAGGGAAAGCAAACAAAGATGGCCCTGAAACTGAGAATAACAGGCAGAGTGCCATTTAGACACAGTAGCCACACAGTGCCTCTCTGAAGAGGTGACATGTGAGCTCAACGTGAAAGGAGAGAAACAAGCTCTGTGAGGAATGAGCAAAAATTTGTGTAAGTCAGAGGGAACAGCATGTGTGAGTTCCTGAGGTATTCACCATGACAGGAGAGAAAGGGTGAGGGCAGCCTGGCCACCATCAAACCTTTGCATAGTGTTATCGGCCATGCCATCTTGACAGCCTCCCTGGAAGTCTGTGGGCATTATTTCCTTCCTTTCAGAAGAAGAAACTGAAGCCAATTTTTCTCATTCACATGAGGTAGCTGGTAGGATTCTGTCCAGGAAGCAGGTGATCTGAGGCAAGAGACTGGAATCTCCCCCTGTTGCTGCACCCGCTGAAGAAAAGCTTAGATAGGCTGGTGATGTGGGACCTGGTCCCTGCCTGTGTTAGGAGGGACGCAGCAGCATCAGCTTCTCCCTCCCAGATGTCCTGGGGGAGCTGTAAGAAGGCTCGGGGAGTCTGCTCACTCACCAGGTGACCCTGTTCCCCTCTGCTGCCAGGACATCATCCTCACAGTCAAGGAGAAGCTGTCTATCCGAAGTATCGAGTACTTTGCGCTGGCCCTGGAGGAGCAGTACAGCGTCTCCCGCCTGCACCTACTGCATGAGGAGGAGCTCATCCAGCAGGTAACCACATTAGGGCTGGGGTCTTCTGCACTCACTCAGCCTGGGGATAGCAGGGCAAGACTCAGGCGTGGTTTGCATCCAGAGTCCAGGATGCCCGTCTAACAGATGTGGAGACAGAGGCTTAGCGGGGTACGGTGGCTGTTTCTGATCACATCTCTGATAAAGCCTTTTGCTTCTGGCTCTGATGATCTTTCCTGGTACCGACTGTTTCAGAACTGTGAGGGGACATTGGCTGTTATGTCCAGGACCACTTCTGTGGCTCTTGCCCCACTGAGCTGCACCCCCGTGATAGGACAGACCAAACAGCCAATCCATCTGTGCTACCCAATCCTTTGCCCATGCAAAAAAAAAAAAAAAATGGTTGTCCTGACTCTTTCAAGTCAAACACAGGTCAGTTCAACAAACCATTGTAGGGTGTCTACTGTGAAAAGAGCAGTAGACACTACGGTTGGGAAAGGGAAGTGTTTCTTCAGCAGGGGAATAGAATGGCAAGCCTTGACCTTGGAAGTCACTCAGCCTTCCTCATTACAAGTGAGTTATGACCCAGCCACCACTCACCAACTGCTGCAAACCTTTTTTAATTAACATATATTTTAAATTAATATATATGACAATATAAATATATTCTTGCATTTGCTTTGGGAAGAAAAATCATACTAAATCCTCAACATAGTTTATGTGGGGGAGTGGGGGAGTAAGGTGCAAATTGTACAAACTCCATCGTTTTGTTTTGTTTTGTTTTGTTTTGTTTTGTTTTGTTTTGTTTTGTTTTGTTTTTTGAGACAGGGTTTCTCTGTAGCTTTGGTTCCTGTCCTGGAACTAGCTCTTGTAGACCAGGCTGGCCTTGAACTCACAGAGATCTACCTGCCTCTGCCTCTGGGATTAAAGATGTGTGCCACCACTGCCCAACTGCAGACTCCATCTTTACTTGTGGGCATTGACACTCATATGCATTCCTTTCCTCCTGGCTGTGATAAAACCCCTGGCAGAAGCGACTTAGGCAGACAGAGAGGACTGTTTTATCCCAGAGTTTAGGGATCAGCACTGGGGAAGACATGGCACCAGGAGCATTTCTCCATGGTGGTGGGAGCTTGTGGCAGCTGGTCACATTGTGGTTGGCCCGATAGGAAACAGAGTCCACAGGCAGAAGCAGACCCGAGATATGCCCCCAGGGTTTTGTATCCCTGTCTCAGAAACCCACTCTCCAACCAGGCCCCACACACTAAAAGCTCCACTGTCTCCCAAAATAGCCCTGTCAACTGAATTGCCCAAATGTTTAAACATGTGCTGGACAGTGGGGAGTTCACATTCAAACCACAAAACGAGGAGTCCTCGGCTGTCCCTGGGAGGGTATTGAGATGGACAGGGGTTCCTCAGACAGAAGAAATATCACCCTTTTGAATCTTACACATTTTATACCATGGGAAAGAAATCATGCGGAGAGAGAAGTCTGGGGAAAGACGGAAATAGACCAGGGCCGCCCTTGCTCTCTTTTTCCTTGTAAGCTGCTTTATAGAGAGCCCCGAGATCACAGTATCTTCTTTCCCCGGGGCAGGTGGTGGAAAGGGAAGAATTACAGGACTCCCGCTGCCTCTTCAGGGTGTGCTTTGTCCCCAAGGACCCCCTGGACCTGCTGAAAGAAGACCCGGTGGCTTTTGAGTATCTCTACCTGCAGGTGACTGGGCTGGGCTACCTGGGATGACAGTGTCCTCAAAGATTCAGGCTGGGTTGTTCTGGGTTGGTGGCCACTAAACAACTCTCCCAGAGGAGTTGTATTTTTCTGGGGACAGTGAGTCCCATTATCCCTTCCAGGATTCCTGCTCCAAGTTGCTGTAATGGGAGATTTGCAATAGACTAATCAAATTGAGGCTTAGTTCTCAATGTAGATAATACACTTTTTCTAATACTATTAAGCATTGTTATCGTTTCCATTTTTATTGCAGAATGGGGCTTTAGTGCTTCGGAAACTCATGTTAGAGATGATGTAACTGGGTCTTAGGAGGAGCATGCATCTGAGGTCCCCACATAGTACTGCAGCCATACCTAATTGCTTCCTTTCGTTCTTTCTTTTTTTTTCTTTTTTTCCTCTTTGTTTTTTCTTTTATTTTTCATTCTTTGTTCTTCCTTCCTTCTTTTTTTCTTCTTCCTTTTCTTTTTTTCTTCTTCCTTTTTTTTCTTTTGTTTGTTTGTTTGTTTTTTTTTTTCGGGGCAGTATCTCTTCTTTGTAGCCCTGGCTGTTCTAGAACCAGCTCTGTAGACCAGGCTGGCCTCAAACTCAAGAGTTCCACCTGTCTCTGCCTCCTGAGTGCTGATATTAAAGGCATGAGTCACCATGCCTGGCCAGAAACCTGGTTCTTTGACTACCAGCCTGGTCCTGCCCTCTATTGCCTGGACTGAGATTAATTTTGTTTTTATTTGGATGGGAAGAGTCATGTGAGAGGTGTTACCAGTTCACAGAAGAGGGAATTCGGTGTGGTAGGTTGACTAGCCCAAGTCTTACAAAAATGGTACCAGGAAGTAACAAAAGCAGCCTCGTTACCACCAATGCGTTATATCTGCATTTGTATAATACTGTGTGCTTTATGCTGGCATTCCTGCATATTGTCTTTTCTATTCAATGTACATTGGTGTGAGGGTGTCAGATCCCCTGGAACTGGAATTACAGACAGTTGTGAGCTTCTGTGTGGGTGCTGGGAATTGAACCCTGGTTCTCAGGAAGAACAGTCAGTGCTCTTAACAACTGAGCCATTTCTCCAGCCCTTATTGTCTTTTCTAAAGCCCACAGAAATTAAGAAACGTAGATCAGATAGTTAGTATGCACTAACAATGGAAGGCCCCGTGCTCAGAGATTCTTAATGTAACATGTAACTGAGGTCACACAGCCAAGACCTGTCAGAGCCAGCCCGCAAAGCCGACTGCTGGCCCTGCTGTCTTTGGCCTGAGAGACCAGGGGGCACGCTATGCATTCTCTGGTCGCCCAGCCATTCTGTGCAATCTCTTGCAGAGCTGCAGTGATGTGCTGCAGGAGCGCTTTGCTGTGGAGATGAAGTGCAACTCCGCCCTCCGGCTTGCAGCCCTGCACATCCAGGAACGGATCTATGCCTGTGCCCAGCCGCAGAAGATCTCACTGAAGTACATAGAGTGAGTGGCAGGGGCGACCGCTGTGCCACATCTGTGACTGCTGACTCCTAGCCAGGATGGCCAGACGCCACAGAAAGCTGATAGTCACCCGTCTGCCTTTGTCTCTCCGTCCGTTTCCCTTCACCCAGCCTGGCTCCCCGAGTAGAAGACACTTCCACAGGCAATGACACGGGGTCCCTTTGGAAATTTCCAGTCCCTAGAAGGAAATCTGAGGCAGTCAGTTGACAACTTCTAAGGGCAGGGATGTCTTCCAACAGGTGTGAGCAAGCTGCTGTTGTATTATACCCCCAACCCGAATGGGGAGGTTTCAAGTCCTAAGGTCCATGCACCTCTTGATTCTTAGTTCTGAGCGCTAACACCAAGTTATACTAAGCCCCTCCCCAGGCCTCAGCTCTAGCTTGTCTACCTACCCAAATCACATGGAGAAATAAAATTTTAAAAATAGAACAGATCCTCGGTTCTGCCCCTGGTATAGGAGCAGCTTTAGGGAGCTTCCGAGCCTTCTAGGCTAATAACATTCTAAAGCTTAGCTTTGGGGATGGACAGGTGTTCTCCGTGGCAAGGGTGTTTGGGCAGCAAACATAGCTAGTGGTAGAGAACTTGCCTGGCATAGGCAAGACGCTGGGTTTGTCCCCTAGCAGAGGGTGGGAAAGTTGTTCTTCTGTAGGCATGATCATGCCACATCTTGTTATTAAAGGGATTGAGAACAGACCTGTGGGCTGGCTGAGCGGTAGAGGGGCCTGCTGCAAGCCTGACGACATGAGTTCCAGCCCCAGGACCCACAGAGTGGAAGGAGAGAACTGATTCCCACAAGTTGCCCTCAGATCACCTGACACATGAATACACTTGCTAAAATGCACCACCTCAGACTCTCCTTAGTAGTTTGGCTTAGTAGACACACAATAAAAAATTTTAAAAGATTGAGAACTTCTTTTTTTTTTTCTTGGCTTTTCGAGACAGGGTTTCTCTGTAGCTTTGGTGCCTGTCCCGGAACTAGCTCTTGTAGACCAGGCTGGCCTCGAACTCACAGAGATCCACCTGCATCTGCCTCGCGAGTGCTGGGATTAAAGGCATGCGCCACCACCGCCCGGCAAGACTGAGAACTTCTGCTTTGATTCATGAGCTGTCGCACAACACCAAGACCAGTCTGTTTCCATAGTCGGGAGGTCCTAAACATGGAATTTGTATGATGTGTATCGTGTATCTATGGGGGGGACCTCCACTCTCTCCTACTCTCCTTTTATGGAGAAATATGCATGTATTGATTAAACATAGATATGGACAGATATCCCCTTCATCTTTCTCTCTCTGTGTCTATACCTCTGTCTCTCGGCCTGTCTGTATTCCTCCCACTTGAGAAAGGTACACAGAACTGCTGTGTACTCAGGACTCTAAATCTGAATTACATGTCATTTGCTCTTCATTAGAACCATGTGCACTGTAAACATGGGCCCCCTTGTCTTTAATGTCTCACGCAGGAAAGACTGGGGAATAGAGAATTTTATATCTCCAACTTTACTCCGAAATATGAAAGGCAAAGACATCAAGAAAGCCATTAGCTTCCACATGAAGAGGAACCAGAATTTGCTAGAACCCCGGCAGAAGGTAAGGTGACCATAACCTCTGCTGACCCGCCCAGTAATGTGTTGTGAAGCTTTGGGGGGAATTTTCAACATTGCCTGGGATTTTTATACAAGTGAATAACTCTGGTGTCAACACTTTTTTTTTTTTGTCTAATAAAGCAACTTATTTCTGCTGCTCAGCTACGCTTAAATTATCTTCAGATCCTTGGAGAACTCAAGACATATGGCGGGAAAGTGTTTAACGCTACTCTGATGGTATGTACCAGACCACCGTGGACTCCTGCTTGCTCTGGATCTTGACTGTTTACAGATTGGTGGATATTTATCAGGCCCTGGCTTTGTGTATGGAAAATGGTAGGGGGAGGCAGAGCTAAATTAGTTACGATTTCTGCCATCAAAGATAAAATAAGCTGTCCCGCAAGACAAGGTCGTGAGGCAGGGTATGGCCCCCGTTGTGGGGTGGAAGATAGACGCTGCCGTTGCTATAGTCTGGACCCGAGGAAGGGAAGGCTTTCAGATGGTTGAATGGGGCCTGACTCAGATTGGGAGAAAAGCACTGGGGTGAAGTCTGTTGTAAGGAGCACCCGTGGGAGTTTGGATGCATAAGGACAAGAGCGAAAATGGGGCATCCTGGATGAGAATGTGGGCCGGCTGCCAGGCTGGGCCCCGATGGTGCAGAAAAACGAACCGAGGCAACCAGCCTCTGCCCTGAGCCCTCTCTCCTGCTTCCTCTGTGGAGACGTCGGTGCTCATGGTGTGACTTAAGGGACTCTGTACACTATGCCACCAGCCCCAGGACGTGCCAGCCCAGAACCAACTGGCCAGTCGAGGTCTTTTCAAGAATAGTAGGGAGAGAATTCAGGGGTTTTAAGTATTTTCTTAATTTTCTTAAAAAATACATGGGCCCCGACGGTGGGAAAGACTAGATTTCAAGAACAGAGGGCTTTGAAGGGACTGGGAAAGCTTCTAGTGTTCTCACAGGCTCTAACCCCTATCCCAAGCCTGCCTTTACTGTTCCGGTCCCAGGAAAGGCAGCCAGTTAGACAGGACTGGCTTGGGGCTTGAGTCCAAATACAGGCTAATACAGACTCTACCATCGAAGAACTCAGTGTGTAATATGAAATCTTAGTATAAGTAATTGAAATCAGTAAGGTGCGCCCAGTGTTCTCGGAGACGTACAAAAGTGGTGTAGGCTCCGTGCAGAGGAGAGAGGCTGTCCAGGCTGAGGAGGCTGGGGCTTCCCTAGGCATAAAATGCTGTTGTTTGTTTATTTTGATTTGTTGAGTCAGGGTCTCATGTATCCCATGCTGACCTCAAACTTGCTGTATACCGGAGGACCACCTGGAACTCATTGCCCTGCCTCTGTCTTCTCCGTGCTGAGATTAGCACTACTAATGCTGGGTGGCTGTGGGGTTTGGTGGGAGCGTTTAAGGAAGGGTCAGGACTCCTGTGAGTAATGATGAGAGTGAGATCCCAAGAGAGGGATGCAGTCTGAATTCAGACACATGGGTGACAAGGTGAGGTGACAGTCCTCTGTTAAAAAGACTTAGAAAGGGCTCTGAAGGAATGGCTCATGGGTTAAGAGCATGCACTCAGTTCCCAGCACCCATATCAGGCCGCTCACAATTGCCTGCAACTTTAGTTCCAGGGAGTTCAACGCCCTCTTCTGGCGTACTAGACTCATGTACACAGAGACACACATATACACATAATTTTAAAATTGTATAAAGTCAACTAGAGAATTTATAG
>NC_022031.1:40394251-40407259 GCF_000317375.1 Microtus ochrogaster
CTCTGTAGACCAGGCTGGTCTTGAACTCACAGAGATCCACCTGCCTCTGCCTCCCGAGTGCTGGGATTAAAGGCGTGCGCCACCATCGCCCGGCTGAATTTATTTTTTAATTCAACTGTAGGTGGTCCCCATGCTGAGGCATTGTCTTGGGGAATGATGATGAGGGGCTAACACAGGAAACAAACTTGGCAGAGAGAGAAGCCAGGCATGGCACACATTGTAATCCCAGCACCCAGGAGACCGTAGCAGGAGGACCATAAATTTGAAGCCAGCCCGTGCTACACAGCAAAACCATTTCCAAAACTACCAAAGAAGAATTTGTCGAAAGGAGGCCACATGCAGAGTGTTTTCACCAGCTTGCGAATAGACGCTAATTGCCTTCTCTCTTCTGCAGTTACAGGATAGAGAATCCTACATTGCCCTGCTAGTTGGAGCCAAGTATGGCATCAGTCAGATTATCAATAGCAAACTCAACATCATGTCCACCCTGGCGGAGTTTGCCCACATCAGCCGCGTGGAGCTGGCAGAAGAGTCTGAGAAAGTGAGCATGGTCAAGGTGTATCTTCAGGATGTTAAGGTAACAGAGGAAGAGATTCTGAGTTTGGCCTCTGGGGATTTGGCGTGAAATTATTCCAGGGTAGTTAATATGGGCTTTGAGTGATAATAAAGTCCACTGTTTATATAACTGGCAAAGTGGAGCCGTCTCAAATGGAGCATGGCAAACAGGATGCCTTGTCTTGTGAGGCTCCTGGAAAGGTTTTGTTCTGTTTGTTGGGCTATGTGTTTTGTCGATGAAAAATTCTGGACCCAGAGTTTGTTGGGTGGAAGTTAAAATGGATAAATAGTTCAGGGTGCCTCCAGAGCCTTTCCGGAAGGTTCTGTATTCACTATTCCCTCCTTTGATCTCATTCAGTGTGCTCAAGAGTGTCTCTCTGTCTTTACCACTCTTTTCTTCAATCTCTACTCATTCCTCCTCCTTTTCCTGTGACAGCTCAGGTCATTAAAGGACTAATTGTATGAATGAGTAGGGTGGGCGGGGCAGCTAGGGTATGGTGGCCTTGAGGAGAGAAAGAAAGGATGAGGGACCCACAGTGTGTCAGGGTCCGCGTGCGTGTTTATATGTATATATGTTTATATGCACGCTTGGTCATTTAGATTTAGCTCCTCGATGTGAAAACACTGGCTACTTGGGGCCAGACTGTGTACCACGGTTGAGTATACTTATTATCTCTTTTTGGCCCTGTAAGCCTTATTGTATCTTCACCATCTACAAACAGAAAGGTTCTGTTTGCCTTCCCAGGTTCTGACCCTGTTGCTGGAATCCAACAGTGCAAAAGACCTGGCATGCTTGATTGCTGGATACTACCGGCTCTTTGTGGACCCGGCTAACTCAGTTTTCCTCTGGTCTGGAAACAGACAGCAGATTCACCGAGTGTCTGCTGAAGAAGGTGAGGTGCTGAGTCTTTCCCCAGGAAGGACAGGACCATTTATTTTCAACCACACATTTGATCTTTGTTGGATATTAGAATCTTCGGGATTCTCCTAAATGCCAAGGAACGCTAGAAGGTCTCTGATTCCCGCGGAGTTTCCCGAAGTCATCTCTAAGGTCCATTGTATCTTATTTCTCAGCAAAAGGAGGTGTCCCTTTCTCAGAAGGAGGGTGACTTGGTCTCACCCGTGCCTCTGCACACTCTTTCTCATTCTCTTGTTTGTGACAGAAAGTCTCAGCCTTACATAGTTAGGGGGACAAAAGAGACTTAAAATTATGCCGTGTAAAGATTGAAAGGGGGCTGTTAAAGAGCAGAAAAGAAAAACAGGTTCCCAGGTGGCTTCTGCATCAGCCTGTTCTATTGATGCAGCTTTTCCGGGGGCGTCCTGATAAATGTTTAATAGCTGTCGCTGCAGGGGGAAACCCCTGGCCTGAGACAGTTGTCTAACTCACCTCCCATCACCCCATTTCAGACTGCCAACATGCTAGACGGAGGTAGGCAGAGTACCTTACCCTTATGATGTTTCCTCCATGCGGGCAGAATAGGCAGAGATCACCCCAGGAGAACAGATGGTTGGAAAGTGAACCGCAGCCGCCATGGCATCTGTGGTGGCCACAAGGGACCGATCCCCACAACCTAGGAGCTTACTGAAATTCACACAGGTTCAGTCCTTTCTATGAAATGGTATATAATTTATAACCTGCACACAGCCTTGCATATGCGTCAAGTAAAGCGCTAAGTTACCCACCCACTGTGGATGTCATGTGTGCGTTTCATACAGAGAATGGTCCATGAGAGCCGTGTTTTCGGTTTTGAATGAATGAGTTTATTAGTCTATAACAAGCAAAAGTAAAAGAGCAAGATAGCAAGCCATAAATATATAGTAGGACATCAGAGTTGGCGCTTACACCATCCAACAGGGATGACTGAAGGAGCCTTGTAAAAATAGCCATCTGGGGCTAGGTGTGGGGTGCACACCTTTAATGCCGGCACTTGGGAGGCAGAAGCAGAACTCTGTGAGTTGGAGGACAGCCAGGGCGGTCACCCAGAGAAACCCTGTCTTGAAAAAACAAGCAAACAAAAAGTCCTCTGAGGACCCTGATGGATAAAGAGTGTGCCAGGCCATGTCTTCTTCATGGAGGAGCTTCTTGTTTCTCGCTCCCACTATCCATGTTTTTATGCCATGGGATAAACAATAGTAATCTTGGTTTGGAACAATCTGCCTTCTAGACGTCCTCAAGGACACAGTTTTTCTAAGACCCTTGGTGGTTTGCTCTTTTCCTTTCTCCCTGTGACTGAGCTTGGGGCCAGCCGGACCCAGGGAGAGTACTTTGGGGGGAAATTCAAAATAAACATGTCTGAATGGGGCCATCTCTTGTTTCCTGGGTCAGGAAACACAAGTGCACATAAGCACATGACAATTTATTGGTATAATTTATATTATACCCCCATAGTTTATATTATAGTGTGCCATTATCCTATGTGTTGAAGAAAGCTTTATGCATGTTCAAAACTAATGCATTTTACTCTAAGTATTTTGAGACTATGGATGGATGCATCCACACATAGAAACCTGCAGATTTGGAGGGCCAACCGTAGTAAGGAAGTGATGCACTTTGCTTATGTTTCCTGTAGCAAGTCTGTCCCACCAGTGAGCTCAGATAAACACAGGGAGACTTCTTACTAAGTAAGGGCTTGTTTCTAACTGGCCCTTGTAACTTAAATCAACCCACACTTTTATTAATCTACGTTCTACCATGTGGTTTTTCCCTCTATTCCTTTTTGTGTGGTGTCTCATTCTTTCTGTGTCTATTAGGCTTCTCTGCCCTTCTTCTTCCCAGCATTCTCTCTGCCCCAAAAATCCTGCCTAGCTCTTGGCCATTTAGCTTCTTATTAAACCAGTCATAGTGACATATCTTCACACAGTGTGAAAGAATATTCCACAGCATTTTCCTTTGGTTTGGCCAAGCATCTGTGAGCGCGGACCAGCTCGAGGCTGGTCAGGAGAACACGTAGGAATGCTGCTGTTTTGGAGGGTGATGGCAGTAGGAGCCGCCACCATGGTCAGAGACGGTGCTGTAGAACACCTTAGAGCTAAGCACATAAAAAAGGAAAGATCGTTTGAAAAGAGGGAACATGGAGGCGCGGCATGAGAAGGTCGGAGAAGGCTGCAGAGGGCAACCAGTCTGCTGAGGTTCGGACTGGCTTCAGCCTGCTGGGATCTGGACCAGCCATACTGTGAGGGTTGTGACAAAGGGGGTCAGAGCCGCAGTGTGGGGGTACACTGTGAGAGGGATCAGAGCTCTTCTGCGGTAGGAGCAACAAGGCCACACTCTGAGACTCTTTGCCCTTCATGAGGGAGCTTCTGCTCTTCCCTGTAGGGAGGGGAAGCCAGCAAAAAAAAAAAAAGGGGGGGCGTGTCACGCAGTATACAGAGATGTTTTTAGGAACGTATTCCAGAGGCTAGTTGGAGAAAAATAGGAAACCTAGGCGAATGTTGCTTCTCTCGATCATTTCAGTCTTCCCAGGTACCCACCGCTAGATACCTCTCCGCTCTCCTAACTGTCCATGGCAGCAAAGGGTCTCTGAAGCCCCTAGCAGCCTCAGGCCCCACTCCCTTGCTGTCTCACTCCATATTAAGGGTAGGTTAAGGATCTATTTTGCGTTTTACATTGGGTTCCCTGTGTAATTTTGATGTTCAGACAGGACAAGGGAGATGTCTGAGGAAAAGCTGAGCACACAAGGCAGATGGGTCTCCTTAGAAGAAGAGATGGGCTCATCCTGTGTCCTTAGGTGGCTCAGACGGATGGGGAACAGGTAACCCAATGGTACGACATCTTTGCATCTTGTATCAGTCAATCTACTGTGATTTGGGTCGATTACTTCCTGTCTTTTCCCTCCAGCAGGGTGACAGGAAACAGGACACAGAGCCGTGTGTCAGACTTTGATGTCAGTTTGTAACTCTGTGTCCCATTTGTTCTAGGCTACGAGTCTAGAGCCTGTAGTGACTCGGAGGAGTCCTCTGAGGTGGATTGCATCCTGGAGCCCCTGTCTGACCGACGCCTGGTGAAGCTGAGCCTCTGTAGACCATTCCTTAGAGAGGAGCAGCCCCCAGGAGACAGTCCCACCCCCAAGGTGACCAGGAGCAGCCCAAGCACCTGCGGGGCCAGCAGCATGACAGACAGCGCTGAATCCGAGGCGTCTGACTCAGCCAACACCGAGAGCCGAGGCTGCAGGACCAGTGGCTCCAGCGAGTCCATGGATGCCCTGGAAGAGGATGACTTAGATGCCTGCTCCTCCAGCGGGACCAGCTTCTTCCACTTCTCCAGGGGTCTCAATACCAGCAGCCAAGAGGAAAAAAACAGGATCGAGACCAATGGTTTTCTGTGTTTACTGGACCTGGCCCAGAACGCCAACCCTCAGTGCCCGAAGACAGAGTGTCCCCAGGGCCTAACTTCGGGGACCTGCAGCTGGGGACCAGAACTGAACATGGGCAGGCTAGACCCCAGGCTGTATGAGGGCAGCCGGACTGACTACTATAACCTGTGTTCCAGCATCTCCCCAGGCAGCCACTTGAGTGACAGCTCGGAGAGTACAGCTTCCCGGCAGGGTGCTGCACCATCACCATGGTGCCAGCAGGGCTGGATGGAGGCTCAGCCTGGCTCCATGCTGGAAGCGCTGGCCCTGCACCCACTGGCAGCACGGGCCTTTGAGGATGGCAGCTCAGAGGAGGAGTTCTATGATGCCGCTGACAAACTCACACCCCCAGACACACTCTCAGGTGAGCCCCACCCCCAGCTTCTGCAAGCCCAGGGCCGGCCTGGGTTCAGTGGGCCAAATTACAAACATCATGGCCTTGAGTCAGGGCTGCAAGGGAAGCTTAGAGAACTGTGGGCAAGGGTTGGTGAGAGGAATTCATCCCACCGTGGAAACCAGGGAAGGCTTCCCAGAAGAGGTGTCAAGTGGGCTGGGCCTTATCAGGTGGACAGAACTTGCAAAAAAGGAATGGAGCACACAAGCGAGAGAGTAGCTGTGCTGCTGCAGATCCTAGGAGCAACAAGACAGGCTGTCAGTGGTGTTTGATGGCCTTTGGGGAGTCTGCTGGTCGCTGATAACAGAAGAGTGGGGATCTGTTGGCTGGGTTCCTCATATAGCTTCCAAAAAAGATTGTGAAAAAAATTAACTTACGACCCATGATATACCATCTCACATAAACAAAACACCAATACGAAGTCTTTCCACACAGATAGACTTGCCAAGCTAACCAAAAAATCTTGTGTGTGTCCATATTCACACATACTCTTATAGTCTCCCAGCTCGGCCCCAGCCCTCTCCTGTGCCTCTCTGATACTGCCCTCTAGTGGTTTCTCTTGACAGAAAAGCCAGCTCAGCTCCTGAGAGCAGCACCCTGTGAGGCTCTCCTTGGTGGCCTCTGCCTGCCTTCCACCACCTCCCCACCCACCCACCACACACACACATCTCTGCAGGCCTTTGTTTCTGTTACTGTCTGAGCCTCAGCTGCCACCGTCCATCAATGGTCTCAGCCGAGGGTTCCGTTCTGCAGGGAACATTTTCCAGGTTTACCCGAGCAGAGCCAGGTGCCCACCTCAGTGCCTATACCTCAGGACTGTCTGCACTTATGTGCTCACTTGCGCAGCTGCGTAAAGGCTCCTTGCATGCACATGGCACCTGGGCATTGTCGCTGAGTGAATGAGTGACCTCACCACCCTGTGTTGACTTGATTTCTTTTTGTTTGTTTGTTTGTATGTTTGTGTGTAATCTTCGCTGTCCAGAACTCACTATGTAGACCATGGGAACAGAACAGCAATGGGTTTGCTGCACTACAGCCCACAAGAACCTGGCTAACGTGGGTTTGCTGCACTACAGCCCACAAGAACCTGGCTAACGTCCTGCAGTGTCCCCGGGGTCCAGAAAAGGGTATCAGATCCTTTGAAACTGGAGTTACAGATGGTTGTATGTAGACATGGGAGTGCTGGAAATTGAACCCAGGTCCAGGAAGGGCAGCCAATGCTCTTAACTGCTGAGTTGTCTCTCTAATACCCTTTTAAAGTGTGTGTGTGTGTGTGTGTGTGTGTGTGTGTGTGTGTGTGTGTGTGTTTGAAATTCCGGAGACTTTGTAGCTAACTGCCTGGGCTATGAATCTCACCACTTCAGTATTGTAAATTGATATTCTATGGTTTGAGAGCATAAGTGTTGGGGTGCTCGCCTAGCATGCATAGGGTTTGATCTCTAGCACTGCCGGTTTTCAGACTGTATGAGGAGACGTTGTCTCCTGAAATGAAGCTTATGGTACAGTGACTAAAGGTTCTAAAGAGGTCTTGGACAAGCTACATAACAAATGTCTACTGCAATCATTATTCCCATCTTTCAGATGAGGCGACTGTAGGGCTTGAGTTCAGGCAAGTCTTCGTGCTTGCCCAAGCACGGGCAAGCCTCTCGTACTTAATGTGATTTTTCTTGTCTTGATTTGCAGGGCCCAGAGCTGCCAATCTTAGTGCCGAGAGATTGCAGGATCAGTCTAGAACCCATGGCTCAGAGGAAAGCCTGCATCCGGGACCAGAGGGAAGAGAGCCAAGCAGGCGGGGAGGGGTGAAGAAGTATGCCAAGACTCTGAGGAAACGAAGGTCCTTCCTACAGACAGACCACACCTCCCAGGTCTCCTTCCCTCTGGAGCCATCAGCCTCCCAAGAGAACATGGATGACATTTGCTACTATGACAGAGAGCCCTACCTGACCCTCACTGCGCCCTCCCCAACCGTGTCCTCCCTGCAGGACATGCAAGGTGAGCCAGGCCTCCTGGAGACCAAGGCCTTGGGGTTGCTGGCTTCCCTGAGGGAGACAAAGAACAAAAATCCAGCCTCCAGGATCATGGAGATGGAGCCAGAGACCATGGAAACCAAGTCAGTCATCGACTCCCGAGTGTCTTCTATCTCTGCCATTCGCCTCCGAATTGACCCCAGCAATGCAGAGAATCTTGAGGCTCCCCCTGTGACCCTCACGGTTGGCAACTCCTCAGCAAGCAATCCTCACAGCCCTCGCTCTTCCGACCCAAGTTCTTCTAACCCACAGGCTGCTCAGATCAGGCCTTTCCAAATATTATCTCCCTTTCAAGACCTAGATGGTACCACCCCGAAAGAACTCCCCCCAGAGCCCGAGGGCAGTACCTCCCCTCCCTCTAGCTCTAACCCTAATCCAGGCAGCCCAGGGCCACATCATGTCCCTCAAGGAAACACATCAGAGCAGGAAGGGGTCCAATCAGAAATGGAATTGGGGTCTTTTTTAATAAAGCATATACAAGAAGTTACCCCCAGATTCAGAGGGTCCTTGACTCCTGAGGATGAGACAAGGCATGGTAAATGTGACGTGGGTTCAGAAGGGACTGCCTTTGCTTCCGAAGAGGGAGAACAAGGACAGCTGTCTTTGGAAAGTGACAGTAAAGTCACCTACACAAATGGACCCACCTTACTTGAGGAAGAATTTGGGAAGGAGTCAGATAATGTTCCACGGGCTCTTGATGTTCATGCTCCAGCTGGTGAAATCGTCGGCTCCCTCTCCTCGGAGACTCCTGGAACTTGGATAGAACAGACCCCATCCTATTCCCTCAAAGACTCCCCAGGGAAGCAGAGAGAAGCCATAGACCAGACCTGCCCAAAACAGGAACTATTGGCAGAATTGGACTTGGGCCCTGATTTCTTAGTTAGGGAGCAGACCATCCCATCAGCCGTCCCTCCAGAGAGGGTCAAGGCAGCGCAGCTTAACCCTGTCATAGGGGAAGACACAACCCCCACGGACACTCCTCAGCAAATCTGTGTCCAGACAGTACCTTCCCTGCCAAAACTTTCACCATGTCAAGAGGAACCCCGCTCTGCAGATTCAGGTCATGGCTCACCAGAGGACAGCAAAGGTGACAGTCCTATCATTTGCCTTCCACCTGAGAGGTCTTTCCTGTGTTTTGCCCCAGAGAGCCACCCTGAAGGCTCCACCGGTCTCAGCAAGGCCACCTCCTTGGGTTTTGCTGGCATGGACAAAGTGGTGCCTGCCGGGATTGGCATGGAGCATTGTAGATGCCAGTTCTCCTATGCCACGTGCTTTCGAGGCCTGCAGCCTGAGACAGAGGAAGAAGACGGAGACCCAAAGACACATCCTGTTGCCCCCCTTACCTCACCACCCTCTGCAGGAAGCCAGGTGACTCTGCCTTGGAGGTCAGCCCGGACCTACAGCTGTACCACACCCCTGCCCAGGAAAAGCCACGTCTGGCCAGAGTACTGCTCCAGGGCTCTGAGACAGCTGAAAACTGCCCCTGCAAGTGCCCCCGAGGGCTTTGTCCAACTCACAGAGAGCCTGCTGGAACTACAGGACATTCTAGAAGCTTCCTGGGGCGTTGGGAACAAACACCCCATTGACAAGTGCACCTGGCATTTTTCAGAAAGCCGGAGCCGCCTGTGTATGGGCTCCCAGAAGCTCCTGTCCAGCTGTCAGCATGTGATCAGAATGGACCAGTCCCCAGAGGAAATGCAGGGTGCTGTGCGTGTCACCTTCCAGCACCTGGTCCAGCTGGCTGGTCTCTGCTTCCAGTTCACAGACTGCAGCCGCTGCTCCACCCGGCACAAGGAAGTGGCCGGGAACCTGAGGGACGTGGTTTATACCTACCACCAGTTTGTGGAAGCCGCAAAACTGACCTGTGAGAGAGGCTACCATGACTTCAGTGTGAAACTCTTGGCTCGCCAATGCACGGCCCTGACAGCTGCTGTATTCTGTTTGACCCAGAAGTTCCGGGCATCCACTGCTCTGTGAACAAGTCACCTACCCCAGGCCCCTTTACCCTGCCTGGAAAGTCCTCCAAGAAGCCTCTTCTAGTTCTCCGCCCACCCCCTTCAAATGTTTACTATGTAGAGTATTCGAATAAACTGCTGCTTAATCTTAGCCTGTCATGTTCTGAGTGGTGGTAAATTTGGTTAAAAATGTTCACTCAAGCCGGGCGATGGTGGCGCATGCCTTTAATCCCAGCACTCGGGAGACAGAGGCAGGCGGATCTCTGTGAGTTCGAGACCAGCCTGGTCTACAGAGCTAGTTCCAGGACAGGCTACAAAGCCACAGAGAAACCCTGTCTTGAAAAAAAAATGTTCACTCAAGCCAGACAGTGGTGGTGCACGCCTCTAAGCCCAGCACTCAGGAGGTAGAGACTGGTGGATCTCTGTGGGTTTGAGACCAGCCTGGTCTACAGAGTGAGTTCCAGCACAGCCAGGGATATACACAGAGAAACCCTGTCTGAAAATCAAACAGAAAACGTTCACTCATATCCATTCAACAGACATTCGCTTCCTTTGCACTGGGCCTGTACTAGGAACCTGAGAAACAGCAGGCTATATGACACAAGGCTTTTCCTCCCTGATCAGAATGTGCAGGTATATAGGAGGGTAGATGGCCATCCAACCAGCAGGCATCAGGCAGAAAGAAGTCTCAGATTTTGTCCCAAGAACTCAGGAATTGCCAAAAAATATTCTTGATTCCTCTGTTATTTCATTGTGGCACTACCCTCTGCAAACAGGTGGATACGTGTGTTCTTGGTAGATTCAACCCTCCAAATCTGGAGTTACAGTACCTGGACCAGAGACCCGATAGTTTTTCTTGCTTGCCTCTCTGCTGCAAGCATAGATTGCCACCAGCCTGCAGTAAATTCCCTAGCTGCTCTGTCACCCACGTGCAGGGGTAGTCTCTGCTTTTTCTGAAACTGTACCCCTGACTATTGCATCCTGTTTTTGTTTTTAATATTATAAGGCAAACATTAAATTTAGGAATCGGGGGGCCGGAGAGATTGCTCAGCAGTTAAGAGCATTGCCTGCTCTTCCAAAGGTCCTGAGTTCAATTCCCAGCAACCACATGGTGGCTCACAGCCATCAGTAATAGGTCTGGTGCCTTCTTCTGGCCTGCAAGCATACACACAGACAGAATATTGTATATATAATAAATAAATAAATTTAGGAATCAAAGTTGTCATTATTGAACTAATATTAGGGCAGAAGAAACATAGTCAGTACTTTTCTCCCTGGCCTCTGTTGGCCAAGGTAATCCTACATGGACATGGACAAGCTGCTCAAACTCTTCTTGTTTTGGGTTTTCTCTCCTGTACATGAGGAGGCTCATATTGTCCCCTTGATAGGGCAGAAAATCTAGGAAGCAATATAGTAGATTGTAAGTATTGCTAACAGAGTGGTCCGTGTTTCTCTTAGTCTGAAAGTTGTACCCCCAACTCACTCAACCCCCCCCCACACTGTTTTCCCAACCCAGACAAACCCATTTCAAGCTTTTTTGTTTGTTTGTTTGTTTTTTTTGTTTTTCGAGACAGGGTTTCTCTGTAGCTTTGGTGCCTGTCCCGGAACTAGCTCTTGTAGACCAGGCTGGCCTCGAACTCCCAGAGATCCTCCTGCCTCTGCCTCCCGAGTGCTGGGATTAAAGGCATGCGCCACCACCGCCCGGCCCATTTCAAGATTTCTTTGGGACAACTTTTGATCTGGCTTTTCTTGTCTAGTCAAATGTGGTTTGGTGGCTCATGCTGGTCCTTCGGAGGTCATCAAAGAGGTCCTCTTTCCCTCCTGTTACTGACACGCTGTGAGGTCAGTGCTCTACCCCTATTAGGCACCTAATTCCTGGCTTTGCCCAGCAGAAGCAGGATGAGGGATGAGTCGGTCACCTGTAAGTAGTTAATCAGCGTGTGTGGGGGAGAGGATTCGTTTCCTTAGAATGGTGCTTTAAATTTTTTGTTTGTTTGTTTGTTTTGTTTTTCGAGACAGGGTTTCTTTGTAGCTTTGGAGCCTGTCCTGGAACTAGCTCTTGTAGATCAGGCTGGCCTCGAACTCACAGAGATCCACCTGCCTCTCCCGTGTTGGAATTAAAGGCGTGTGCCACCACTGCCCAGCTAAACTTTAAACTCTTGAAAACAACTTTGAAGTGATTTCATGACTGAAAAGTAACAGGGCACCAGGCTAGAAACCAAGTTGCATGATGTGAAACATCGGAACCTTTGCTAAGAAGATCAGAATAGGTTGTTTCTATGGACAGGATCTGCACGCTCGCCAGTGAGTTCACCTGGGACTGGATCCTGACTGACCTGAACCATATTTGAGTCCAATTAGCTAGAACCTACACTATGCCAGAAGCTTTATGTGGAAAGTTTGAATACCCATTAAACTATGACATTCTACATTGTTACACGTGTTTAACAGTTCCATGAGAAACAGATAAGGAAAGGAGGAAGAGCAAGCCTACAGCTGAGGCACGTGTCTCCACCTTTCTTTGGTTGCTCTTCTTTTTCCCTGTGCATCCCATGAGGAAGAGTAAGGTCCAGAAGTGGTGGGAAGCCCTCGGTGCTCATTGAGAAGCCACAGCGCAGGGAAAGCATTCTCTCTGGCACTGTCTTTGATACACTCCATACATGAGGCAGGCGAGACGAGAACCGGATTTTAAGAGTTCTTGATGAAGGCTGGATGACTCCTAGACCCCAGCAAGGCTCCGGGTCACCGAAGAGAAGGCACGTGAGACATAAAGAAAAGGAATCTTTGGAGACAGGAGTCGTCAGGGAAGCCTCTCTGTAAGAGCAGTACTAATTAGGACTGGGGTGTCAGCAGGAATTTGTTGAGTACCATGTGTCAGGCCGTGAGATTCTGTAGGGTTTAGATGTCAAGAAAGAAAAAATAATTCTGTTAGAGTCTACTATGCAGGGATAGCAGGTAAAACACTCATGAGCACAGTGAATATGGGCTCCTCTTTTTTTTTTTTGTCATTTTATTATCTTTTTTTTTTTTTTTTGGTTTTTTCGAGACAGGGTTTCTCTGTGGCTTTGGAGCCATTTTATTATCATTATTTTGGTTTCACTATGTAGCTTTGGCTGTCCTGGAATTCACTATGTAGATATGTAGACCAGACTGGCCTCGAACTTTAGAGATCCACCTGTCTCTGCTTCCCAAGTGCTGAGATTAAAGGCAAGCGCCACCACACCCGGCTCTCAAGGAACTTCTAATTAGCAGGAAAGACAAAATTGCTGACATGGAGGAGACTTTTTAAAAAGGTGCCAGAACAGATGAGATGAGCCAGTCTTACCCAGTGTGACCGGAGGCTGTTCTGAATGGAGACAGTTTAAGTGGAGGCTTAGCGAGCAAGAACCAGGGACTGGAGAGATGGCTCAGGGGTTAAGAGCATTTGCTGTTCTTGCAGAGGAGCTGGGTTCCATTCCCAGCATCCACATCAGGTAGCTCACAACAATCAGTTCTTGGGGATTGGTCACCCTCTTCTGACCACCATGGGCACTTGCATGGCACACAGAATAACAAGCACACATAGTCACGTAAGTAAAAACAAAACTTTTAATGATCATCTTTAAAACCCAGCTGTGGGGGGCTGGAGAGATGGCTCAGAGGTTAAGAGCACTGACTGCTCTTCCAGAGGTCCTGAGTTCAATTCCCAGCAACCACATGGTAGCTCACAGCCATCTATAATGAGA
>NC_022031.1:40407394-40409493 GCF_000317375.1 Microtus ochrogaster
AGAGAGAGAGAGAGAGAGAGAGAGAGAGAGAGAGAGAGAGAGAGAGAGAGAGGAGAGGGACTAGAGTGTGCAAATGCCATTGGTGTGTTTAAAGCCTTGGGAGACCAGAGCAGATAGAATTGGTAGGCGACAGGATCAGGTGGTGCAAGGCATCGGGGATGGGTCGGAGTTTACTCCACCAGGTGCCACTGGAAACGGCACCGGCGTCTCTGGAGCAGCAGCGGCAGCTCTAGGAGTGAAGGCAGAAGGAAAAGTGGGAAAAGTGAGGTGACACCAAAACGTGAGGCTGGAGAGGCGTGCAGTATGGCTGACTATGAGGCAGAGGGACCCGTGGGTGTGAGCTCAGCTCTAAAAGCATCGAAGGCTGCTTGACCTACCTTTCAAGCTGCGCCAAAGCATGCCCGAAGTGAGTAAGAAGCCAGAGTCAGCAGGGAACAAAGAAGACTTGGCAGAGCTGGATCATAAAGGAGAAAAGCTGGAGAGATGGACGGCTCAGAGTTTAAGAGCACTGGCAGCTCTTCCTGAGGTCAGGAATCCAACTCCCAGCAAGCACACGGTGGCTCACAACCGTCTGTAATGAGATCTGGTGCCCTCTTCTGTCCAGCAGGGATACATGCAGGCAGAACACATACAAATTTGTTTAAATAAATCTTTTTTTTTTTTTTTTTTTTTTTTTTTTTTTAAAAGCACTAGGCATAGTGGATCACAACTAGAATCCAGCGCTTGTAAGATTGAGGCAGGATTTGAGGTCAATTTGGGTTACATGATAGGCTTGCTTCTCTCACCCACGTGGCGGCTCATAACTCTCTGTGACTCCAGTTCTGACGTTCCTAAGTACCAGGCACTCAAGAGGAGCACGTACATATGCAGGCAAAGCACCCATACACATAAGCAAAAATAAATCTTAAAAAAGACAAGGAAAGGTCGTTTCGCCAGTTTCTGGCTTGGTACGTGAAAGGAGATACATAGGGATGCAGCCGCCACTAGACTCTTGCCTGTTAAATCTTGTTTGGGTTTTGAACTTGGACAGTCTGGTGGCAGAGGGAGCTGTGTACTCGGGAAGGCGCTGTGTTAGCTCATTGGCCTTTTTGGTTGAGGGGAAATTCAGGAAACCATAAGGGCCCCCATACTGACAGAAGACAAGCTTGGTTCGGCCCAGTTTTGCAGTGTCCAGCTAGCCAGAAAGCGACTGGTCACCTGTTTGAGCTGCGTAAGGTCTGCGAGGAGCTGAAATTGCCACCCTCAACTAATTTACGGGTGCCCATAATACAGACGCCCAGCTAGCCTACTGGCATCCTCTATAGAGTTGCCGGATTGAAAACTATAACTCCCAGAATGCCACTCGAAACTGAGCAGGATCCGGAAATAGTTCGGGGGCGGGACCAATTGTTTTTGGTCCACACTAAGCAAAGTGTGGTCTTCAGGTACGCGGGTGGCAAGGGCGGGGAGACGGCACCGGTTTTGAAGGTTGGCTAGAGACTACTGGGTCCCAGCCTGAAGCCGCGGCACCTACAGTCCTGGGGTTTCTGGGGCTTGTCTCCCCTCGTTCGCAGCCTACGGGTCAGCGGGACCCGCGTTCCCTGCGGCCTGTGGTCCAGGTAGGTGTTCTAGTGCTGAAGGTTAGCTTTGGGGCCCCACTACCCAGAATGAGAAAATGGGAGACCTGTGCACGCTGAGGATGATTGGACACTTAGCGTGGGCGTTTGTACGCATCCGGTGGCACTTGGGCTATGAAAGGTCTGAGGCGGGGATGGCGGAGTTAATGCAAAAAGTATTGAGTGCCTGGGTAAACATTTACTTATAAGGGTGTGGGGAAATCAGACAAAAATAAGTGGGTAGTGTTGGATAGTGAAAATATGTGTGAGCTGAGGACGTGTGAGATTAAGGAAAGAGCATCGTGGGCAGAGAGAACAGTTTATGCAGGGACATCGGGATATTTAGTCTGTTTGGGGAATAGGTAGACCCACTCATATTTGGTTTCTAGCCATAATTAAAGGACAGTGAGCTTATAATTTTCAATCCTAGAGAAGCTAAATAAGAAGGTGAATCCAAAGACAAACATATAGGCATCCCCCTGAATATTAACCTTCATCAGGCGA
>NC_022031.1:40409998-40410822 GCF_000317375.1 Microtus ochrogaster
GGAGGAGGCGGAAATCCTCAATAAATAAATAAATTAAAAAAAAAAAAAAGAAAACTGATGGAGTTGGAGCTAGCAGGAAAGATGGCTCTCGCAGAGGGTCCGAGTTTGGTTCTCAGCATCCATATCGTGATTGCCAGTAAACTTCAGCTCCAGGGCATCTGATGTCTCACACTTCCGTGAGCGTCTATACTCACGTGCACATGGATACATGATTTTTAAAAATGAAATAAAATTTTAGGCCTTTAACCCTAGCACTTGAAAGGCAGAGAGAGGCGAGGCGAATCTGTGAGTTTTAGGCCAGCCTGGGCTTCTTAGTGAGACCCTATCAATCAATCAAATCAAATCAAATAAATGAATGGATCCTTTTAGGAGAAGGAAAATTGATGGGAGGGATAGGCTGCAATGATCTGTGTAGATACTGTGTAGATAAGTGAACTGGAAATGCTGCAGATTCTAGGCAGAAGGGCGGTATAATTTTCAAATGTTTAGATGCTCTATCTATCTGCTGCTATTTATGAATAGATATATTATGATATACATATATATCATGAATTTATTTACTTATTTTGAGATAGGGTCTCGGGTAGTCCAAACTAGCCTCAGACTTTCCGTGTTGCCAAGGATGACCTTGAACTTCTGATCCTCTTGTTTTCTACCCTCCTAGTGCTAGTGTCACCTGAGCTGTCACTACTGGTTAGCAGTACCACGGATTGGATCTGGGGCTTTTTTTTTTTTTTTTTTTTTTTTTTGTTTTTTTAAAAGTTGAATGCTTTTCTAGGCATTTTTTTTTTTTACTCATTATCACTTTCTCCTTTGCATCTAAT
>NC_022031.1:40410922-40419111 GCF_000317375.1 Microtus ochrogaster
CCTGTCCTGGAACTAGCTCTTGTAGACCAGGCTGGCCTCGAACTCACAGAGATCCGCCTGCCTCTGCCTCCCCAGTGCTGGGATTAAAGGCATGCGCCATCACCGCCTGGCTGGATCTGGGGCTTTTTGCATGGTAGGCAAGCACTCTACTGTGTTACTTTCAGCCTTTGCTGTCCTGGAACTCGCTCTGTGGACCAGCCTGGCCTCAAACTCAGAGAGATTCACCAGTCTCTGCCTCCCGAGGTTTAGAGGCGTGTACCACCTCTGTCCGGTTTTGGGGTGCAGAGGTAAATGTTTGAGCTCTTTCCCTGGAAGGATTTATGGTAGAGTAGGAAAAAGGAGAACAGCCAGTTTGAGTTGAACTCAAAGCAGTCGAAAATTGGAACCTCATAAAGGTGGAATAAATGTCACTGCCAAATTCCCCAGATACACCATTGTTGTGTCAAGTACTTAGCAGCCCTGTTGAATGACTAAGGCTCAGAAAGTTTTGTTTGTTTTGTTTTAATTTGAGATGGGATATAATCACTGTGTAGGCTAAACTGGCCTAGAACCCACAGTCTCCCTGTCTCGGCCACCTAGCTGCTGGGGTTACAGGCTTGAGGAAAGGCTCTCTGCCTTAAGAAAAGATTTTTTAAACTAAGGGGTGAAATGCCAAATCTGGGCATAGATAATGACTTATTCAGGTTCATCAGATCTGTGTGGTTTTTTAAGATTACTTTGAATTGTGCTTGTATGTGTGTGCTCATACATGCACACACAAGTGTATGTGGGTGCAGTTGCCATCAGAGTCTAGGAAAGAGCATCTGATCCCCTAGAGAGCAGCAATAGGCAGTGAGCCACCTGATATGGGTGCTGCTAATAGAACTCGGGTCCTCTTTAGAGCAGCAGATCTATGTGTTTTGATGCTCAGCTGCACCTTTGTCTTTTGAGGACTCTTAGATGATAACCTCTTTCAGCACCTACTGAATTTCCATTGTGTGCCAGGATTTATGCCATCCACCAAAGGTGTGAAACTCAAGCTCCTTTAGGAGTGTGCAGGCAGATACAATATAGACTCAGGGTACTGGTTGGTGTTGTCTTTATTGGATTCCCTCATATAAAAAGCATCTTCTCCAGCCTGGTCTACAAGAGCTAGTTCCAGGACAGGCTCCAAAACCACAGAGAAATCCTGTCTCGAAAAACAAAACAAAACAAAACAAAAAAAAAAAGCATCTTCTTCAGGGACTACAGAATTTAGGAAGGCGCAAGGAACAAAAAAACAGAAAAGAAAGTATTTAAGTTCAACAAATGCCAAATATTGCTGATCGCAAGGTCTTTGTTTAGGATTTATTTATTTGTATTTTATGTGTACAACTGTTTTTCTTTCATGTGTGTGAACTTTGATTCCTTTGGAGACCAGAGATGGCATTGGATCCCTGGAACTGAAGGTAGAGAGGGTTATGAACCGGTATGTGGGTGCTGGGAACTAAACCCAGGTCCCCTGTGAAAGCAGCCAGTGACTCAGTTGCTGATCTGCTCTTCAGCCTTGTTTGCAAAGTCTCTCAAAGGAATTCAGTTTGGCGGGAAAGTATCAACCCCGGCTTTCGAGCTTTTTAAGCAGCAATCATGGAAAATTCTAGAGCCCCTCAAAATTCTCCTATCTCTTTTTCCTTCTCAGCCAGACTTCCAAAGAGACATTAGAACAATTCGTTCCCTGACAGGGCCTTTATTTTTTTTTTTTGTGTGTGTGTGTGTGTGTGTGTGTGTGTGTGTGTGTGTGTGTGTGTATAATGTGCTGGTGTGTATGCCACGTCACGTGTGTGGAGGTCAGAGGACAGCTTGGTGGAGTCAGTTCCTTCCTTCCACATCTACGTGAGTTCCAAGGGTTAAACTCAGGTCTTCCTGCCAAATCAGCTCGTACGACTCCTGTGGCTAGAACTTTTTACCCCTGAGCCATAGGTCCCCTTACAATTCTTTTGACTTTTTTTTGCTTATTTTAATAAGGTGAGATTATGGCCAGGCGGTGGTGGTGCACACCTCTAATCCCAGCACTCGGGGAAGCAGAGGCAGGTAGATCTCTGTGAGTTCAAGGCCAGCCTGGTATACAGAGCGAGTTCCAGGACAGGCTCCAAAAAGTTACAGAGAAACCCTGTCTCAGGAAAAAAAAAAAACAAACAAACAAACAAAAAAACCAAAAGTGATGTGGATGATTAGTTTGTGTGAACGTCTAAGAGAAGTGCCATCACACGGGTTTAGACGTTTTTGGTTTGAAAAGATTTATAGTCAACATTGCTTTCCATACATGAAAAGAACGGTACTTCTAGAATCCTTACAGAATGTGTTGTTTTCCTCATTTCTCTGGAAGAATTCTATATTTTATTTAATTTTGTATATGCTGTTAACTTTCTGATATACTCAGTAAATAAATACATTTCAAACTTAACCTGCACCTGGTAGTTTTGACCTGAACTTCTAGCTACACAGGAGCCTGAGACTGGAGGATTACTGTTTTGAGGCCTGCTTGGAGTACAGAGTGAATTGAAGGCTTCACAGTGAGACCCTGTCTCAAAATAAAAAGTAAAAAGAGAACTGGGGATCTAACTCGGTGGCAAAGTGCTTGTCTAGCACATGCAAAGCTCTGGATTCTATCCTTAGTAACACAGAAAGAAGGGAGGAGGACTCTTAAATAGAGCTAGAGATTTCGATTATTAGTGTATTTGGCTCTTTACTGCTGACCGTTTGCTGAATTACCTCTCTGGAATACTCAGCGGCATGCTTTCCTTAGTTCGGTCCGTGCGGACCAGTACTGCTCACCACTAACACAGTAACGCTGGTTCTCGTTGGTGTAGGGTTAGCTGTGTGAGTGGCGTGAGCGCATGGACTGTACATTAGAAGAAAGTGCTCAGGAAGCAGAGTCACTGGGGGTGCAGGGGCCAGACGGTTCCCAAGAGGATGGAGGTGAAGATGGACTGTCTGAGATCTTCCGGCTGCTGCAGATGGATGTGGAACACGAGCACCGAGAGGAAGAGGCACGCCCTGCAAACAGCGCAGCATGGGGCTCGGTGAGCTTGCCGTGACCCGGCTCTAAGGGTCGATCAGCAGATGAAAGGAGTTGAGAATGAATTTCGTGTGTTCTAAGTGTTGAATCCATCCCTGCTGGGTTGATTAAGGTTTCATTTTCATTTGAGTCTTAAGAATGCAAATAGAAATTCAAAAGAAATTTTGATATGCCTCTAAAAGGGCCAGGGACTCCCAACTCTGGAGTTTTCTCCAACCTGAAGAGTCACTGTTACGATGCTGGGGTGAGGTAATGTTCTCTCTAATTGTAATTATTCAGTTCAGGTGCTGTTGTCTTGTATGGCCCCCGAGTCAGATCCCAAGCAATGCATACAATAATAATAACTCAGCACTGTGTATAGTGAATATTTGCCAATGGAAATAAAATAGCAAAGAAATCATAAAATTAAAAATAAACACAAGCCAGTGGGGTTGTTTTTAAGACAAAAATACTTTTTCCTCTCTAACTTTATATATAAATGAAGAAAGGTAACTGATGTCCATTTTCCTTTCTGATTCTTACGGAGTTCTCAAATAATTTTGTTTTCTGGATAATGGAAGAAAAATGTGCAGAGAAAACAGAGACACTGGGAAAGGATAGTCTCCTCGAAGAAGAGCAAAAGGAAGCAGGAAAAAGAAAGAAGAAAAGTCAAGCGTGCAGAAGACCCAGGTTATGATAACTGCAATCGTATAATTTATAACTTATAAATTGTAAAATTACAAAATATAGTAAGATAAAGCAAAAACTATTACATTGTAGTTAGGCAAAACAACAGAAGTAAAGGAGCCCAAGAGAAGGCGCAATAGTCAAACACCCACTCAGGAATCCCATAAAAACTGGAAGATACATGCTCAGAGGAACTGGTGCAGATTCATGCAGGTCCTGTGCAAGCTGCCTCAGTCTCTTTGAGTTCACTGATGTGAGCTGTCATCATGCTGATTTACAGGGCTTTGTTTCGGTAGGGTCCTCCATTCCCTCTGGCTCTTAGCTCTCCCAGCCTCCTCTTCCCTGGGACTCCTGAGTCCTGAGGGGAGAGATTTGATAGAGACATCCCCTTAGGGCTGAGTGCTCCAAGGTCTCTTACTCTGCATTGTCTGGCTGTGGGTCTCTATATTTATCCCCATTGTCTGCTGCAGGAGGAAGCCTCTTTGGTGACGGCTGAGCAAGACACTGATCTGAGTACAGCAGAGTGTCATTAGGAGTCATTTTATTGCTGTGTATTCAGGGTTTTTGTTTACGTGGGGGGTTTTTTTGGTTGTTGTATTTTTCATTTGTTTGTTTTAGTTCACTAGTACTTGGTTTTCCCCGAGGTCCCTGAGCTATCTCGTCTCCGGTTCTTGGCCATCCAAGCAGTGTCAGTATGGGCTCCTTTCGTCAGACATTGGTTGGTTACTCCCACAAGCTTTGTGCCATCATTGCCCCAGCATATTTTGCAGTCAGGACACCATTGTATATCAAAGGGTTTGTGACTGTCTTGGTGTTTACATTTCTCTTTTGCTAGCATACAGAGTACCTTCCTGTACCAAAGACAGGTGAAGGGTGAAGGCTCTAGTTAGGCCACCAGCTCAGCTTCTCCATGTTCATTGTGTTGTGTAGGTGTTGTCTGCAGCAATGGGGCCTTGCTGTCAGTTTGTGGTGAACAACTTATAGTCTTGGCAACAGACTGGTGTAGCAGGCTTTCTTGTCGGACTATCTTTGGATCCCTAGCCTGCAAATACTGACCTGGAGACTCATTATTAATTATGAGAGCTTGGCTTTTAGCTTAGGCTTATCTCAACTCTTTTTTGTTTTTTGTTTTTTTTTGTTTTGTTTTTTTGTGGTTTTTTTTTTTTTTTTTTTTTTTTTTTTGGTTTCTTGAGACAGGGTTTCTCCATGGCTTTTTATTTATTTATTCATTCATTCATTCACACATTCATTATGTATACAATGGTCTGTCTATATGTGTCCCTGCAGACAGAAGTTGGCACCAGATCTTATTACCAGTGGTTGTGAGCCACCATATAGTTGCTGGGAATTGAACTCACGACCTCTGGAAGAGGAGTCAGTGCTCTTAACCACTGAGCCATCTCTCCAGCCCTGCCTTTTTGGAGCCTGTCCTGGAACTAGCTCTTGTAGACTAGGCTGGCCTTGAACTCACAGAGATCTACCTGCCTCTGCCTCCTAAGTGCTGGGATTAAAGGTGTGCGCCACCACCACCCGGTACTCAACTAGCTCTCATAACTTAAATTAACCCATTTATATCAATCTATCACGTGGTAACATCTCCTGTTTCCTCTCAATCTTTTAACGACTCCGCCTTTCTTCTTCCCAGCGTTCCCTCTCTGCCCAGAAGTCCTGCCTAGCATTAGCTGTTCAGCTTTTTATTATACCAGTCACAGCCACACATCACACAGTAGAAATATTCCCTAGCAGCCTAGGTTGTTTGCGGATTCCCCATGGGTCCCCTTTGACCAACAACTCAATGAGATATAACCTAATCCCAGTTCTGGAAGATTCTTTGGTAATAAGAGATGACCAGCTGAGACTGTCTCCCTTTTTTTGTTTGTTCTTTGTTGTTTTTGTTTTGTTTTTTGAGACTGGGTTTCTATGTAGCCTTGGAGCCTGTCCTAGAACTCAAACTGTAGACCAAACTGGCCTCAAACTCAGAGATTCGCCTGCCTCTGCCTTCTTCTAGTGCTGGAATTAAAGGCATGCACCACTGAGCCATCTCTCCAGCCGTGCCTTTTTGGAGCCTGTCCTGGAACTAGCTCTTGTAGACTAGGCTGGCCTTGAACTCACAGAGATCCACCTGCCTCTGTCTCCAATTATTTAGATCACCTTCATATACATATATATTTTAGGAAGCTTCTATTATATTAGGTTTCCATACTACCTCTCAAATGGTCCTTAATTTCAGGTGTCTCTCCCTGTATTCCCCCTTCCATATCCCTCTCTCCTTCCTCTCCCTACTTGATCCTCCTGTTCCAGGCCCTCCATCCATCCGTCCATCCATCTGTTCATCCATCCATAGCTATCTATTCTATTTTCCTTTCCTATGGAAATCTGTCTCCCTCTAGTCCCTTACTCCATACCCAACCTTTGTGGTCCAAAGATTGTAGCTTGGTTATCATTGACTTAACAGCTAATATCCACATATAAGCAAATGCATAACATATTTGTCTTTCTGGGTCTGGGATACTTCGCTCAGGATGTTTTTTTCTGGTTCCATCCATTTACCTGCAGATTTCATGATGTCAGTTTTTTAACTACTGAGTAATGCTCCATTGTATAAATGTATCACGTTTCCTTTTTCTATTCTTCTGTTGTGAGACATCCAGGTTGTTTCCATTTCTAGCTATTATGAACAAAGCAGCAATGAACATGGTTGAGCAAGTGTCTCTGTGGATGAAGCACTCTTTCCTTGAGTGGTATAGCTAGATCTTGGGGTAGATTTTCATATTCCCGAGGAACCATCACATTGGTTTCCATAGTGACTGTACAAGTTCGCACTCCCACCAGCAATGGATGAGTGTTCCCTTTGCTCCATGTCCTCGTCAGTTCAAGCTATCACTTGTTCTGTTTATTTATATTAGCCATTCTGATGGCGACATCTCCAAGTAGTTTTTAGTTTGCATTTCTCTGATGCTAAGGATGTTGAACATTTGTTTCTCAGCCATTTGAGTTTCCTCTTTTTAGTATTCTGTTTAAATCTATATCCCATTTTTTAATTGGGTTATTTGGTTTCTTGATACCTAGGTTTTTTTTTTTTAATTCTTCATATACTTTGGATATTAGCTCTCCATCAGATGTGGAGTTGGTAAAAATCTTTCCCCATTCTGTAACTGCTGCTTTGTCCAAATGATGGTGTCCTTTGCCACGCAGAAGCTTCTCGGTTTCACGAGGTCCCATTTATCCGTTGTTGATCATTGTGCCTGTGCTAGCCCACTCTTAATCCTCTCTGGTGTTTCTGTCGCAGGCACCTGCCCCCAGCACAGCAAACGTTTTTTGAAAGCGTTAACCAAAGAGAAACTTTTGGAAGCCAAACACTCAGGACCAAGACTGTGTGTTGACTTGAGCATGACCCAGCACATGTCAAAGAAGGTAGACTATTGAGAGCCTGAGGGAGGTATGGAAGGGAGCAGTCTTTGTGAAGGGATGACCATCGCCAGCTTCTGTGGCTCTCTAGTAATCAGAAGGGTCTGGTTTTCTATTCTCCGTGACCGAGTTCCACGGTGACTTTGGAAAGGAACATGTGTTCTCTGGTTTATTTTGCAGTTTGTCTTCTCCTTTGAATCTCTCACTCTGGCCTTGATGTTTTCTGGGTGGGCCCGTGCCGGTTCAGTTCTCCAGACACTAAGTCTTTGTCCTTCTGCTTAGAAGAGAAATACTAGTTTGGCTGCCTGTTGTGGGGAGGGTTCCTGGTGGGAGGTCTTTGTAGTGTTTATATTTTAGTTATTTCTCGTTATTTCTTCTAATGAGGGAGGGATTTACCCTGTCGGGTTCTGGAGATGGCTGAACTCATGCCACATGATCCCGGACAGATGAGATTGACAGCAGTGTGTTAGTCTCATGGACTCACAGCCTAGGGAGGAGAATATGGCATGCTTCACAAAGCCACATGGGAAGAGAAAGCAAAGGGCTGGCTTTGTAGCATCAAGGGCGAGATGTCCCCCATGTCCCAGTGGACAATATGGTTGACTTGTTTGGATGGTTTCACAGGCTGCTCGGGGGCAAAGAGAAATAAACGGGAACTGTTTTAGCTGGGGTACTTGTTTCACTCGGAAAGGCAGACTGCAGGGGAGCTTGGGTTTGGCTTTTGAGTCATCTCAGCTGTGCCAGAAGTCAAACCTGCACATAATACTGGGCCTGAATTTGAGGCCTTACACCACAGTGAATCTTATTCCAGGCATCACTTTATGTGTGCTAATGGTACATGTCTCTCAGAGAAACTAGGAGGACTGCATCTCAGCAGAACCTCTAACTGTAGCCTTCCAAAAAGTGAGCAATGTCTGGAAGGTGGTGGCACGCCTTTAATCCCAGGTCTGTGGAGGCCGAGGCAGCAGCCATGAACAAGACAAAACATTTTTTTTGTTTTTTTTTTTTGTTTTTGTTTTTGTTTTTCGAGACAGGGTTTCTCTGTGGCTTTGGAGCCTGTCCTGGAACTAGCTCTGTA
>NC_022031.1:40419211-40420669 GCF_000317375.1 Microtus ochrogaster
CCGCCTGCCTCTGCCTCCCGAGTGCTGGGATTAAAGGCGTGCGCCACCACTGCCCGGCGGCAGTCTCCCTTTATATTAGCTGGGAGAGCAGATCAAATCAAACCCAACACCTGTTACACCTTTTAATCAGTATAGCACAAATCAAGCTAAATTATGAAACAGCTTTCTAGGATTGCAGGGGAAAGTTAAAACTTTAACACACTGTGGCATCTCTTAAAGTTAGGGTGATGATGCCAGATGTACCCGATGGAGCACAAAAGTGTTGCTACTCTAGCCTTTTCAAATAATTTAAATACTGAACATAATAAAAACCTTTATTTTTTTAATATTTATTTATTATGTATACAATATTCTGTCTGTGTGTATGACCACAGGCCAGAAGAGGGCACCAGACCTTATTCCAGATGGTTATGAGCCACCATGTGGTTGCCGGGAATTGAACTCAGGACCTTTGGAAGAGCAGGCAATGCTCTTAACCTCTGAGCCATCTCTCCAGCCCAATAAAAAACTTTAGATAAAAGCAGAAGCAATCTTTCCGAATATCATTAAATATACAGTGGCAGAGTCAGCAGGAGGAATTCTCAGATTTTGCACTCAGGAGTATTTCCGGACTAGCACCGTTGTCTTAACCCTGGTCTGTGTGTGTGATGTCATGGAGTATAACACTTCTACATGTGCTATTTCCTGGAGTAAAGGGGCCAGGCTAGTTCATGTGGGTCTTACGGAGCAGCATGCACTGGGTGACTGCTGCGGACCAGAGCTAGTAGGCTGGCAGGAGCTGTCCCTCTTGTTCTGCTGAGTTGTCCTCATTCGCTTCACAGGAACTGAGCAGGTTGGCTGCACAGATCCGAAGGTTGTATGGTTCAAACAAAAAAGCCAGCAGGCCCTTTTGGATCTGCCTCACTGGATTCTCAACCGACAGTCCCCTCTATGAAGAGTGTCTGAGGATGAATGATGGATTTTCTGCATACTTGGTAAGAATCCTTTGACCCCTGAACTGTCTGAAAGTGCTCCTGTTCTAGTAGGAGGACTTTACTCTTCCATTCCGTGATGTGCAGCTTGCTCTCTACCTGTGACTTTCACATCCACACATTTAATTGCATCTGTATTGCATCTGCTTATTCTTTTATTTAGTGTGTGTATATGTGTATCCCGTGGCATAAATACAGAGGTCAGAGGATAATGAGAATTGTTCTCTTTTTCCACCATATGGGTCCTGGGATAAGACTCAAGTCAGGCTTGATGGCTAGTGTCTTTTTACCCACTGAGCTGTCTTACCCCCAGCTTAACCATAGTTTAAAAAAAAAATTGGCTGGGCGGTGGTGGCGCACGCCTTTAATCCCAGCACTCAGGAGGCAGAGGCAGGTGGATCTCTGTGAGTTCCAGGCCAGCCTGGTCTACAAGAGCTAGTGCCAGGACAGGCTCCAAAGCTACAGAGAAACCCTGTCTCGGAAAAAA
>NC_022031.1:40420769-40425427 GCF_000317375.1 Microtus ochrogaster
AAAAAAAAAAAAAAATAGATTGAAAAACCCTATTCATTTCCTTGTATGAAATTACTAAATCAGAGTTTTGTCTGAGGCATTGACAGGACCCATGCCAAAGCCACAGAGAAACCCTGTTTCGAAAAAAAAAAAAAAAAAAAAAAAAAAAAAATTGCATCTGTAGTGAACACATACTTTTTTATTGTCATGTATTCTCTACAATAAAATATAACTGGGTGTGGTGGCTCACGTCTGTAACCCAGCACTTCAGAGACTGAGACAGAAGACTGTCAAATCTGAAGCTGGCCTGAACTGCATAGTGAGTCCTAGGCCATTGTGAGACCCCTGTCTCCAAAACCAGGAAAGTAAAAGTACAGCGTAAGAACTGTTTATGTGTCCTGGGTATTAAGATAGTCTAGAGATGGTGTAAAGTCTTCAGGAGCATCTAGCTTAAATGTAAACACTGGCATTTTTATAAGAGACTTGAGCATGCTTAGATTTTGGTGTCTGTGGGACCATCTTGGAACCAGTCCCATGGGTGCTGTGGGCAGTGCAGTGTCTGAATAGAAATGATGTATTTACTGTTGCACTCTAAAAAGTCCCAGATTCTTGCCTTAGTTCTTGTATTGCATTTTTCTTGTTCTTGCCCTGCCTTGGCAAACTGATATTCCCAGTGTCTAGGACTGTGTTTTACACCCCATCTAGTTCATACTAACCCACTTCCTCGTAATGTTTTTGGGAAACAGTCATGGAGAGGCAGGAAACATGGTTGTTAGAAGAAAGAGAAATGCCATTTTTAGAAGCCTTGTGGCTTTACGGTGTCTTTTAGGAAGAACTACAGGACTTCCCATCTCTGTGCTTAGGAGCTCATAAAGGTAGCAGCAGATATGCAAGTGAGACCCAGATCTGTCTTATAGAATGTCACTAAAAGTGCCCCTTCGTGCCGCTGTGTAGCCTGGACTAAGTTATTGCAGCCTTCCCTGGTGGAGCCCCAGAAGCTAGAGGTGTGAGGTGTGTTGTGTGGGGCTGCACACTAGCTGTCTTTCCTGTGTCCTGTGTTCCTGTCTGAGGTGATTGCCTTTGCTTTGAGTTTCTTTCACATTTGTCGACCTCCCCTCTTCCCAGAAACTGGGCTCTAGTATTCCTCTCACTGGAAAGTCCTCCCTGGTGTGGAACTCCCATACCTGTAGTACTGGCGTGTGCTCCCTGTCCTTCTGGGAGCCCTGGTCACTTTCTGTCTCATTTCCGTGGTTTGTGTCTGTGCTTGTGTGTTTGTCTGTTTGTTTCAGCTAAGCACTTTGCAAGAATCTTTCAGACCTGCAGCTCCCAGGACAGTGGAGCTGTGCCCGAGAAGCACTAGATGCCCAGGAACTGTGTGAGTGTGCACCATGCTGTCCTAACGCCACCCCACCTGTGCGCTAATCTCTGTGTTCCAGCTAGACGTGACAGAAGAAGACTGCTTTAGTTTATTTCCTCTGGAAAGCCTTGTGTACCTGACTCCCGACTCAGAACAGGGTAAGTACCTTCTCTGCCCACCTGACTTCATGGAAGACTTTGTTCCTCGTTTTTTGTCTCATCATCATTGGTACTCACTCCATCCAAGAGAACGGGGGAGGAGAAACTGGGGGGATGGGCAGATACCCAGTGCTGTCAAGGTTAGTCCCATCTCCAGTTGGACTCTGTGTGTGTGTGTGTGTGTGTGTGTGTGTGTGTGTGTGTTTATAACATATATTTAAATATATATATTAAAAACAGTGTTCTCGGGCTGGAGAGATGGCTCAGTGGTTTAGAGCATTGCTTGTTCTTCCAAAGGTCCCGAGTTCAATTCCCGGCAACCACATGGTGGCTCACAACCATCTGTAATGAGGTCTGGTGCCCTCTTCTGGCCTGCAGACATATACACAGACAGAATATTGTATACATAATAAATATTTTTTTAAAAAGAAAGTGTTCTCTATATATATGGTGTGTGTGTATCACACACACCATATATATATACATGGGTATACATTACACACTCTCACGCACACAGAATATCCTGTCTGATATAGTTTTCACACTTGCTAGTATTAGGTTGGTCGTGGTCCTCTGAAGTTCTGGTCCTGCTTCCTTCCTAACAGTGTCACTTCGAGCACACGCACGCATTTTCACATCTGCTGTCTGCTCTGTCATCAGAGGATTAGCTTTTGTTGTTTTGTTGTTTGTTTGTTTTATCACATTGGTGATATTTCTTTCCTTTTGCTTTCTTTGGATTTAGAAATTATAAAACAAATTTGATCTCAGTGGCCTTCATTTTTTTCATTAGCCCTTGAAGACCTTGATCAGAACACGGTTTACGTCATTGGTGGACTTGTAGATGAAAGCATTCAGAAGGTAAGTATACATTTTAGCCCCGTTGTTATCTTACCCAGAAGGACTAGCCCTGTTCCCTGCATGGGATCAAGAAGAGCTTGTTCCTAGAACACCCTCCTGCCTGGAAGTGCCCCTTCTCCTCGGGCCGGCCTTCAGGAGCAGAACCTGAAGTCAGAGTAGACGTTCTTGGTGATGGAGACACAGCCATTTTGCTTCTTCTCTTCTTTCTGCCAGGATGGCTCTGATCTTGGCTTAGCACTTTTCCACACTTGGTTTTCTGGGAGAGATAGTTGGCTTCTTCTAGGCTAACTTTCTTACTGGTGTGAGAGTCGTATTCCCACAGGATCTCAAATCAGTAGAACTGTCCAGGCTTCTTCAGATTTATTTTTTATTTTATGGATATGAATGTTTTGCTCATATATATGTCTGTCATCACCGTGTGCATGCCTGGTCAGAAGAGGGCATCAGATCCCCTAGAACTATAGTTATAGATTCTTGTTAGTCACCTATAGGTACTGGGAATCAAACCCAGGTCCTCTGTAAGAACAGCAAATGCTCTTAACCACTGAGCCATCTGTCCAGCCCCTTGTTCAGGTGTCTTTTGTTGAATTGGAGCTTCATTGGAATAATTAAACTGTTACTGAAGTTTTAATTTTTGTTTCTATTATACAAATCTTAATTTTTTGCTTCTGTTCACTAATTAGCATACATTAAAAAGACATAATAGTTTACATTTGCAGAAAGGAACATAGTGAGAAATAAGTGTCCATCCCACCTTGGACCCCTCAACTCACAAGGCGCCATGGTTTACTTTTCTTAGGTATATTTGTTGGTCTGTTTTACATGTGTTTATCATGTATGTAGAAGTATTTTGTGTGAGACAGACATATATGAAGCACATGTTTAACACAGATGATACTTAGTTTTAAAACTAAGTACAGCTAAGTATTTGAAATTAAGTGTTCTGCCAAGGCATGGTTAAACACACACACACTTAATCCCAGAACTCGGGAGGCAGAGGCAGGCGGATCTCTGTGACTTCAAGGCCAGCCTGGTCTTCAGAGCAAGTTCCAGGATAGCCAGAGCTACACAGAGAAACCCTGTCTTGAAAAAACAAAACAAAACTAAGTGTTCCTTCGTGTCATAATAATAATAATAATCTAAAAAGGGGCAGTGGTCTCCTACAGAAGTCCGCTAATAGGAATTAGGAAGTCATTGTTTTTGTTGCTCCCAGTGTAGTCAATGGTTCAGGCAGTGGATTAAGTGAAACAATTACCAGCTATCTGAGGTACATACTCAGTGTGCCCTGGCAGAGTACCAAGGCACAGTGTACCATTACAGTGAAGCCATTGTTGGTTATCATTATCTCCAAATTTTATGAGCCTGAGTATCACTAGGAGAGACATTCTGTCTCCTGGTGTGCTACTCTTTCCTGTCAAGAATTCTTGCTCAAAATTTGAAAAATGTAAATTTAATCATGAGGAAACAACAAGTCTAGGATGGGACATTCTGCAAGACAATGGGACGCTCCAAAAAGCCACTGTAATAGAGACTAAAACAAACGGATAGTTTTAAAAGAATGTAAAAAATAACACATTGGCCGGGCGATGGTGGCGCACGCCTTTAATCCCAGCACTCGGGAGGCAGAGGCAGGCTGATCTCTGTGAGTTCGAGACCAGCCTGGTCTACAGAGCTAGTTCCAGGACAGGCTCCAAAGCCACAAAGAAACCCTGTCTCGAAAAACCAAAGGGGGGAAAAAAACACATTGTTAAATACAGTGACGTGTCTATGGCCCCATCTGCCTGGGAGCCCATGGCAGGAGAATCCTGCCTGTGGATTGAGCTCTCTAAATGAAAACCTGTCAAGTGCACTATGGACACCTTGACTGGATTATAGACTAGGGGAAAGATTTAGAAGAGACATCAGGGAGACTTTAATAGTACAGTTGTGTGTTAAATCATCTTTTTTTTTTAATTGAAAAAAAAAATTTCCGCCTCCTCCCAGCCTCCCATTTCCCTCCCCTAAATAATCTTATAGGATTTTCAGAAATGAAAAAGTAGTGTATTAAAGGAGACCACCATTGCTCTCCTTGAGATGCTAATTGTTAGATGTCTGTGCTCACTTTCAGGCAAATTTGGTAACGTGTTAGCTGGCAGATGACAGGAGTGGGAATTAATTTAATGAGTCTCTGAGATTTCTTAGATTTGAGATTTTTAAACAAACAGTTGAGAATGGGGAAGAGCTATTGCAGAGACAAGGATGACACTCACCTCCTGCCTTGTCACATCCTCCTGAGACAGGCAGGTGGGGAAGAGCTATTGCAGAGA
>NC_022031.1:40425542-40432277 GCF_000317375.1 Microtus ochrogaster
TCCTCCTGAGACAGGCAGGTGGGGAAGAGCTATTGCAGAGACAAGGATCACACTCACCTCCTGCCTTGTCACATCCTCCTGAGACAGGCAGGTGGCTTCCTGGCGGCCACGAATGGGGTGTACTGTTCGGGTGTGTAATTTGAGTACATTGTCCTCCCTTATCTTTCTGCCAACAAAAGTAGCAATGTGTAGGAATTCTCAATGTTGGCGGTATCCATTACAATGAACATCTTCATGTATAATTTTTATAGTAAAAAAATTTGATTTACAGAAGGTGACATTCCAAAAAGCTCGAGAACACTCTGTGAAGACAGCCCGCTTGCCAATCCAGGAATACATGGTCAGGCGCCAGAATGAGAAAAACTACCATTCAGAAATACTGGCCATCAATCAAGGTACTGCTCACATTATCAAACCTAACATTTTTTTTTTTCCTGGCCATTTACTAGTCTTTTTTCTTGGCTGGTCACTATATTTTCTGTGTATTCAGACTGCTGCTTTGCTTGTTTGCTTTCTTCCTTTCTTTTTTTTTTTTTTTTTTTTTTTTTTTTTTTTTGTAACTTTGGAGCCTGTCCTGGAACTTGCTCTGTAGAACAGGCTGGCCTAGAATTCACAGAGATCCACTGCCTCTGCCTCCCGAGTGCTGGGATTAAAGGTGCGTGCCAGCACCACCCAGCTTGCTGCTTTGCTCTGAGTGCGGTGCCTCTTGACTCAGTCTCCTGTGACTCATGTATCTAGACTATCCTTCCTGTACTTGCTGGCAGGCATCTGGCCACTGAGAGGCATTCCTCATTTTTTGTTCCTGTCTGAAAGGATCCTTTGCCTAGAAGGCCCTGCTGTGTGCTTTCATTGGCCAGTATCTTCAGTTAGGGGCCTCTTGGCTGCCTTTCCTCCAACTGCGGGCCACATCAGCCCCTTGCTTGTGTTCCCATGGTGCTGCCTTCCTCTGTTGCAGAGTTATTATAGCATGGAGGGCCGGCTTGTTGGGGTTTCTGTCCCGCCCTGTACCCCGTAGCCAGCAAATCCCAAAGAAAATCACACAGAAATCTCCATAAGTTATAAAACTCATTGGTCCATTAGTTCAGGCTTCTTGTTAACTCTTGTAGTTTATATTAACCCATTGTTCTTATCTATGCTAGCCACATGGCTTGGTACCTTTCACAGGGGGGCAGGTCACATGTTGCTTCTTTGGTGGTCTGGGCTGGACTGCAGGAATGGGCTTCCTTCTTCCCAGAATACTCCTGTTCTCATCGCTCTGCCTCTACTTTCTCTCTGGTTGACCTGCCTATACTTACTGCCTGGCCAATCAACATTTATTAAAACATGATTGACAGAATACAGACAATTCTCCTGCACCAAGCTATCTCTTCACAAGCCTTTCCTCTCAGTGTGTACGCAGGCAGGGCCTTCTCTCTTCCCATCATCTACCACCACATAACTCAAGGGGACACTGGGCCGGTGAAACATTCCACAACACTCTCTTCCACATTAGTCCTTCACTCGTCTGTCCTCCTGTTTCCCTCCAACAGTGTTTGATATCCTGTCCACTTACTTTGAGACTCACAGCTGGCCTGAAGCACTGAAGAAAGGAGTTTCTCCAGGCAAAGGCTACATTCTTCGGAATCCAGTGGATGATGGGCAGCCTAAGATTCCAGATGGAGTGGGTGAAGCACCAAAGGTGTCCTGACCAAAGGACAGGGTAAAGGGTGGCAGTGACACACACCTGCCTTTATGTGTTGTCATGGGTCTCTGAAAGCCTTTAATGGCAAGGACCACATGTTTATGCTTTGTGTCACCTACAGTGTCTGGAAATTACAGTGCTCACTGGAAATGTCCTGATAAAACATAATATTATGGCTTTTAAAAAAAAGTTTATGAAGGAATTGTCAAAATACATGGCATTTTGGATGTTAATTCATGTTTTGTACATTGAGCTCTTTGTGAAATGTCTACCTTTTAGAGATGTTGTCAGGGCTTTTTACTGAACTTGGATAAAATTACTTTTCTCTCACCTCTGTATGTGAGGATTCTTCACCAGCGGGCACATGTGCACATCAGCTTTGCTGTCTCAGCCGGGCAGGCCCGACTGACATTCTTTCCTGTGGCTCTCTCTCATTATGGTCACCAAGTGCTCCTCTCTTCTCGTCTGTATAGCTTTGCCTAGCCTTCTGAGCCTCACACAAACCAAGAGCTTTGCACAAACATACACCCCAGATCTAGTCAAAAAGCAAACATGTAGTTATTGTTAAATCCAGCAGAGAGCAGCCGGAAAGGAATGCTGCAGTCTGACACACAAGCACACTCACCATCTGTTATCCAGACAGATAAAACTGTTACTCCTCCCATTTTGGGTTAACTTGAAAGTCAAGCTGCTAACAAACTCAGATGTTTTCTGCTTCTCAAAAGAACCCAAAGGACCTCTCAGCCTACTTCCTTCTCTTTTCCCAGTCAATCCCTTGGGAACTATTTCTTGATATATTATACGTTATTACTGAAAATAGGCGTCCTCAGAGAACCCCTTAAGTTCTCATACAGGATGGGCCACAGCCACATAGGCTTCAGGGGTGCAGAACTCATGCTCAGAGGCCTGAAAACCCAGAACCACTTAACTCGTATCACTTGCCAGTCTACATTTTTATCTCATAACATAAACAGCATAGAATTTTCTCTCTGACCCAAGTCCAAACCTCTCCTCTTTATCTAAAACCTGGAGCGTGTATTTTTAAGATTGTGGTAACTGATGTTAACTAACATTTGGCTAGAATAGGATCAGAAATCCTCATCATATTATTTAAGAAAAAAACTGAAGACATAAAAATATGTTAAGTTGCCGGGCGGTGGTGGCGCACGCCTGTAATCCCAGCACTCGGGAGGCAGAGGCAGGTGGATCTCTGTGAGTTCGAGGCCAGCATGGTCTACCAAGGGAGTTCCAGGACAGGCTCCAAAGCTACAGAGAAACCCTGTCTCGAAAAAACCAAAAAAAAAAAAAAAAAAGTTAAGTTACAACATCCTGTAACTTCGTAACTTCAGTTTTAAAAACATAAACACACAGTGGTTAAGCCTTGGGCCGTGTGATACCCTGAGCTTCAGTATGAGGATTGCGGTCTTCTGCAGTTGCCAGGGATGAGCTAATGGTGTAAAAACACTTGGAACTTTTCAACAAGGTCAGTATGTAAGTATGAGCTCTTACGGGATTCATAACAGCTGGCTTATCCCTCTGGCAGATAAGTTTACTATTATAACAATTTTAATGTTGAGTTATAGCTCACTATAGAAGCTGTACTATATATACATCAGTTCCCTACAGAACTAAGGGAGGTAACGTCAAACAATGCTATATACAAAATTATATAAAAATTTATAATTTTCTTATCTGTATATGAGTGAAGACCAGTAACTCTTAGAAAAATATTTTATTGGATTCTAGTAAGACAATATGCATCTTCTAAAGATCTGACAGGAAGCGATTCATCTGAAAAAAAGATTTCCCCAGGAAACAGTCTTGACTAAAATGAGCCATTAAAGGTGCTCTGTCAACTCTCTGCCAATCTGGCAAAGATTTGTCTCCTTTGATCTGTTGTCATGTGTTCACAAGCTTCTAAGACATTCGCCAAAATTAAAGTCTGCTGAATGGTTTTTGCCTTGACCCATATTCTTCCATTCATTCCAAACACAATCTCCAATGGATAGAGTTTTCCCAGCTCTTGCACGATTTCACAGTCTGGAGCTAATAACCTGGTAGGAAAGACAGACAAGAAAGTTTAATGAAGCAGTTGGACATGTTGAGGCTCTCCTAAGGAGACTCTTTCTCTGGGTAGTTCTTTGTGGTCATTCAAAGCCCCTCAGCATTGTACCCAAAACAAGGCACACGATGCCATCTGATGCCCCATTTCTTGTGCCACCCTCCCCCAGCCCTTTTTTATTTGAAGATGAAATCTAGCTAGGTTACTTAAACTAGTCTCAGATTTGTAGATTTGAAAACTGTCCTGCCTTCCCAAGTAGCTGGGACTACAGGAATATACCACTGTGCCCAGCTCAATGCCCCATTTCTTCCAAGAACCTTCTACTTTTCAGGCATACCAGAGTGTACAGTCATGTCACCAATGTTGTATAACATATAAATGTATAAAGTCTCTTTCCCCTGAACATCTTAATTCTAAGACTTGAGGATCATAGCTTATTTTGGGGGGCAGGAAGCAGTGGTGGCACACACACCTTTAATTCCAGCACTTAGAAGGCAAAGGATGACAGATCTCTGAGTTCAAAACCAGCCTGGTCTACAAAGTGAGTTCCAGGACAGCAGGGCTACATAGAAACCCTGTCTCAAAACAACAACAACAAAAAGAGGGCACACAAACTTGAGGGAGATACAGACTTAGGGGTAGGAGGTCAGGCAGAGGAGGAAGGTAGGAAAGGATTGTGGGACAAGTTACAGGAGAGAAGAGAGTGACAATGAGCAACAAAACACACTGTATGAAGTTCTCAAAAGAACTAGTAAACTTTTTTTTTCCTTTTTTTTGGTTTTTTGAGACAGGGTTTCTCTGTGTAGCTTTGGAGTCTGTCCTGGAGCTTGCTCTGTAGACCAGGCTGGCCTCGAACTCACAGAAATCTGCCTGTCTCTGCCTCCCGAGTGCTGGGATTAAAGCCGTGAGTTACCACTACCCGGCTAAAATATATTTTTAAATTTTCATTAAAGCAGTGCAGTTAACAGGTATAACTTTCTTTTTTCTTTCTTTTTCCTAATTTAATTTTTTTCCATATTTATATTGAGCTCTACATTTTCTCTGCTCCCCTCCCTGCCTCTCCCCTATCCCCTTCAACTTTCCCCCATGCTCCAAAGATTTACTGAGGAAATCTTGTCTTTTTATACTTCCCATGTAGATTAGATCTATGTAAGTCTCTCTTAGTGTCCACATTGTCTAAATTCTCTGGGATTGTGGTTTGCAGGTTGGTTTTCTTTGCTTTATGTTTAAAAAACCACCTATGAGTAAGTACATGTGATAACTGTCTTTCTGTGTCTGGGTTACCTCACTCAAAATAATGTTTTCTAGTTCCATCCATTTTCCTGCAAAATTCAAGCTGTTGTTATTTTTTTTCTGCTGTATAGCACTCCATTGTGTAAATGTACCACTTTTTTTTTTATCCATTCTTTGATCAAGGGGCATTTAGGTCGTTTCCAGGTTCTGGCTATGACAAACAAAGCTGCTATGAACATAGTTGCGCACATGTCCTTGTGGCACGATTGACATCCTTTGGATATATACCTAAAAGTGGTATTATTGGGTCTTGAGGAAGGTTGCATAACTTACTTTCTAATTAAGCCCAAAGTCACTTTGAAGAGCAGACCGTCCTGTCCAATCACACCCATTCCATTGGCCCGTCCACAGCTGTCAATACAGACCATCTCTGGTTCCATGTCTTTATTAGCAACCACACACTGGCCATAGATGAGATCTCCAACCTATAAGGTTAAAAGAAAAGTAAGCTCTCTTTCCTTCATCATATATCCTATAGGTGCTGTGCTGGTTCTGTTCTGTGGGCAAGAATGCCAGCAGGCCACAGTTCTCAAGCTAAGGGACCAGTGATATTACTTTCCAGTTGAGTCCTCCCTTCATAACCATGAAATCCTCCAGCAAGAGCCATTTCAAGGTCTAAGAACACCCTTCAAAATTGCACTGTCCAAATTATATGTGGTTTAATTTAAATTTATATTTAACCTTGTATCTAATTAAGACATACAAAATTCAGTTCCTCATTGCATTAGCTACTTTTCAGCTGTTCAACAGCCACACGTAACTAGCAATAACTAACAGTCAGTGCAGATACAAAAACTAAACCTGGTGTCATTGGAGAATGTTCTATCAGTACTACTTACAAAAGTTACATATTTGACCAGAGGAAGGAAAAACTCTTGACATCCATATTCAAAATAAAATGGGACAGTGGTAATTCACAGATGCTACTTCATGGAAGATTTGCTTTATACTTACAAAACCCAACTTTAAAATGATGAAGCTAAGAAACAATGAATTTGTTCTCTTCACTCAACATTAAAACACTCACAGTTGAGAGTTGGAGAGCTGGCTCACAGGCTACGAGGACTGCTGCTCCTGCAGAGAGTCCAGGTTAGCACCCTCCTAGCAACTCACAACCAGTCATAACTCAAGTTTTAGGGAAACTGATTTTATTGTCTGACCTCCACAAGCAGCAGTTACAGTGGGCAAATACATACATGGAGCCAAAACACTCTCAATATGTATACATTAAAAAATAACTTTTAAGTACCCACTGTTTAGGGTAACTACAAAACCTAGAGAGAATCATAAACATTTTATGGCTTTCAGGAACACATGGTCTTGCATGGGGCAATGAGAATGAATGAACTCACAAGTGCAAGAATAAATCCAGTGCTATGGCAAAGACACAGGAAAGTGATGATGATGAATGACTTGACAGAGTCACCTCAAAGGATGGGTGTCTCCCAGGGTGAGGAGACGCTGCATCCAGACAGGACCATCATGAATAAAGACCCCGGAAGGAAACAAAGTTCAGTGGTGCTGAGAAGCTTGAGCACCCTTACAGGAAGTGCACTAGTGTGAGGGCAGACCCCTGGAGCACAGTGCCAGTAAATGCTGTAGGGCTTCAACAATCCTGTTTTTCCTGTTAAGAACGGGAATATGGCCGGGCGATGGTGGCGCACGCCTTTAATCCCAGCACTCGGGAGGCAGAGGCAGG
>NC_022031.1:40432597-40435388 GCF_000317375.1 Microtus ochrogaster
TCAGTGGTTAAGAGCATTGCCTGCTCTTCCAAAGGTCCTGAGTTCAATTCCCGGCAACCACATGGTGGCTCACAACCATCTGTAATGAGGTCTGGCCTGCAGATATACACACAGACAGAATATTGTATACATAATAAATATTTAAAAATAAATAAATAAAAAATCATATGTATAAAATAAATTTCTTTTTAAAAAAGGGAGTATGTCACAATGAGGATGTCAACAGATGGAAGCAGGGGTATTAAAGAGACCGCTGCCCGGTTCTGTCAAAAGAGAACAAGTGCTTGAACGTGGGGAGACAAAGGAATCAGCAGGCAAAAGATCTGGAACAAATCAGATCCAGTGGCTCAAGACCCGTGAGAGTTGGGCGAAAAGTGGCATAGATAGCCATCAAGTTCTGGCTCACATGCATCCTCAGGAAGAATATGTCTGCCCAGCAAACTCAACCTGAAATCCTGCAGTAACGAGATCATGCCTCTGTCAGCTCCAAGGATTTAGAGCCAAGATGAGCGATGGGTGACGGTGCCAGCGTTCCTTAGACTAGGGCCATTTTCCTTGTGAGGTGGGTCAGAACATGGCAGGTAGCAGGCATAACCCTTCAACCTGGGAGAGAAGAAGCAAGAACACAGCCCTGGCTCTGGAGCTGGAAAGCATCTTGGAGAACTGGAAAGACCCGTTATGCTCTGGAGACAATTTAGGTCGCCCTCTGACAGTTATGGGGAATGGTTATTTTTTCTCACTGGTGAAACCAAAGGCTCCCACCATTACCTGAACATTTGGTCTGTTTCTTTTAGTTGCTCCTTCAAATGCCAAATACGACAGAGAGGCTGGCTCACTCCCTCCAACATCAACTTTGAATATATCTCCAGATTTAGCGATCACTATGCCAATCACATGGTCTCCTTTCACCGGTACATACTACAAAACAGAATGAAAGAACAACCATAAACAGCACGAATACTACTATAAAATACCTCCAACAAGTTTTATCAAGGATACTCAGGTGGGTCTCAACCAATGCTCCCAGCTCAAACTCTTCAGTAGCTGGAAGTTCAAAATCGGCCCGCACCAGTCCAACTTTGTAGCTTCTAATCCGGGGTTGACCTGGGTCAGGTTTCACACTTCAGCATCTTTATACACCCGGTGGCACGTCCATTAGACATTTCCTATGTGAAGGCTCTTACTCTACGAGAAATTTAACTCCCTGTGATTTAGGCCATTGCAACTGGGACTCCAAACGGCAAGCCTGCTGCTTCCTACTCTTGAGCCTTTTTCTCCTTTCGCCCTTCTCAGGATGTGTTTCTCCTGTGGTTCCTCTAAAGAAGACGCACAGAAGGACCTAGAGGCGAGCGCGGCTCTAGGCTCGTCTTAACCTCTCCTCCCACTCGCAGGGAGTCTTCCCGGAACTAGGACTCCGTTTCGCAGCGGCACTGCCTCTCCGAGTATGCTCACCCGCTTCTGTTGAGAGTCCACCCAGTAAACGCCACCGCTGCCTCCTCCGGGCTCCTTGTGACGCAGGCGTCCACACTTGGTGACCAGCAGGCGGTCCCCGCAGCGTCGCAAACCCGGGCCACAAACGACGCGCAGCCGCGGGCGCGCCCCCGCATTGAGACGTAACTGCTGCTCCCCGGCGCCGCCGAGGCCGTCTACGTCGTGGTGCTCCGGCAGCACCAGCTCCTCCCCAGGGAGGACCACCTGATTCAGCACTTTGTGTGCTGCCCGCGCCTGGCAGCGGGCCACGGAATCCGCCGTAACCGACAGTACTTCGGCCATTGCGGGAGTCGTCGCAGCTTCCGGTAGTCTACTTCCGCTTCCGCATAAACTAGCCCACCCACCAGGGTTATCCCTTTCCGGTGGTTGTGGTCTTTTCAAATTAGACCTAAGCCAACCAACTAGTCCCTACAGCTCGTAAGTACTTCTCCCCCTCCCCGTACAGGCGCGACTGTACTAGCAGCTCACCCATCCTGTGTTCCATCGAGGGTGGGTGAAAGAAACCCTCCGCTGGCCAGGCGGTAGTGGTGCATGCATCCTAACACTTGAGAGGCCGAGGCAAGCGGATATATGTGAGTTCGAGGCCAGCTTATGCTACAAGACCTGGTTCCTGGACAGGCTCCAAAGCTATGAAGAAACCCTGTCTCGAAAAACAAAACAAAACAAACACATAGAAAAGAAAAAGAAGCCCGTTGCTGGAGTCCGTTTGGAGCTCTCACATCCTGTGTCTGGTCTTTGGCTTAGTATCAACATGGGTGCTGGAACTGAGGGCCTCCAGGAATAGAACATGAGCTAGGTTTGGGGGCTTTACCTTTCTATTCTGCCTACAGAAAGGTAGTTGAAGTTTTAACTAGGAAAAAGTTTTTTCAAAATATAACTTGTTTGGTCGTTGCCACCAATTTAACTTGCGTAAAAAAGAAGAAAAAAAGAACAACAGTAGGGGCTGGAGAGATGGCTCAGTGGTTAAGAACACTGGCTGCTCTTCAGAGAACCCAAGTTCAATTCCCAGCACCCACATGGAAGCTCACAACTGTCTGTAATTCCAATTCCAGGAGCCTGACAACCTCACACAGACACATGTACAGGCAAAATACCAGTGCATATAAAATAAAAATATTTAAAAAGTACAACAGTTGTCAGCTATAGTTCGAATCATTTGTAGCTCACAGTATCTAATAGATATGTGTATTAATGTAATTAATAATGAAATAGTAGGCGGGCGGTGGTGGCGCACGCCTTTAATCCCAGCACTCGGGAGGCAGAGGCAGGCAGATCTCTGTGAGTTTGAGACCAGCCTGGT
>NC_022031.1:40436199-40439090 GCF_000317375.1 Microtus ochrogaster
TACAGAATGGTCTGTCCTGTCCATTTAAGAGACAAGCTCCGCCTACTCCCTCTCCGTCCCCTCTGCTGAGGCAGCAGATCTTTCTTCAGCTTCCAGCCTGAGTACTTTCCTTTTCTGTCTCTCTCCCAAAGAGGCAGCTTCTGCCTCACTCCCTTCTCCCCACCTCTCCCCTTCCCTCTCTCTGTTTCTCTTTCTCTCTCTCATCTCTTTTTCTGCCTCTTTCTCTGTTCTTCTCCCTTCTCCCCTTCCCCCTTTCCCTTTCACCTCCATAACCCACTAAATAAATACCCACTTTCTCTGCATGGCGTGTCTTTGTCTCTCACCTGCGTGTAGCTCCCAGCATGGGATCTGCTGGTCCTCATGGCCCACAGGCCACTCGGGGAATTGTAGCATTTTATTTTTACCATAACAGGATACTTTTATCCAGTCCCAAAATGTGAAGGCTTGAGTCATCTTGCTTGTGGGTTTTCCCTTTAAAAGCCCTTTACCGTGAAGCCTGGAGGCATTATCCCCCATCCACTGTGTTGGTGTGTCAGATTATAGTCTGAGTTAGCCAATTTATAATCGATAAACCCCAGTGTGTCTGGATGGGATACCACCTCTGTGGTGGTCTTGGGGGGGGGGGCTCCATGTGATGTAGGTTAAACAATACCTTTTCACCTACTTGAGTTATCTCTACATGGCTTGGGAAAACCAGTAACTAAGAACAATTTTTGCCCCTGCTTCTTTTGGAGCACACTAATTGAAGGAGAGACTGGGGTGGGGGGCTTCCTCTGGGACTGCATTAGGCACAAACTGCTATGCTCAGATGGTGGGAACTCCCAAAAGACCACCACAGAGACCAAATCCCTTATGTAAAAGCAAAGAGCTTTTATTCAAGCTCAAGCCTGGACCCTCCATCTGTCCAACAAACACAGCAGTTAAAAACAGAGAGTGCCCAGCCCAGTTGGGGTAATTTAAAAAATTTTTTTCGAGACAGGGTTTCTCTGTGGCTTTGGAGCCTGTCCTGGAACTCCCTTTGTAGACCAGGCTGGTCTCGAACTCACAGAGATCCGCCTGCCTCTGCCTCCCGAGTGCTGGGATTAAAGGCGTGCGCCACCATCGCCCGGCAAAATATTTATTTATTACATATACAATATCCTGTCTGCGTGTATGCCTGCATGCCAGAAGAGGGCACCAGATCTCATTACAGATGGTTGTGAGCCACCATGTGGTTGCTGGGAATTGAACTCAGGATCTTTGGAAGAGCAGGCAATGCTTTTAACCACTGAGCCATCTCTCCAGCCCTGCTAATTTTTTTTTTCATAGTAGAGGTTGGGGTGAGGGAATTTCCAGGGTTCAGGACCCTGATTGGCTGACATTTGTCTGCTGTAGGAGGTTCTTCTGTTCATGTATTGCTTTCATTGGTTAATGAATAAAGAAACTGCTTTGGGCCTGATAGGGCAGAACTTAGGTAGGTGGAGAAGACAACTGAATGCTGGGAAGAAGGGCAGAGTGAGAGAAGCCATGGATCCTCTGCCTGAGATGGAATCTCCGGTAAGCCACTGCCACGTGGCGATACACAGATTAATGGAAATGGGTTAAACTGATATGTTAAGAGTTAGCCAGTAAGAAGTTAGAGCTAATGGACCAAGCAGTGTTTTAATTAATACAGTTTCTGTGTGGTTATTTTGGGTGTAAGCTAGCTGGGCAGCGGGGACAAACAAGCATCCAGCTCCCACCAACATTTGTCTAGGGGTCTTGGCAAAGGGGAATAGGTGAGCACTGGGCTCAGGGACGTCTGGTGGTTTTACCTAATGGTTGGAATGTCAGGTACTTCCCTTCAAATGCTGGCCCTCCCTGGGTAGTGTCAGCTTATGGCTTTTTCTGGAACCCAGTGCTGCCGACCAGTAAACCGAGAAATTCAGGCCCACTCTTTAGCTGTCTCTATCAAGCCTGTCATAGCAGCTGTGTGGCCTGGGCCCCACACAGACCACACTCAAACATCAATTTCACAGAGAGATCCTTTGTTAATGGGGAAGAAAGGCTAAAGTGGCTGCTTTCTGACTCAGGCAGGAAAATAGGAACAAACGACCTTGCAGATGTAGTTGTTAAGGAGCGGGGAAAAGGGAGGTCTCTCTGTGTTAGAATGGGCTAGGATGTGGTGGTATATTTTGGTTAGGTATGTGAACCAAAGGGAGCTTTTGATCTCTAAACTTTAATATTTTGATAGCTGTACCTTGGTAGACAGCCTCAGAAGGAGGAAGTGGCCAAATAAGGGAATAGACCTTGGGGGCTAGTTTTAGGGATGTGATCTAACCATTTTTTTTTAAAGCAAGGTAGAAGGAATGGGGGGGGGGGACAAAGCCTGCCAGCCATGCTCGTCAGGAGTTGGCCAGAGTTCCTTCACTAATAGACAGAGGAGCAACTATTAAATTCCAAACCCACAATGCAGGAACTTATGGCTTTGGGGTTATGCATTTCTCTCAGTTGATATATTTATTGAGTATTTGATTCCATTTTACAGCCTTGTGATAAGCATTGAAGCCCTGGTTACTGGGTTCCTCCACTGAGGTATTAAGCCAAATCAAACTGAATTAATAAATACAGACTTAATAAACAGAGGAGAGCGAAGCAACTCCTGGGTGACTCTCAAGAAGGCAGAGAGAGAACACAGAGATCTATGCACTGACTCTTAGCCTGTAGGCAGTCTTGAGCACTCCCAGGGGAGGAGCTGCGTTGTCAGCACCGGGTCTGGAATGGGAGGAAGGGGCTGGCGGAGATTCCCAACACCTTGACACCTGATGTCAGTTCATTTCTTGCTGGGCGATGGTGGTGCATGCCTTTAATCCCAGCACTCGGGAGGCAGAGGCAGGCGGATCTCTGTGAGTTCGAGACCAGCCTGGTCTACA
>NC_022031.1:40439190-40459792 GCF_000317375.1 Microtus ochrogaster
AAAAAAAAAAAAAAACCTGATGTCAGTTCATTTCTTTGCTGCCAACTCGAATTTTTAGATTGGGGGGGGGTCAACAGAGAGAGCATCACACTTCCTCCAAATTTGGCAAGACACTGACAAGCCATTTAATCCATGGGTGTGGTAGAGCCAACTGAAGTCATCTTGTGCCACAGTCCAATAGTTACGTAGTCCTATTGAGACTCCCTGGTAGATGGACACGGTGGGTCACAGCTAGATAACAAGTGGTGAATTGTCTAAAGGGCCGACTTCTTCACCCTCCTAACTTGATACAAGCCTGGCAGCTTAAAACATAGGTTATAGGGGCTTTTGTGTAGAGGGCATGAGGGTCATGTGCTCACAGCGCTGGAGAAATCAGAATTGTCAAACACACAGACTTTTTTTTTCTTCAACAGAAGAAGTTGACACCTGTTCCCTGGTAAGGCAGAAGTGGCTATGGTTTAATAACTGGTGATTTTACCGTTCTGTGGAGCCTGCTCTCACTCGAATCCCCCTCAGCCTGAGCACTGTTTCTCAGTCAGCAGAACCCACTCTTATGGAAGAGGCAACAGGTGCTTTGCCAAAGCCAAATGCTTTGCAGGGGAGTTTCAGTGTGGTCATACCTTCAGGGTTGTCGTGATCACTGTCAGCAGTAAACCTTTTTCAAAAGTTTTACTGTTTAAATATGCAAATAAAATATAAAATAAACTGCGCAGGGTCAGATTCCGGAAGTTTGAACGGATGCCAGCTAAGGCAGCCTGAACTGAATTTCCTTCACGTGGATCTTTCTCTGCTGGCAGCGGAGCTTGCGGGGACCCCCACACTTCTGTCTCCCACCAGCAGCTCCCTGGTTGAACAAGCTCAAGGCCTGCTCAGGACATGTCATACAACAGTTCTGGACCGATCAACCATCCAAGCTTTCTTCAAACTGACCAACCCTAAATCAGGGGAGGAAGACGAGACCTTTGAAACCTCCAGTCCTCCGGAAGAGACTGGATTTTTAGACTCTCGGAGTGCAACCCCCTCCGCGTGCTCTAGTTCGTAGCGCGGTCTTTCTCTGTGTGTCTGTTCGCATGTGTTCTTTATCCTGTGTACACCTTTCTGTACCGTAATCGCCGATTCTGTCTTCCGTGTTCGCGATGTTTCTGCTACCAACTGTTAAGTTTCCAGATTTCACCTGCCTTCTATTTTTTTGTTTGTTTGTTTGTTTTTCGAGACAGGGTTTCTCTGTGGCTTTGGAGCCTATCCTAGAACTAGCTCTTGTAGACCAGGCTGGTCTCGAACTCACAGAGATCTGCCTGCCTCTGCCTCCCAAGTGCTGGGATTAAAGGCGTGCGCCACCACCTCCCGGCTGGGCTCGTCTGCCTTCTAATTCTTTAACTGGCAGAGAAAATGAACTCGATCAAGACCTCTAGACTGAGCCAGGCGTTGGTGGCGCACGCCTTTAATCCCAGCACTCGGGAGGCAGAGGCAGGTGGATCTCTGTGAGTTCGAGGCCAGCCTGGTCTACAAAGGGAGTTCCAGGACAGGCTCCAAAGCTACAGAGAAACCCTGTCTCGAAAAACAAAAACAAAAAAAAAAAAAAAAAAAAAAAAAAAAAAAAAAAAAAAAAAAAAAAAAAGACCTCTAGACTGTTCTTAGTCTCTCTTACGCGGGTGGACAGTCTTATGGGGGTGGCAGTGGGAAATTGTGCTTCTTTCTTCCTCTACAACCTAGTTCTCCAAAAGGCTTGGGCCCCATAGGTATTCTGAAACCTAAGTAACCAAGCTCAAAATGGCTCAAAGCCATGCATTTTAGGGTATTCAATGACTTCAGGCTTCTTAAAGGTACAGAGGGAGGGAGAGTGAATAATGTTCCCATGACTGACCTCAGCACCTACCCCAGGTAGATTGAAGTCTCCCAAAAAAATAAGAATACAAAATCTAGCACAGGAGCCATACGGGGTGAACTATTATGGGGGTGGGGGAAACGTAGCACCCGTCATACTCCTGGACAGATTGAAAAAACCACAGAGGGTAAGTCATTGGAGACCCAAAGCTCAAGGCCGGAAAGGGCAGGCCCCTGCAAGCCCCGCCCACCGGACATGCCCAGAAGGCCTCGAGCCGGAAACCCGGGACAAGTGTGCACCGCCATGTCTGTGCTTCGACTCCTCGGGGTCCTGCGGCAGCCGGTGAGTGTTAGCGCTCCCACATGCCTAGGGAGCCCAGACTGAAGCCACCTGACAGCGGAGCGAGGGACGGCCTGAAGTCGGGTGGGGTGACAGTCCCTTTAAATGGTGGCGTAAATATGGCCATCGGGGGGAATAATGAGGACACTAGAAGATAGTGCAGGCCACGTGGGTGTCTCGTTCTCCATCTGGCGTGTGTGACTTTCCCCTGAATTGCCTGAGTGGACTTGGCTAATTTTGTATTGAGAATTTCTAGTCGAGGCCATATTGGTGTTCGAGTACCACAGGCCTTCATTTCTGCTCAGCCTGCCGAGTATTACCATCCAGAAAGGTTGGACTTCAAACCAAGTTTTCCAGACTTAGAAGTCTCTCTCTCTCTTTAAAATTTTTGGTTTGTTTTTTTACATTGATGTGTATGGGGTGGAGGATGCACACTTGTGGATGTCGGAGGACTCCTTGCGGTGGCCATTTCTCTCCTACCACATTAGTTCCATGGGTAGAACTCTGGTTATCAATCAGGTGCGGTGGCCAGAGCTGAAATGATGGAACTTCTGATTTCTTTTCCTTGCTTGCTTGTAATATCTGAAGTCAAAGGAATTACAGCATCCCCCCCCCCTCCTCTGATCCCCTAGGGGCCTCACCCGTATCTGTTATAGTACCACAGAAAAGAATTTCAGGAAAGTCAGAGTGACATAAAGTAAGTTTATTAAATGAAGCAGAAAGAAAGGACTTGGAAAGAGTCAAGTGAGACTGTGAATGTGAATAGTATAATCGATTTGGGGTTGAAGCCACTTAATATTTATCTTAAGTTTAGATGTTAGAAAAAGTATGTGCTGGCATATTCCTTTTTCTGCCTTCACAGAAGATACTTTTAAAGACATAGACTACAGATTGTGGCTGGAGAAGTATTAGGGATAAACATTAATCAAAACTTCACTTACTTATACATAGGCCACAAGAGATTGGATTTAAACAATTGTTCATTAGCAATCTTTTAATTGCTTTTTAAATTTTTAATGTGTATGTTTATGTCTGTACACGTATGTGGATGCAAGTTCCCCCTGGAGACCAGAATGGGGCATCTGGATCCCTTGGAGCTCGAGTTACAGCAGGTTGTAAACTGACCAGAGTAGGTGTTGGGAATCAGACTCAGGTCTTTGCAAGGACTGGAAGCACTTTTTACTGCAAAGCCATCCCTTCAGCCCATCAGCCATTGTTAACAATTTCACTTGTGATAACTCTCAAACAGTAGAGTTCTTTTTATAGGTGGTCAGGTCAGTTATGCTCACGATTCTTTGGTGTCATCTGGAGAAAGGATATAACCAAGTGGATAAGAGGCTCGCCTCTCTGACACCCCTTTATTTCCTAACTCTCTATCCTGCCTTGATGAGATCAGGCTTTCCCTTCCCCACCCCCACATTTCTCTCTCCTCTCAGATACTATTGAATGGGGAAAAAATTTCAAAACAAAGGACATGACTGCTCTTAGCTATGGTGGAGGAGAACATTTATTACAGATAATTGGGAGAACATAGAGGGAGGGACATCTGGGAGACTCCAGAGTGGACAGGACCTAACTGAGCAGGCAGAGGGGAAAGGGAAGGGGAGGTGGAAGGGGAACCAGGTGCAGTTGCCAGAAGGCCAAAGGTCCAACGAGCCTGGTGACCGAAATGTCTGGGTTATATAGGGAAGAGCTTCTGGGAAAGGGCAGGCAAGCTCCTGGGCTGGACAGTTCAAGGTAGAGGGCAGGGTATGCCATCATACTCTGAGACAGATAGGACTGAGGGATGCTGGGAGAACCTGGCAGCCAGGTCCAGCTTTGATAATGTTAAAAAGATCCTTCAGCTGTTTGTCCTGGGTTTGCGACATAATAATTGTGTGAAGATTTGTTCTGAGCAGGTTATTTGAGTAAGGCAGACAAGCTGAGTCCTGGTCTCTGTCTTTGGAGAATTCATTGACTCCATGGGAAAATGGCTAGCAAACACTATGTTGTCAGGAACAACCTGATAAAGGGATCCTCTGTGTCTCCTTTCCTAGTACAGGGAGGAAGGGGGTGGGGCAAGATATGTGTCCAAGAGGTAACTTTTAAGATGGACATTTAATGTTTTAAGTTTACTGGTTTCTAAAAATTAAAAATAAAGTCTACAACAATAGCCTAAAAAGCTCATGAAGGTATTATTAATATCTTTATTTCAAGTACAGGATTTAATCTATAATTGCCCAGAATTATCACATCACAAAAGAGATTAGTTGCTGTGTAGGTGGAGTTTTTCTGTGTCACAGCAGTTGCTTCCAAATAAGCACACCGAAGCTTATTATTATAAATGCTTGGCCACAGCCGGGCGGTGGTGACGCACGCCTTTAGTCCCAGCACTTGAGAGGCAGAGGCAGGCGGATCTCTGTGAGTTCAAGACCAGCCTGGTCTACAAGAGCTAGTTCCAGGACAGGCTCCAAAACCACAGAGAAACCTTGTCTCGAAAAACCAAAAAAAAAAAAAAAAAATGCTTGGCCACTAGCTCAGGCTTATTACTAACTAGCTCTTACAACTTAAATTAACCCATTTCTATTAATCTATGAGATACTCCAAGGCTCTTGGCTTTTACTTCTTTTGTGTGTCCTGCTTCCTTTCCATCCTTCTAGCTAGTGACTCCTCTGCCTTTTTTCTCAGCATTATCTCTGCCCTGAAAATTCTGCCTAGCTATTTGCCAATCAGCTTTTTATTAACAATGAGAGCAATACAACTTCACAATGTATAGGATTATTATTCTACATAGATTTTTAATCACAAAAATCATAACTTCTCAAATATAAGGCTTAGAGAAACATTAAATGTGTTTGCAATTCCATAAAATATCATATGGCTTCTCTATTTTCATCCCCCAAATCTGAACTTGTGTTATCAGCTATTAATAGATTCTCATTTGGAGGGACAGTCAAGTTGGGTCCTCATGTACTACAATACAGAACTAATATCAAATACCCCAATTACATGATTTTTCTGGTTTTCAACAGATTTGCCATTTGCATTTGTTTCTTCCTTTGACCAGACTGGCTTCAAACTCAGAGATCCACCTGCCTCTGCCTCATGTGTGCTGGGATTCAAGGCGTGGGCCACCACCACAGGCCTGCTATTTGCATTTCTAAAACAAGGATGTATCTTCCTAGTTTATATTCTTATTTTTAACATAAGCATGTGTGACACATGCCACCCATTTGTGTCCTTTTGTTAGGAAAAAGCTGAACTTCAAAGAGGATAGCGAGAAGCAGCAAGACTCTAAAATCACACATGACTGTGGTGGTTTGAATGCAAATGACCCACAGGCTCATATCTGCATGGGCTTTCTGTATACTAAGCTTATTGGCATAACAGCAAAGGAAAATGTTTTAAATGTCTAGATCTATTTTATCAGAGCACTTGGCGCAGGTGAATTTGGAACAGAGGCAGCTCAGTGATAAATAATAGTGTAGGGTCTCACAGGATTATCAGTAACAGCAATGAAAGCTAGGCCCATATGACTTCCTTGATGAAAAATACCAAACACGAAGAATTAATACACAACTCAGTGGATACATGTATACTGTTTGACAGATTCCAAGGAAGTCTGCTCTTCGTGTTCTGTTTAACATTAGAATAGAAATTCTACCAAGGGCAATTCTGTAAGAAAAGGTAATAAAAATTATCAATAGAAGCAAATATACATGTATTATGTAGGTGACATGGTCTAGCATATAGAAGATCCTAAGTATTACATAAAATAAAGCATAACAATCTCAATGAGGGGGCAAGATGCAAGAACAATATAAGGAAACCAGTCGCATCTTTGTACACTTGAAGGAAACATCCCAGCATAGTGATTTCAAAGTGAGCCTGGGCTATATGAGGCCTTGTCTAGAAAAAAAGGAAAGAAGTGAGCCATAAGTGAGTTTGGAAATGACTCCAGGGAAAGCAGCATCCAAGGGAACGAAATGTGGAAGAGCAAATGAAACAGAACAGGCTGCCAGCTGAGCTGCTCCAGCCAAGATGCAGAGCCCAAGGGGCGCATTTCGGCTGTCATGGACCCACCAACTGCCAGGGTTTCCCTTCCATGAGGATGATGGACTGCATCCTCTCAAACACTGAGCTAAAGTGAACTTTTTACCCCTTAAATCTGTAAATGCTATGTAAACTTGAGAGCCTGTTTTCTAGATGGCTGAAAGGCATTGAGATCTAACGGTTTGATCTAGCACCTAAGAGGCAGTGGCAGACTTAGGAGTTCAAAGCTGAGGAACCTATAAAACATCAAAATCCCCACTGGTTTCACTTTTCAAATTCATGGGAAAATTGAAAGAACCCAGAGTAGCAATTCAACCATGAAGAACACCAGTGAGAGTGGAGGAGTTGTGCTTTGGAGTTGCACCAACAGGACCTTGCTAATGAAGACCAGGGAGCTTGGCAGAGTGACTAGACATGGATTATTGGAGCATGTTGGGGGAGGCTGTTCATTTGTTCCTGGAAGCTCAGACCTGACATAATCACTCAGAAACTATATTATTTGCAGTACTATTTACCCAATATCTTGAGCATATTTCTAGCTAGCTCTTTCATCTTAAATTAACCCATTTCTATTAATCTGTGTATTGCCACGTGGCTGTGGCTTACTGGCAAGGTTCTGGCATGTCCGTCTCCTGCAGGTGACTACATGGCTTCTCACTGACTCTTCCTACTTTCTCCCAGCATTCAGTTTAGTTTCCCTGCCTAGCTCTATTCTGCACTATCACAGTTATTATTCATTAACTAATAAAAGCAACACATATACAGAAGGACTTCCCACACCATAATGCAGTCTGAAGCATTTGGGGCTGATGCCTGCCACCCACTTCAGGTATGGATGCTTTTGTGCCCACTGAGGATCGGTAGGAAAGTAGCTGAGACCATGCCATGGCCCTGCCTGGGCAGGCAGCAGAATCAGGTCTGCTAGGAGTTCACAGGCAGGAGAGCATGATGGTTTCCCACCACCATACACAGAGATATTTCCAGGCCATGCAGTGCGCTGCATGGCAGATTTAGCTATTACTCAGATAAAAAGGGTTTATGTGCTGCACACTCCTTCTCAGAGTTAAAGTGGTGAGCGCAGCTCCTACCTGGTGGTCCCAGAGCTAGCAGTAATGGTACATTGCCATAATGAAAGGCAGAGAGAGACAGAGCCACTGCATGAGCAGACCAATTTGCAGGAAAGAAATGTAGCGGGCGGTGGTGTTGGCTCAGCCTTTAATCCCAGTATTCGGTAGACAGAAGCAGGTTCTAGGCCAGCCTGGTCTACAGAGTGAGTTCTAGGACAGCCAGGGCTACAGAGAGCAACCCTGTTTCAAAAAAATAACAGAGAGAGAGAGAGAGAGAGAGAGAATCTGAGAAAGCCAGTATCGTGTATAATCATAACATTCAGAAAATTGAGGCATGAGGATCGTGAGTTTGAAATCAGCCTGGGCTACATAGACCATGTTTCAAAAAAAGAAAAGAAGCCCTTATGCCTTATGCTTAGGATTGACTTATTTGTTTGTCTGTTTGAGAGAAGTTCTTGCTGTGTAGCCTTGTATTGCCTGGAACTTACTATGTCGATTAGGTGGCTTCAAACTCTGAAATCCTCCTGCTCTGCCTCCTAGGTGCTAGGTAGGATTAATGGTGTGTACAACCACACCTGGCCTGAGGTCCAGCTGATTTTTAACAAAGATGCCAAAACAATTCAGTAGAGAAAAACAATGATACTTTCCAGCAGATGTTAGGACACCTAATACATGCAAATGAATGAAATTGAACCCTTGTTTCAAAAGACATACAAAACCTCTCTCAGTATATCAAAGACCTTAATGTCGGAACTAAATTAAAACTCTTAATAGACATGATAACAATCTGAGAGTAGATAATATGACAGTAGATTCCCAGATAGGAAATCACCACAACCACAGCCACTCAAAGGGGAAAAAGTCGGCTTTGTCACAGGTGACACGGAAAACATGTGAAATAGGAGACATGATGTCATTATATAAAAATGTCATGATGAGCCGTGCGGTGGTGGCGCACGCCTTTAATCCCAGCACTCGGGAGGCAGAGGCAGGTAGATCTCTGTGAGTTCGAGGCCAGCCTGGTCTACAAGAGCTAGTTCCAGGACAGGAACCAAAAGCTACGGAGAAACCCCGTCTCAAAAAAAAAAAAAAAGTCATGATGAAACCCATTATTTTACATACATAATGTACATTAATAAAAATGTTAAATCAGCCAGGCAGTGTTGGTGCACGTCTTTAATCCCAGCACTACGGAGGCAGAGGCAGGCAGATCTCTGAGTTCAAGGCCAGCCTGATCTATAGAGCAAGTTTCAGGACAGCCAGGGCCACACAAAGAGAAATTCTATCTTGGAAGAAAAGAGAAGAAAAGAAAAGAAAAGAAAAGAAACAGAAAACTAAAACAATAATTTTAAATCATCTGATAAAGGAAACTACTTCTTAAAGTTTACATTTCAATAAAAAGACAATTCTTCCAATTTGAAAGTGGGCAAGAAGACTTGAGAGATGGCTCAGGTGAAGATGGTGCTTGCTGCCAAGCCTGACGATTCCATCACCGGGACCCGTGTTGTGGAAGAAGAAAATCAGCTCTACAAATAGTTGTCCTCCACATGTGCACTATGGCATGCCCACCTCCTAGCCCTGATAAGTAAACTAATGTAGGGGCTGCATAGATGGCTCAGCAGGTAAGAATATGTACTACTTTTGCAGAGGACCAGCGTTTAGATCCTAGCATCTATGTCTAGTGGCAGTTGTGAGCATACTCTTCTGACCTCCATGGGCATGCACACACACACGTGTTCACACACACACATGTTGACACACAATTACACATAAATAAAAAATCTTTTTAAAAAATGTACGTGGACATGTGATCCAAATAAACATTTTTTTTCAAAGCAGATATATGGATGGCCAATAAGCACACAAATAAATGCTTACTATTATGTCATCTAGTCTTAAGGGCACACCTTCACTGTCCTAACTTTTTTCCCACTAGGCTATTTCTCGTAAAGGTTCTACCATCTTCCAGTCATACCAGAGGGTAGCCACCAAGCAAATCCTTTAGCACTGCCTTTTGTGGACATTCCAGATCCAAACTGTAGCAGCAATATCAAGCTCACCCCACGGATTTCCAACGAAATCACACCTCCTAATCCTTTGTTTTGTTTTGTTTTGAGACAGGGTTTCTCTCTGTAGCTCTGGCTGTCTAGGAACTCTCTTTGTAGACTAGGCTTTATTTGTTAAAACACCAACAAAAGATCACCAATAAAAGATTTTTATTTTATGTGTCTAGGTGTTTTGTCTGCATGTATGTTTGTGCACTGCATGTGTATAATGTCCATGGAGGCCAGAAGAGGGTGTCAGATCTCCTGGGACTGGAGTTACATTTGGATTGTAAACCACCATACAGGTGGCAGGAATCAAACCTGGGTTAAGAGCAGCCGGTGCTCTTAAGCAATGAGTCCTCTCTCCAGCCCCTGCTGAATAAGTTTTTAAGAGACAGGACCATATAGCGGGAAGAATATAGACTCTAGAATCTGACAGTTCTGGATTTGAATACTGATGCAGTTATCTCTGTGTGATCATTGTACCCTTTCTGATCATTAATCTTCATATTGGTAAGATGAAAGATTTTAAGAATGCTAGAAAGTGCATGTGAAATCCTGATGCTTGGTTGGTAGCGAGTGCTGTTGTGAGAGGTATCCTGGCAACCACTTAACACACTTGCATTTCCTTACTGCTTTGGATAGTCCCTCCCATGAACTTTCCTGTTTTGGTTTTCTCTTACCTCCCACCCAGGACCTTGTAAAATGCTAACCCAGGACCTTGTAGATGCTAAATAGAAGCTTTATCCCCTGTCCAAGCCCTGAACTGGGCTTGCAAGTATCAATTCCATGAGACCATATTCCCTCCCTCCGTCAAACATTACTGATTAATTGAGCATTGTTTCATGTTGGGCCCAGAATCCTTGTTACAGTCCTCAAGGCAGTGACTTCTAACCAGTAGGAAGTGACACAGGAGCTGGAACTGTGTGTTCTCCTTTAGGACCAGATACAGAGTGGCTGGCTGGGAAGGAAATCTGAACTTGTCTTTGTTTTTTTTTAGTCTCTTCTTCACCTTTTGACAAGTAAAGTTGGGAAAAAGTTTCCTGTGATGACCCTGAATTCTTACCCTTTCAAAGATGAGAAAGAAGAAAATTCCAAACCCATTGGTCGTTACCCTATTCCCTATAAGAAGGACCTGCCCTTTGACATCGTAGAGCTCATGGAGGAGATGGAAAGAAAGGTGAGAGACACCTTGCTGCAGGGGTCATTGCCAGTGGGGAGCCCTGTATAGGCCTCTGTGATTGCCAGTACCGCTTGCCACAGTCTGCCTAAGCTCACCACTGTGGGTGGACCCTTCCTGGGTCCAGGTACCTTAGATGATATGTTCTTCCTCTTGGCTTCTGCGTCTTTACTCTGTCCCTTAGTGCTTTGCTCACTGTGACTGAGCTGCACTCTGTAGTTCTGTATAGCACTATAGTATAGTGCAGATATATAACCAATATATCTCAGTGAGGATATATGCTAACTGCTTAAGGGATAGGTATCTTGCTTTTTCCTCTAAAATCAAGCAGAAAAGTGAAACAACAATCTGATTCTATTACACAGTTAGTCATTATTAATATGTTGATGTTTTGTACTTCCCTATTTTCTTTGTAAAAATATCCATGTAAATTTCTTTAATGAAATTGTTGTCTTGAATATGTTTTAGGTCAAAAACATTCTTTTTTGTTGTTTGTTTTAGAGACAATGTTTCTCTGTGTGAAACAATCCTGGCTGTCCTGGAACCCACTCTGTAGACCAGACTGGCCTTGAACTCACAGAGATGCACCTGCCTCTGTTTCCTGGTGCTGGGATTAAAGGCGTGCGCCACTATTGCCCAGCACATCATTGTTTTCAGTGGTGCCTTTTATGAGGCCAGTTGAATAAAGATGCTGTATTCATCTCAGCAATCTACCATTACTGGACTTGTATGTGTATGTTTATCCATATAGCTCTTTGTACATTCATGAATTGCTCTTTGATTGAATTTAGTTTTTATTCCACTTTAAATAATTTGTTTTTCCATTTGTAGAGTAACATTGTAAAATCCACAGTATCAAATCAACTGCATTGCTTAAACTAATTCCTTAACAATTTTGTGCAAGCATATTTTAATAAAGCTGAATCAAAATAATGTATCTCTATATATCCATGTGATATCTTCTATATAAATCAATAATTACACAATCTGATTTTTTAAGACTTTTGACCATAAGAGCCAAGGTAGATTCAGTGCTTTAAGATTCTATGGAAACAAGGAACAGCAGTATATATATGCAGGAGTCTGGCAGCTCTGTAGCATCTGTGTGGTGAGCTCTGATAGTAGTTTTTACTAGCTGGGAATTTATTAGACCTAACCTGGAGAACCTAAATGATAGGGTGTATCAATATCTCTATTTCAGGATGTTAATTACCACAATTATTGTGTGCACTTTAGAAGTAACAGTTATACCCTGAAAGGTGAAGGGATGCATAGGAGAGGCTGTCCCAAGACTGTATTTAACACAGCCCTACCTCATTACTGTTACTTATTCTGATTCTAGTTTTCATTTTGTGTGACTCTGTCCTTTTCCTTTCCTGCAGACAGGATTTTTACCAAATGTATTTAAAGTGTTGTCTTACCGGCCTTTGGAATTCAGAGCTTTCTTTGCTTACTACAATGCCATCTATAATAAAGAAACAGGTAAATGAATTAACACATTCTTGGATAAAGTCCATATACTTGGCTCCTGCCTTAGTATTTCTAGAGTCCTTGGTTACTACATCAGCAAGCAGCTCAGCTTTTGTTATATCTCTGGATTCTTGTTTTATTAGTAGTGGTAGTGGTGGGGGGAGGAGGAGGGAGGGATGAGAGAGAGAGAATGAGAATGAATATGTGTGCCTGATTATATAGTCTTAGCTGGCCCGGGACTCATTATGTAGACTTATTATGTAGCTGGTCTTGTTTTTGTTTTGTTTTGTTTTGTTTTTCAAGCCAGGGTTTCTCTGTGGTTTTGGAGCCTGTCCTGGAACTAGCTCCTGTACACCAGGCTGGTCTCGAACTCACAGAGATCCGCCTGCCTCTGCCTCCCGAGTGCTGGGATTAAAGGCCTGCGCCACCACCGCCCGGCTGTAGCTGGTCATGAATTCACGGCATTTCTGGTACCTCAGCTTGCCAAGTGCTGCGATTACAAACATACACTACCACATTCAGTGGCAGATTTAGATTTTGAAGCTAATGTCTGAATGCAGCTTTATGACTATAGTTGTAGAATTTAGCCTGGCGGTGATGGCACACACCTTTAATCTCAGCACTCGGGAGGCAAAGGCAGGTGGATCTCTGTGAGTTCGAGGCCAGCCTGGTCTACAACTACAGAGCCTGGTCTAAGCTACAGAGAAACTCTACCTCGAAAAAAAAAAACCAACAAAAAACAAAAAAGAACTTAAATTAAGTAACAATAATATTTTTTTCCTTGATTTTTTTCAAGACAGGGTTTCTCTGTGTTTTTTCCTTTGCAAGTGATTGACAATTGGAGATAGCTTCTGGGTTAAGGACAGGGCTCATGTTCACTTCCCCCGTCAGCACTGGGACCTTACCTGGTGCAGACTTGTAAGGCCCTGTGCATGCTGCCATGGTCTCTGTAAGTTCATACGTCTATCAGTTCTGCTGTGTCTAAAAAGGCACTGTTTCCTTGATGTCCTCAATCCTTACTAACTCTTATGTTTCTGCCTCCTTTTTCACATAGCTCCGTGAGCCCTGAGGGAAGGGGTTTGATGACTATATCCACTTAGGACTGAGTATTTCAAAGTCTCTTACTCTCTGCATATTGTCCAGTTGTGGTCTCTATTAGTTCTCATCTAGGCAAGAGGAAGCTTCTGTGATGATGGCTGCCTGGGACGCTGATCCACAGGCACAGCAGACTGTCCGTCAGGACTCATTTTATTGTCCATTCCTTTAGCAGAACAATAGTATGTGCGTTTCTTACCTAGTCTCTGGTCCTTGGCTCCCTGAGTAGTGCCAGGCATGGTTCCATCTCACAGAGTGGACCTTAAATCCTATCATAGCTGTTGGTCACTCCCACAACCTTGGTGCCACTATTGCACCTGAGCATTCTGCAGATAGGTCCCCATTGCAGACTGGGCTGTGGTCACCTTTCTCCCCTGGTACTATGAATACTGGATAGTAGGATCGAAAGCTTTAGCTAGACAACAGCACAATCTCTCCGTGTTCAATGAGATATATAGGTGTTGTCTTCAGCAATAGGGCCTTACTGACAGTTTCACAAATACTCTTGAGAGGAGAAATAGACAATAGAAGAACAAGGTGACTTTAGGAAGAATCAAGTGACAAAAGATAACAAGAAATGAGAATGAGTGTGCAGGTGAGGGTCGATGAGTAGGTGTGCGGGCAGGGTTGTTGATAAACATCTTAGGCCAGATGGGTTCTTTCTAAGCTGCTGTTTGGGCTCTCTAGACGGGTCTCCTTTCCTTTTCCTCTCCAGGTCGGCTCAGCAAAGCTGACAAGGAACTCATCATCGTAGTGACCAGCCTGGGTGACAAGTGCCTATACAGCGTTGTTGTCCACAGCGCCATGTACAGGGTCTACTCAAAGAACCCAGGACTCTCTGACCAGGTCGGTGCCTACCTCTCCTGTGTCAGTGTAAGGGCCTCTCTGTACCTGGAGAGAGGGCAGAGCCCATGTCCTTGTAAGGTGTGGGGCATACACCTCAAGTTCTTCCCACTATGTGAGTTCCCGCCACTAGTCCCCTGCTTTGTTCGGTATACATGTCATGGTGGAGGGAGGGAGTAACTGAACCTCCAGACTTTATCCAAAAGTACTGGTTACTTGGCCTATATTCCCTTTTCTCTAAGGGAGTCTTTAAGTGTTCCACACTCTCAGTTCAGAGGCTGCCCTGGCATGGAACATCCAACTGTAAGCTGAGTCTTACTGCAAAGCTGCTCTTTGCTGCTACGCTGCACTGCTTTCGTTTCCCAGTGCCGAATGGTACAGTCACTGATTATTACAACAGGGACAAGTCAGAGTATTAGCTTTTTTTTATTTATTATTATTTTTTTAGCGCTGGCCCCAGGCTTTGGGCCAATCTGCCTATCTTTCTGGAATGGGCTCTGTCCTCTCTTATCACCAAGATTGATTGTGAAATGGTCCTGTTTCCCCAGTAAGTGCCTTACTCTGCCCTTGGTTCATCTCAAATCAGGCTTTTGGCCATCACAGGTGATCCTAATTATTCAGAAAATGGCTGAGGATAGAGACAGCCAATGAGGATTTGCCACAAAGCTTCCCTGGTTCTAATTTCTACAATGAAATTCCCTTGGTTTTGGAGCTGGGGAACTAAAACATTTTCTCTGAATTATTCTCAAGTTGAGATTCATCAGTCTCTCTGCCCCTATGGTCTTCTCTCCTGACCTGGCCTGGGTGGAGATTGTATGACTAGCCTGCAGGTAACTTCCATGTCGGCCCGTTTGTCCTACAGAGTGCTCCCTCCAGTCAGCCGGTCCTTGCTCACCCAGGCTTTGTCAGCTATTGCCTCCTGGTTGCCATGAAGCAAGTTGTCATACTGTGGTTGCTAAGTTGGTCAAGTGTCTTTAGTTTTAGAGGTTTCCAGTATTTTACTCCAGCAGAGAAAATGTGAGTCTGTGGGACCTCATGCACTTGGAACCTGACCCCAGCTCTGCCATGACGTGGCCATATGACCTTAGGGAAGTTACTTTGCTTTTCAGAGCTGCAGTTTCCTCTTAATGAAGTGGGGATAATAAAAATACTACTGCTCGGATGAGACAATAAATTTGAAATGTCAAGCTCATTCTTAACGCTCCCATCGCTAAAATGTGAGGGTCTTCTTGTTTTTGTTTTTGAATTTAGCTTTGTGAGACAGTCTCTTGTGCTGTAGCTAAGGACGGCTCAGAGTTCACAGAGTAACCTCTCAGGGAACCTCTTGCCTCAGCATGAGCCACCATACTTGGATAAGTAGAAACTATTAATATCACAAATATTGTATCTTGATTGGGCATCACTGGGGACAGCAGGGTAGCCCGTGAGCTCTACTGTTCTCATCCGGAAGGCAAGCTTTTCAAGTGTGAGGTTTCTGTTTTGACTCTGAGTTTTTAAGCTACAAATGTTTAGAGGAAAAGAGAGGATTTGTAGGATTTGTTTGGTTTTTTCAAGAGACACTGTCTTGTATGTGTGTGTGTGTTGTTTTTTTTTTTAATTTTTTGCCTAGACTTTTACTAAACTGAATTAATAATCCTCTTATCTCAGCTTTGAGTAGAAAGGATTGCCACTATGTCCGGTGGGGGGGGGGAGCTTTTTTCTTTTTTAAAGTTATGGGTATGTGTGTAAGCCTGCATAAGTTTCTGTGCACTATACGCATGTAGGTATCTTTGGAGGCTAGCAGAGGGTGTTGGATCCCCTGGAACTGGGGTTACTGCAGGTGTGAGACAGCATGTGGGTGCTGGACACTGAACCTGGGTCCTGGAAAAGAGCACTAAATGCTCCTAACTATTGAGCCATTTTTCCAGCCTGAAAATAAAGAGGGTTTTGAAGCTAGAACAAACAAAAAGACTTTTAAGAATATTTATTTGGGGTGTGTGTATGTGTGTGTGCACTTTGCTTGCATGTATATGTACCATATGTGTATGCCTGGTGCTCTCAGAGGTCAGAAGAGGGTGTCAGGTTCCCTGAAACTGGAGATACAGATGATTGTGAACTGAATCTAGCTCCTCTGCAAGAGCATGTACTCCTAACCATGGAGGTGTCTTTCTAGTCCCGCAAAAACACTTCTTGGTAGGCATGGTTTTGAACTTGATTTCCAAGTTTATATTCCATTAGGCTTGACCAAGATATTTCTCGTCCTGCCCTAACTTTGCTCCCTTTATTCTAGAATAACCTTGAGGGATTTTCCCCACTGATTCCACTTGATCTTGGATTTTATTAGCTGTGTTGTACTGGACTAAGATTCTGATTGTGCGTTTCATTGCAGGTCTGTATAAACTGGAGAAAGTCTGACCTCCCTGCTCGAGAAAAAGCAATGATAGAGTTTGCACTTGCCGTTTCCCAAGCTGACGACATAACAGATGACCATTTCAAAAAGCTGGAAATGCATGGCTTCAGTAGAGAAGATGCCTGGGACATAGCTACCATCACAGCTTTCTACGCTATGGCCAACCGCCTTGTTCACTTTATCGACATCATTCCTAACAAGGGGTACTATTCACTGGGCAGAGACAAGGATGCTAACCAGACAGAGAACGAACTTACTGCTCCGAAAGGATAAAAGCCTGACAGGAAAGGCCAGTATTTATCATTTCAGTTAGGTTGCATTAGAAGACACCCATTGGATAGCAATTAAAAATAAATACAAAACATCTAGTTATTGGTTAGAGAAAAAAAATTGTTCCCCACCTGCCTGATGAAGTCCTTGAGTGTCCAGGGGCATGTGACACTTGAAACTTGGGGACACAGTTCAGAAAGCCTTTGTTGATTATTTGCTTCCATTGTGATCCAAAAGGACTGTATGGCAAAGGAATTCCCATGATGCTTTAAATATGAGTAGACATCTAATTGAATTTTGGCTAAAGTTGAAAATCTTTTAGCTTTCCAAATGGTATTACCTAGAAATTGGTCGATATAGACTGATCTGACGTCTGCTCCTTATTAACATGGCTGTGCGATTAGACTCTAATATGGGGCCCACAGGAACAGGTGCAGCTAAATTTAGTTCTATTTTCAGTGCCTTCTCAGTTTTTTTTTTCTGATGTTACAGAATCTTTTTTTAACTATTAAATTTATTTTTTAAAACAATCTTTTCTCATTTTACATACCTATCCCAGTTCCCACTCCCGCCCCTCTTGATGTTATAGAATCTTAGTCATGTGTAATATGCTCTTATTTTAGGTTTTAGTAAAAAAATATTTGGAATAATTGAGTGCTCACATATTAAATACAAACGTTTAAAAACAAGGCATTACTAAATTACTTATTCTCGGTGTTGCCACTTGTCTTGAATTTTTATCAGTGAACACTTGTTTTGTCTTCTCTACAGTACTAGGGGTTTAAAGTCAGGGTTTCACACATGCTAGGCAAGCGCTCCACGGCTGAACCATACCCTCCGTGAACAGCTCTTAAATGGCTTTGGGACTTTGGTATGTTTTTCATGTTGAATCCCTGAACTGTGAAATCTGATTATCTGGAGCCAATACAAACTAAATGAAGACTTACTGATTTTCTGCTGACGGTTCAGCCACTAATTAGCTCCCTCCAGACGTCTTCCAGGTCTATCATCTCCAGGTTTACCATTAGAGTACCAAATGTGAACTTCCTACAACGCTGCCCTTAACAAGACCTAGAAAATTTGTCAGTTCTTGTATCTGCCTTTCCTTTTCCCTCAAGCTCTCCTTTTTGAGAACTAAGGTTCCTTGCACAACCCCCCCCCCATTCCTTGTTAACGCTTTCCCCAAAACAGGTTATTTGTACTCAGCTCCAGCAGTGAGAAAGGCCCTTCGTGCAGTGCTCAGCAGATGCAGTATGAGCAGGGAGAAGGCGGGTTTGAGCAGATATTTAAGGCACCGATATAGAGTCCTTTATTCTAGGCACTGTACAGTCTAGTGCTAATGTTCTTGAATCTTTAGACTTCTAGGCTGAGTAGGCAGTGTGCCAGGAGACTTACGGTGTGACCTACAAAAATACAGTGATGCACCCACCCCCTCACCCCGCCCAATCTCGTAAGGACAGCAGTAGGTAATCCGACCCAGTCTAGTCGGACTGGTCAGGCACACAGCCAGTCGTGCTCCCTGACAGCTGTGGGCCGACTCAGATACTTGTAGCTGGTCCTGTGCGTCCGACCTTGCTCACAGAGGGCTAGTCGCTCCTGACCTCACAGTCCTCCCGGGCAGGGGCGCTACCGACTCGGCGGTGTCCCTGCTTTTCGGTCCCCGACGGAGGGCAGCCTAGCGGTGACGCGGGTTTCCCAGCCGGCGGATTTAGGACGCGGCACCCGGAAGTGGCGGCTGGAGCGGGAGCGCTGAGTTGTCGGGCGGCGGGACAGCGGCCCGGAATAGGGGGCGGGGGTGTTGGTCATGTTTCCCTTCGGGCCCCACAGCCCGGGCGGGGACGGGGCGGCTGGAGCTGAGGAGCCGCCGCCTTTCGGAGGGCCGGCGGCAGCTTCCAGACCGCCCTCTCCAGCTCCGCGGCCGGCGCCCCAGCAGCAGCAGGGAGCTGACGCGGCCCCTCCCCCGCCCGCAGCCCGGAGCCCTCGCCTCCCGGGCGGCTCCGCGCTGTCGTCGGCTGAGCGTGCGGGAGAGCTCGCGGCCCCGGGAGCTCTGGAGCTGTCGGCCGCTGCAGCGCAGGCCGAGCTGTCACCGTCGTCCTCGCCGCGCAGGCGCTCGAGGCCAGACTGCAGGGCCGGCCACCGGAGCCGGCAGGGCCTCGGCGCTGGCCTGGGCGGCCCTGGCGCCCGACTGTTCGGGTGGCTGAGGGAGCGGAGCCTCGGCCGCGGGCTGTTCGTGGACCCGGCGCGGGACAACTTCCGCACGATGACGAACCTGTATGGTTCCATCCACCCCGCGGACTCCGTGTACCTCAGCACCCGCACCCACGGGGCTGTCTTCAACCTCGAGTATTCGCCCGACGGGTAAGTGCCTGCGCCGCAGCTGCCTCCCTCCGCTCAGGGCGGCTTGCGGCTGCCGCCGGCCTTCGTGTCCCTGCTACCTGCGGGAGCACGTAGTTTGTCACCTGTGAGCCCCGCCCTGGCCTTTTGCTGTTGGCTGGCCCAGTGCCGCCCTTGGGGGTCCTGGAGGCTCGTTGCTGGTCTGTCTGAGCCGCTCCACAAGGAGAAATGCCTGGTGCACCGTAGGCACTCAGTAAATACACTTTAAATGCCCACCGTTCCGCTGTTATCCTCAGCTGGCCTTTCTCTGAGCCGAGCTTGTGTTAAAAGTGTTCAAGGTAAGAAGCCTTCAGAATCTTTAGACCTTGTGCCAAATCCTGCCATGAGCAGGCAGTCGAAAACTCTAGAAAGATGCTAAGACACTGCAGAAATACGTTTCTCGGTGTTTGGGCCATTTGTGGCATAGACTACATCCTTGAGTTAAGAGTACCCAACTTTTTTTTTAACTGGTTCACTTTAAACTATAGGACAATTCCAAAACTCTCCGAGGTCTATTTAATACTTTATCTTGTGCGTGGACAAGTTCAACGCCAATCAGAGGAAAGACACTGTTCATGGTTTCACCTTAAGATGACATATTAATAGCATTCTTAGCACATCGGGCCTCCGAGTTACTAGTCTCTGGTTAGTTAATGCGTTCATTCACTCAGTCCCCCATTAACCCGATGCTCCTGGAACACTTGATAGGTTGCGAATGCATGGATAACAGCAATGAGTAAAGCTAGCTAATGACACTTTTATTGAGCCGAGGCTCTATTAGTTCTATTGGATATGAGATTCTGTAGGTGTACTACAAATTGAGATAAAGGCTTAAAGTCTGTTGAGCTAGGCTACCCTGAAAAAGTGACACCTGGATCACGATCAGGGAAAAAAAATTGCAGGAGCCACATGATTCAAGACTGCTGGGTAAAGAATAGAAGTATTTCAGAGGAGTGTGGACTTAAGCTGAAGGGCCATATTAGCATAGAATGTTAGGAAATGGAAATAACGAAACAAAATTTTCAAGGAGGAAAGACCTCGAATATGCTGAGAAACCTGGGAACACAGTTACTGAGCAAGTAAAACTTGTTCTAGTTCATTGACGAGAATGCTTCTCTTTTTTTTTTTTTTTTTTTTTTTTTGAGACAAGGTTTCTCTGTAACTTTGGTGCCTGGCCTGGAACTAGCTCTTGTAGACCAGGCTGGCCTCGAACTCACAGAGATCCGCCTGCCTCTGCCTCCCGAGTGCTGGGATTAAAGGTGTAAGCCACCACTGCCAGGCAGAGAGTGCTTCTTCCTAATTATACCTGGTTCTAGAATCTCTGCAGTGTTTCCTCATAGTAGTTGGCTGGCGTTTTAGCAGTGGGTACATACATGAGTCTGGAAGAAAGCTAATGAGAATAGAAACTTCAGCTGAAGCTTATTCATGGCACCTTCTTCTTTTTTGCGCTATTCTTCAAGCTTTCTCCTCACTCCCAAATACTGTCTATGCCTCTCTGTTTTGTAGCTCAGTTTTACCAAACTGAACTTTCAGGATTTAAGAAGTAGTTTTATTGATTCTCTGGAGGTAGAATTTTAAATAGAAAATGGTGATCCTAGAATTACATATAATTTTTTTTTTTTTTTTTTGGTTTTTTTCGAGACAGGGTTTCTCTGTGGTTTTGGAGCCTGTCCT
>NC_022031.1:40460657-40467179 GCF_000317375.1 Microtus ochrogaster
TGAGCCACCATGTGGTTGCCGGGAATTGAACTCAGGACCTTTGGAAGAGCAGGCAATGCTCTTAACCACTGAGCCATCTCTCCAGCCCCCGGCAGTTTCTTTATTAACCAATGAAATCAACACAAAACAGAAGACTCTCCCACATCACACAGATATTCCCCTCCTTCTGCCTTCCAAGTGCTAGCATTAAAGGCTTCACATATTCTTACAGATTCATGTGCATTCCATGACTTACATGTGGAGGCACATGTATGGAGGTCAGAGGACAACCCATAGGAGTCATTCTTTTCTTCCATTACATGGGTCCCAGGGACGGAACTCAGGTAGTCAGCCTTGTTGGTAAGTGCCTCTACCCACACATCCATCTCACCAGCCCCAGAAACATTTTTAAAAAGTAATTATTCTGGTATTTAGGCCATGAAATGGTCAGCAAGTCAGGGTACTTGCTGTGCAAACCTGTTGATCTGAAGTCTGATCCCTGGAACCCTTGTGAAGGTAATTTGTCTTCTGACATGCGTATACATCCATATGTCTCTCTCACACACACATAGACACACACACAATAACTTAAGAGACTTTAATAAGTATTTGTATTACTGTTGTTCCTTTGGAAACTACAACTCCCAGACTCCTCCTGGACTATGGATACCTGGCACAGGTATGGGACATCCTTCCCAGACACCCTTGCGCTCCCCGATAAAAAGGCAGGGCCACACGAGGCTCTCTCTCTCTCCTTTGCCTTTCCTTGTGTGTCCTGCACACCACCCCGCCCTTTTGCGTTCCCCTCCCCCATTAAAGTGGACCCACGTGGGAGCCGCCGTGCTGTGTCCGTGTTTGTTCCGCCGTGTGTGTCTGTCTAAGTTTGTCCTGTGTTTTAAGAAGAACAACAATTACAATTTCAAGAAAGCAAAGAAAAAATCATTTTCTTCCAAACTAGTAGAGAAAAAAGTATATAGTAACAAGCTGGGTGGTGCTGGTGCACACCTTTAATCCTATCACTTGGGAGGTAGAGGCACACCTTTAATCCTAGCACTTGTGAGTTCAAGGACAGCCTGGTCTTTAGAGTGAGTTCCAGGACAGCCAAGGCTACACAGAGAAACCCTGTCTCAAACAACCAAAAAAAAAAAAAAGGTTGTAACTTGGGAAAAGATTACAAAAAGAAGGTTAGAAGGTGTAGCTCAATGGGTAAAGTGCTTGCTGTGCAAACATTAGGACCTAATTTTTGCACTAGCACTCACATGGAGACTGGGTGTAGTGTCTCACATCTATAACCCAGCAACTTTGAGAAAGAGAGAAGATGATCCTTGGGCTAACTGGCCATTTATTGTAGCCAAAACAGTGAACTCCATGTTCAGTGAGAAACTATCTCAAGCAGAGAGGCTGGATGGCTCAGTACTTGCTGGTCTTGCAGGGGACATCACCCATAAAGCAGCTCAAAACTGTCTGTAACTCCAGTTCCAGGGAATCCATTATGTACATATGTGGCGCACATACATACATACAGGCAAAACACATTAAATAAGTAAAACTTTAAAAAATAGGGTAGAGAGCAATAGAGGTAGCCTCTGGTCTACATACACACACATACACGCAAGCTTACCACATATGCACAGACATAAAAAGGGAAAAAAAGGACAGAAAACAAAAAGCTGCTGATATTGTTCCGTGGTAAAGCACTTGCCTAGCATGTGAATTTAATCTCAGTACCCTCCCACATGATGAAGTATAATAGATAAAAAGCACAGAGAATAGCTGAAAATAAATCCAAATGTTACTAAGTATAATAAATATAAATGTTCTAATGAAAAAAACAAAAGTTCCAGCTAGGAATCTGAGGGCAGGAGAACCAGTTGGACCCATTAGTTTAGACTATATCAAGACCCTATTTCAAAAGGTGGACTTTACCAAGGGAAATAATTAAAATATATCCAATATTCTAAAACTGGTAAACTATATTAAAAGGAGAATAAAATTGACTTGAAGGCAGATAATTACTGAAGTGACTAAGTTATATCATAATGGTGAGAACTCAGCTCTGCCTGGAAGCTTGAATGGATATTTACATAAAATTTAACAAGTATTAGATTTAAAATATAATCATTGGGCTGGAGATATTACTCAGAGGTTAAGAGCACTGGTTCTTTTTCCAGAAGTCCTGAGTTCAATTCTCAGCAACCACATGGTGGCTCACAACCATCTATAATGAGATCTGCTACTTAATATGGAAATGAAAAACTTTTTTATTTTATACATATGATACTCTATCTGCATGTATACCTGCATGCCAGAAGAAGGCATCAGATCCCATTATAGATGACTATGAGCCATTATGTGGTTGCTGGGAATTGAACTCAGGACCTCTAGAAGAGCTGCCAATGCTCTTAACCACTGAGCCATCTCTGTAGCCCCCCCAAAAACTTTTATATATAAAATATATATGTGTGTATACATACACACATATATACACATACATACATATGCACATATATATACATATACACATATATGAGGGTTTTGTTGTTGTTTTGAGATAAAGGCTTACTATTTGGCTGAGGCTAGCCCTGAACAACTATTGTAGTCCAGGCTGGGCTTGAATTGGGTTAAACCTCCTGCTTCAACTTTCTGAGTGCTGGAATTACAATACAATGTATTTAAATGAAAAAGTTAGTTGTAAGCAAATGTGCATGAGAAAACTTAGGGTAGGGGAGAAGATAAAAACCAAATCATGCATTTCTTCATCAGTTTCTATAAAATATACTGAAAGGGAGCTGACTTTTGCCTTACTAGACTAATTAGATTAAATCAGACAAATGACTCTTTCCTTTGTGGCATTTTAGTTTTGTCTCATATTTCATGCAAAGCCAACTTTTCATGAGCTGAGATAGTCCACAGACACTTGGAGCACCTTGCAGCCCAGCTTTTGAAGTCCTCATCATGGTTGCTAAAAGCAATGATCTCTGCAGGGCACACGAAAGCGAGGTCCTTCAGAGTAGAAAAGAGGACCTTGTACTTGCCTCTGGTATGGAAGATTGACTTTCTTGAAGATGCCGTCGACCACCACAGTGACTGTGAAGTCAAGGGCCAGCTTTCTGATAAGTGTGTTTCGGGACACCACCGGACACAGAGAACAGAGATCTCAGATGACAACTCTTATAAAAGAAAACATTTAGTTTGGACTTGCTTCAGTTTCAGAGATTGAGTCCACTGTCATTATGGGAGGGAACATGGCAGCACTCAGGCAGATTTGGTGCTGTATCCCGGCCTGCGGGATACGAACGGTGGTCTCTGATAAACCTAGGGGAGAGGGATGGAGAGGCGAGAGACATGAAGAATGACAGCAAGGCAATATTTCTTTTTTTTTTTTTTTTTTGGGTTTTTCGAGACAGGGTTTCTCTGTGGTTTTGGAGCCTGTCCTGGACTTGGTTTTGTAGACCAGGCTGGTCTCGAACTCACAGAGATCTGCCTGCCTCTGCCTCCCGAGTGCTGGGATTAAAGGCGTGCGCCACCACTGCCCGTCTTGCAAGGCAGTATTTCTGATCAAACCACAAGGAGATGGGCAAGGGGGAGGGGAGGTGTCAGGTCTGCTGGAATTCAGGTCTGGAGACTTCCCTAGCCAGTAGGTAAATACTGTGGGTCTGTAATTGTTGACTAACAAAGGAAATGCTAATATTTTCTAAAAGCCTGGTGCCTGCAGGTCTCACTAGGCTAATGTCCTAGGTCCTGAACTTGCCTGCAAAGGTGAATATCTTATTTGTGAACTTAAGATGACTGTAAACTAAATGCAGATCTCAAAATACAGGTCTTTGCTTCCGGCAGGTCCGCCCTTTTTAAGTATTAGAATGAGGCGAGTTAAAGGTCACGTGGTAGATGAGCTGGCTTTAACCAGTGGGGGGGGGGGGAGGGGGGGGGGGACAGAGGCCCGATCCTCCCAAGCTTAATTGGTGGGGGAATATTCTTTCCAACTTGGTGGAAAAAATCTTTTCAAAGTTACAGATGTCTTTTTTGGGAGGAGAGGATCTAGGTGTTTATATCAATACCTCTGGACATCAGCCTCTATGCAATCAGGCATGTTCCTCAGGAGACCTAGAGACAGAATGCATGGTCTTCCCCCTGCAGTTTGTCTAGCACTCGTTCTGTTGGTACCCATGTCTGTCATGGACAGACACACATCTCTGGGTTTTATGTGGCTCCAATAGGAGACTCTCTCTCAAGGGGCTTCTTCTAGCCCTCGATCAGCCAGATCAAGCCGGTGATAATGGACCCAGTGTGGGGAGACTCTCACTCAAGTCTTGGGATAACACGACCCCACCAATAACTCGACCCCCACCCCCACCCCCTGTAACTCACGAGAGACCGTCCTTGCTGCAATCACACGAGGTTTTAATCGATGAGATGGGAACCAGTGCACTGGGGCCAAGACTTATAACCCACGCAGGGGAAGAGTTCGACCCCGAGTGACCTGGAGAAGGTTTTTTTTTTTTTTTTTTTTTTTGGTTCCCTGACCGGGAATCGAAGGAGAAGGGGTTTTTATAGGAAGAAACCACAGGCCAGTAATCTGAAAGGGGCAGGAAGGGTGTCACAGAAAATCACTAGGGGGCAACTCCCTGCCTCTCAAGATCACTCAAGGTCATAATCAGCTAGTTCCTAAAACACAGTATTCCAAAAATACCAATGATAATCACAAGGGGGAAACTCCCTGTTTCTCAAGATTATTCTCAAGTTTACAATCTAATGTCATCTTCAGCTAGTTCGTGAAACACAGTCACTGAACCGGCTAATCCTAGATTTCTGATTCTTCTCTTCTTGCTTAGATTTTTGGCTATTTTCTTCCTGCTGGCGGGGGGTGGCTGAATTTATCCAGGGCTTTCTTTGGGGATACCTAGATTTATCCAGGTCTTTCATTAGCAAATTTAGTGAGCCTATTAAGGGCCCAAGGTTCAAAAGCCATCAATAATAAAAAGCCTAAAAGGGGTCCCAAAAGGGAAGGGTAAGAGGGTGGTGATCCAGGGGAAACCATCCCTCCTCTTGCTTTCTCTGCTTTTTTTCTACGCTCTAATCCTTTTCTGACTTTAGCAAAATTGTCTATAACTATCCCAGTGTGATCAGTATAGAAACAACATTTTTCCTTTAGGGCAGCGCAAAGGGATCAAAATCTAAAATTTTTAACATATGCATTAAACCCAAACATTTTATAGGCTGTGTCAAACTCTTCTTAACATCTATAAGCAGTTACAAATATCATAGGTCAATTCTGGTAACAGTACAATGACATTGTTGTTATCAAACACCAGTTCCTGTCTCTGAGCAACAGTCATGTTGGTTGCCTTGACAGGTTACTTAGTCTAGCGTTAGTAACCCGTCCGGCAGGTCAGTTATTCCAGGGTCCCGGAGAGGCACTATCTGTAAGATAAATGGGCTAGGAGAGAAGAAGAAGGCCATGCTACATTTGTCAGAGCCTCCATTTATTAGAGATGGGGTACAGCTTTATATAGGGTAAGGAGTTGGGGGACGGGCACAGGGGCCTGGGCTCTCGCCTCGTGGTTCACGTTGGTCACGTGGTCCGTGTTGGTCACGTAGGCAGGAGGTTTTCTTTGGCCAGGTCACTGTAGGCCAAGAAGTGGCAAGTTGCCACACCTAGTTCCCTAGGTAGTTTGGAATGTGGGGTGGGTTCCGCTAACAGATAGCTCTCCATCAACAGCCAATTTGGGTGTGGGGTAGGCTCTGTCAATAGAAGGATTCCTAACACAATTATGGGTGTGGGGTTCTCTGTAGACTCCCCAGGGTGATGGTTCCTGCAATGATTTTAGGAGGAAATTGGCTCCTAACACAGTCAGACCCCAAGTCTGCCACCCCCCCTTTTTTTTGGTGCCGTGACTCGGATACGTGCCCCCTTCTTAAGTGAAGTGGGGTTAATATTTTAATCAAAATGAGTTCTGTGTCCCAAAGATTAAAACAGTCAGATGTTAATCTGCATATTAGCTCCAAAGCAAACAGGATTCAAACTGCAGCAAATTGTAGTCACCACGGTCAGGTCATCTCAGCAGGGCATCTGTGTCTGGAAGCAGCTCAGCATTTGTGCTTCAGGGCAGGTGGGAATCCTGGGAGAGGTGAGCTGGATTCAGCCACCTGAAGCACATCTTGGCAATTATCTCAGCGGGGTCTCTTTGTGCAGACTCTCTGGAGGCCGAATGACATCCTGCGGTGTAGAGTGGCTTAGCTGGTCCTGACGTCAGGCCCTCCTCTCCGTGGGGACAGGGAAGACTAGATCAAGGATTCCTCTCCCACTCTTGTCGAACTTCTTTATGGGGTGTTTGCAGCTACGACATCATCAGGTCCAGCTTTATTTTTCTCTGTGAAAAAAGTACAAACACATCCTCGACCCCAAATATATATAGGTCGGGTCTTTTTATAATTTATTGGAAGGGCTTTTTTACCTTGCCTTAGTAAAGGTCACCTTGGTGCCCTCATGTCAGATCTGTTTGCAACAGGATTTGTCTGCAACTTTTTTTTTTTTTTTTTTTT
>NC_022031.1:40468052-40476749 GCF_000317375.1 Microtus ochrogaster
TCTGTAATGAGGTCTGGTGCCCTCTTCTGGCCTGCAGACATACACACAGACAGAATATTGTATGCATAATAAATAAAATAAAAATTTAAAAAAGAGTTTAATATCTTAACTGGCAAAAGCAGGAAGGTGTAGTCATAAAAAGCATTTTGTTTCTTCATAAAACTGTTGTAGATCAAGTTTTGTACTTAATACACACACTTGCCATAGCTGAATCATAATATACTGTGCTTGTAAATTATTGTATACTTTACCTGTTGGTCTGTATTTTACCTGCTTGAGTACCTGACTAGCGGCTTTTATTAACTCTCTATTGGAAAATGGCTTATTGTTCCCTTTAAGAATTTTACCTAGCAGCTCAAGGTCTCCCATAAGAATATTATAACTAAGGCCTTAGCCATTGACTATCTAATTAAAAATTTGTAAGCTGTCCTCTTCTGAAGTTACAAGTCTACCTAACTGATAGGAGAATGGGAAAACTGAGTTCTACATCTGGATTCACAGAAAGCAAGAAGAGTCATTGAATTTGGCTTGGGCTTTTAAAACCTCAAAGCCCACCCTCCAGTGACAAACTTCCTCCAATAAGGCCATACCTCCTAAGTGTGACACTCTGTATGAACCTATGAGGATTGGTGGCTATTCTATTTTTTTTTTTTTTTTTTTGGTTTTTCGAGACAGGGTTTCTCTGTGGCTTTGGAGCCTGTCCTGGAACTAGCTCTGTAGACCAGGCTGGTCTCGAACTCACAGAGATCCGCCTGCCTCTGCCTCCCGAGTGCTGGGATTAAAGGCGTGCGCCACCACTGCCCGGCTGATTGTTGGCTATTCTAAATTCAAAACCCCACACTGCCCTTTTGTTAAAGTCTGAAAAGGAATTTCCTATTATTATTATTATTATTATTATTATTATTATTATTTGTTTTATCTTGTTTTACGAGGCAGGGTTTCTCTGTGGCTTTGGAGCCTGTCCTGGAACTAGCTCCTTGTAGACCAGGCTGGCCTTTGAACTCACAGAGATCCTCCTGCCTCTGTCTCCCCAGGGATGGGATTAAAGAGGTGTGCCGGAATTTTACATTATTCATGACTTCACTTTGCAGTTACCTTTAATGAACCATAGTACACAAAAAGCATATGAAAAAATTTGAGAAGTAGCTCGTTTCATGCCATTCTTCATAGTTTGATGAAATTGCTTATCATTCCACTCTGTTCCACATGGAACATCCCCTTTTATTGTATCCATACTATGTGCAAGAACACATTGTAAGTCACTTGGGAGCTCTCAGTTACCAAAACTCAGGTTTCACATTGTGATCTTATTTTAGGTAGTAAGACCTACAGAGCACAAGAGTAGTGGTGCTGACAGTTGGAGTATGCCAGAGAGCAGCCGCAGGGTTCATCCTGCAGCTGAAAAGACTGGAAGTTCTCTACTTGACAATATAAACAACAAACAAAACAACCATGCAGGGCTGCTAAGATCTGCAGCGGGATAATATGCTTTGAGAGTGAACACACTTTTGTAGCGCGCACCACTGTGTAGTTATAACTGTCATGCTTGATTATACTTGTTAATCTTTACTGAGTCTAACTTTTAAATAAGCTTTTTCATGAGTATGTACAGGAAGGAGACAGTATGTGTAGGATTCCTTACGATTTGGACTTTCAGACATCCACTTGGGGTTTGAGATATTTCCCTCATGAGTAGTAGGACAGTTATAAAATACTCATTCTCTCATGTTCAGTTAGGTTGCTTTCAATATCTCCTTTTTACAGTGAAGCATATCTTTTATGTCTCTCTATATTTGTTAATAATTACTTGACTCTACTAAATTCCCAGAGAAAAATTTATCTATACTATGTTTAATTATAAGTGAACCAGAGAGTCTTAGAAAAGTAAACAAGAGATGTGTTCTTTCCTTTTAGGTCAGTGCTGACAGTTGCTTGTGAACAGACTGAAGTTCTGCTTTTTGACCCTATTTCTTCAAAGCACATAAAAACCCTTTCTGAAGCGCATGAAGACTGTGTGAATAATATCAGGTGAGTGTGCTGGTAAATAGTGAGCTTTTAGTGTGACTTGTAGTCTGGCTTGCAAGTTATGAGAATATTTTGTGCATTACCCAGTTGCAAAACTTATAACTGCAAATTTTACTATTAATGATTTTTTGGATTGGAACTCTTCTGCAATATATTATTTACTTCCATGCAGTTTTTTTCTTTCCTCTTTGTATGTCAAGGTCATCACTATGAACCTTAGCCATGTACTTAAGCCACTACTGCATTGGCTTACCAACTCTCACAGTCATACAACACCCACATCCAGAGTATTGAGAGAAAAACACATGGAGAGAAACATCTTTGTAACATCCTTGGATGCTAGCTCCTTCCCTGTTCAGTGATTAGTGAAGTAAATTACAGGTGAACAGTTCGGTGGATTAATCTGCAGTCCTTAAAATGGTGATTGTTAAGATTATGTAACACTATAGACAAATGTTTAGGATTATGTAAATTAAAGTCATGCAAATTATACAAGTATGAAATGATACAGAAGATTAAAAGATTGTTTTTTAACTCCTAACAATAGTTTAATTTGGGTAATTTACCATTAATTTTCTATTTTCTAAACTATATGAAATGAAATTGTATTTTATAATTACTTTCAATGTTACCTAAAAAGGAAATATAGAAATTACTTGTAGTTTAGGTAGCGCTGTGTTTTGATGTAATTCCACTGACACATATGCAGAACCAGAGAATAAGTACAGAGTTGCAGGTAGGTTCCAGAACAAATGTCAGCACCTCTGATGAGAGAGGACAGACCTGAGATTTGCACATGGCTGAAGCTACAGGATGCTGGGGTTTCCTGCAGCACTGATACCTGGTTATGATCTTATCAGTTAAAAAGATTAAAACCACTGAGGAGTTTTGTGTGCAGAAAGACCCAGAGCCATAATCACCACATGAAGCCATTAGCTGAAATATCTGTCTCATTTATGAAAGACTGAAGAAAGAAAAAGTTCTTTTGCTCCCTGGGGCTGTGGGTTTTAGCTAATAAAGACACAGCCTCATGACAGAAATTGAGTGAAGGTATTTGCCAGTGACTAGATGTCTATGTGTGTTATTTCTAATATTACCATGAAACTGGAGCCCTGAAATGTTGTTAAAACCTAGACTAGGGGCCCAGATGGCCAAGTAGAGGTAATTCTAAAACCCTTAAGTAGGAAGGGAGAGAAAAAAGTTAACTTTTTCCACTCAAGCCTATAACCAAAATTTCAACATTCATGAAGACATCTAATATTAATACAACAAATTCAAACCACCCAGAACAGGGATTTCTCTGGATGAAATTAACTTTATGGAGTAAGTAGTCCAACAAAGACTTTATTTTTAAAAATAAATTATTTATTTTTTTTTTGACTAGGTAATACATGCACGTGGTACAAAATTCAAAGGTACAAAAGGGTAAACAGTGAAAAGTAAGTCTATTTCCACCTCTGTCGCCTGGCCACCCAGTTTCCCTCCCCAGAGGCAACCACTATTACTAATTTGCTATCTTTTCTGAGATAGTTTATGCATGTGCAAGCATATAAATATACACATACACACATATACCTCACATACACTTTTATATAAATGGTAGCATTCTACACATACTATTATATTCCTGGCCTTTTTAACTGAACATATATAGAGATCATTTCATAATTAGTATCCATGGGATGATCTTATTCTTTTTAACAGCTGCATAGTATTCCATTGATTGGGAGACCTTTAAAACCTTTTTGGATGCTTAAAGAGGTAAAGTATACTCTTCATTACCTTTAATGTATACATTAAGAGTATACATTAAAAGAGATGACAGTAGCAGGTTTATATAGTAAAGAACTGATTAGAACACATAGAAATTAAAAATGTTGCTACATAATTGTATTCTAAAAAGGGAGGGTATAGCTAGGGCTTTAGCTCAGTGATAGGGTACTTGCTTAGGGCTGGATCTCACAACATTGCTAGGAAAAACAGCAACAACAACAACAAAACCCAAAAAGACACTTGAAGGGGCATAGTTCTAGGTTTGGTCTGAAATGTAGGTTAGAAGTAAAGTGTGTGCTTAGCATGTGTGAGGCTCCGAGTTCAATCTGTAGCACCAAAATTTAAAAAAAAAAAACAAAAAAAAGAAAGAAAAAGAAATTGGGGGCTGGGGATGTAGCATAATTGGGAGAGTTCTTGGTTAGCAGATGTGAAGCCCCTGGATTTAATGCTGCACAGAATTGGATATGGTGGCTGAGGCTGTAATCCCAGCTTTTGGGAGGGAAGCAGGAAGACTGGGAGGGATTAAAGGTAATCTTTGACTATATGTTGAGTTGGAGGCCAGCCTGGACTAATGAACCCTGTCTCAAATGCAAAATAAGCAATAATAACACATTTTAAAATAAATAAAAAATTAAGTTTAATTGATCAGATGAACTTTACTCTTTATCACTGATGAGTGAATTGGAAGTTGGAAAATAATATCAAAATACTCATCCAGTACATCAAAAAAGGATTAAAAGGTATTAAAAGTTATGAGTATATAATTAAAATACAAGATTAACTGAGAAATTACAATATATATAAAGAATCACAAAACTGGACAGTGTTGCACACCTGAAATCCCAGCATTTAGGAGACTGGAAGATCCCAGATTTGAGGCCAGTTTGGGACTCAAGTAGAAGCTTATTTCAAAATTAATTAATTATTTAATTGTAAATAATGAGTTACAGAGATTTCTGGGAAATTAACTTGATAGTTGTTCAGACTGTTTAGTAATAAGAGAGAGCCAGTTTCTTTAGACTATGAAACGGTCATCGTGACTCTGTATCTGGAGAGGTTGTGGTAAAACTCTAGATTAAGTCTTAAGTGGGAGATAGGGAAATGGCTGAGTGGTGTTTGCTCTTCCAGAAGGTCTGGATTCAATCCCCAGTGCCCACATGGCAACTCACACCCCCCTGTAACTCCAGTTCCAGTGAACCCCATTTTAGCCTCTGTGGGTACCAGACACACATGTGGTACACAGACATACATGCAGGAAAAGTACCCTTTAGCATAAATTTAAAAAATATTAAAAGTAGCCAGGTGGTGGTGGTGCCCACCTTTAATCCCAGCACTTGGGAGGCAGAGGCAGGCAGATCTCAGTGAGTTCGAGGCCAGCCTGGTCTACCAAGTGAGTTCCAGGACATTCAGGACTATTGCACAGAGAAACCCTTTCTTGAAAAAACAAACAACCACAACAAGAAAAAGTTAAAAGTATTAAAAAGCTGTAAGGTTAGAAGTATAAAGTAAACTGACAGAGGATTTCTTCTCAGCTGATACAAGAAGAAAATGGAGTGTATTTGATAAGGAAAGGCCATGTACCACATTATGTCAGATAAATATAAGCCAGACCAAGGAATTTTAAGTAGGTGAAATGTTCACTGTAACTATTAATAGTGCAGGAAATATAATTCTGAGGGTTTGCCTTTACTTTTGCATTTGATCTATTTAAAACAAAACTAAACCTAAAGCAGTAAGCTAGTAAGTAAGCAGTGCCATGTGCCAGTACACTCAGCTGTTTATGAAGCTGAAGTGGGAAGATCATTTACAGCCCACAGTTCTGGAGCACAGAAAGACCATCTACTAACAGTTAATAGTGCTGGAGATGCAGCCAGTGTCAGTGCTCTCCTAGCACCTAGCTTGTGGGAGGCTCTGGGTTTGATTCTCAGCATTGCATTGCAAAACAGCAAGACAAAGAGGGAATTAAGGTTAGATAAACACTGACTAGTAGAGATGTAATGCTAGCCAAATTTGCATTTTTATTAGTGACTATATTACTGAAGAAAGGCAATATTAATGTATTTAGCCCAATCGTTCCAAAATACTATAATTTCAACATATAATCAGTACAAAATTCTTGATATTTCACTTCCACTTTGTAATGTTGTCTTCAAAACCCAGTGTGTATTTTATACTTAGAACATATTTCAGTTCACACTGGTCACATAGCAAGTGTTTGAAAGCCTAGTGGGAATTATAGATGCCATATTTGACAATGTGACTTTACACAGTGGCAACAATAGGTTAATGAGGGAAAGTTTATAGTGTGGGATGGTGCAGTATAAGACCCACATGTTTAAGAAGAAGACAGAAATATCAAGCAATTTCAGACATTTTTAGATCAGCACATAATTAAATGTGTGCACAAAAAAATGTTTAAAGGAATAACAAAAAATCTTATAAATACAATTTTATAGTTTCTAGACCACTAGAAAAGGAGGACACGTGGCCAGTTCAGTTGAAATAGGAAAGCTTAAATTGGTTTTTTTGTTGTTGTTGTTGTTGCTGTTGTTGTTGTTTTTAATTTAAAGTAAAGAAAGGATAAGAAATAGAAGTTCAAAATTTAGATCTTTCACAGAAAACATAGATTGATATTAATTAAAAGACAGTCTAGAGCTGGGCCTGGTGGTGCCTTTAATCCCAGATCTTGGGAGGTGGAGGGAGGAGGATCTCTCTGAGTTCTAGGCCAGCCTGGTCTCTGAGGTCTAGGACAGCCAGGCCTAAACAGTGAGACTGTCTCAAAAACACAGAACAACAACAATAACAAAAACTAAACAAACAATCTGCAATTTGAATAAGAAAAGGAATGATTTATATGATGTATATCATATAAATGCATTTATATGATATACATCATATAAATGTATTTGTATGATATTTATATGATATATAATATCATAAGAAAATAAATGTGAAAGCTAAGATTATCAGTATTGGACAGATGACAGAGCAAAGGAATTAAGGGTAAAATGTAATAGTGTTTGTAGTAAAGGGAAAACTCAAGATGATAGCAACAGAAAGAAACAAAGTGCCTAGTCCGTAGTGGTGATGAGGTTTTGATAGTTATGGGCAAAGCTAGATTGCACATTTAAAGGTTCTAGAATAACATTCCCAATAAAAGAAGGGTTGAAAGAAGTAGTTATATACATGTATGTACATTTTAATACAGAGTTTAATGAATAGGAAAGAAAGGAACCCTTGAGCCACAAAGGAAGTAGAAGCTGTAACAATTAAGAGTAAACAGACTTCAGCTTTTACCTTTTAAGATCTGCCAAGTGCTGGTGACCCTGAGCTTTTGTTTTGACAGTAATAAGGAGTACAGGGGACAGACCCTTTATTCTAGGGTCAGCTCCATATAAAGGTTCTTCTAGAAGACTATAAAATCTGAAACCCAAAAGATCTCACTTTCAGTATAAAGCACTCTAAATCTAGACTAGCATTGAGGAAAGGGGTTTACCACAAGCCAGTGCTCATACATGCCGATCCTACTCTACAGTCCAACACCTCCAGCCAGCATCGGGAAGTTGGATCAAGATACCTGTAAAACAAAAACGTTAAGTCAGCCAGGTGTGGTGACCCATAGCTATTAATCCCAGCACTCTAGAGGCAGAGTTAGGTGGATCTCTGAGTTAGAGGCCAGTCTGGTCTGCATAGTGAGTTCCAGGCTGACTGGGCTTAAAAAACAAATGCTGGTTTGTGGCACATGCTGGTGGGATTCGCTGAAAGAGGTAGAGGCAGAAGGATCAGAAGTTTGAGGCCAGCCTGGGCTACACACTTAAAAGACAAGACAAAAACAAGTGTGATAGTACACACCTTTAATCCCAGCACTTTGGATGCTGAGGCAGGAACATTTTGAGTTCAAGACCACCCTGGTATACAAAGCAAGTTTCAGTACAGCTAGGGCTACACAGAGAAACACTGTCTTGGGAAAACAAACAACAACAACAAAAACCCCACAAACATGTAATTCCTCCCTGAAGTAAACACAGTACCATAAAAAAGCTAACTCTCCCCAAATTAGTCTATTAATGCAGTGAGCTTTTGACTAAGATACATACCATCAGAGATTTTCATAAAACTAAATTTAAACATTTTTGTTGAGTAGTGTGCCAGAAACAGCTGAAGTTGTTTTGGAGAATAGATGTGGGGATAGCAACCCTTCCTGATATGTGACAGTGGAATGAAATAGATCACCTAGAAGCAGACCTATGAAATATGAACATTTTACATAAGAGCAGGCATTGCAACTTGGTGGAAAAGATGACATTGATTATATTCATGAAAAGTAAAACAAAATCAGATCCTCGCACCATAGCTGAGAATAACTTCCACGTAAAGACCTGGCTGTGAAAGCAAACCTTAAAGTTTCAGGAGAAACTAGAGAATATACTTATGTCTTAGTGTGAGTATTTTTTATAATTTATTTAATTTTATTTTATTTGCATTGATATGAGTGAGGGTATTGGATCCCCTGGAACTGGAGTTATAGACAGTTGTGAATGTGGGTGCTGGAAATCGAACCCAGGTCCTCTAGAAGAACAACCAGTTCTCTTAGCCACTGAGCCATCTCTCCAGCCCAAGAAAGTATTTTTAAGATCCTAAAAGCATAAACCTTTAAAGATTAGTGAATTCAGCTGAGTGAAATAAAACGTCATTGTAGTTTTGTTACAGAAACCCTAACAGAGCCAGGCAGTGGTGGCCCGAGCATTTGGTAGGCGGATCCCTGAGTTCAAGGCCAGCCTGGTCTACAGAGTGAATTCCAGGACAGACTCCCAAAATCACACAGAGAAACCCTGTCTTGAGAAAAGAAAGGAAGGAAGGAAGGAAGGAAGGAAGGAAGGAAGGAAGGAAGGAAGGAAG
>NC_022031.1:40476891-40482455 GCF_000317375.1 Microtus ochrogaster
AAAAAAAAAAAAAAAAGAAAAGAAGGAAAGAAAGGAAGAAAGAAGAAAGAAAAGAAAACCTAACAGTAATGGGAAGACAAAGGCTGATAGAAGATACTTCCAATCATGAGCAGAAGGATCTCGAGTATGTTAAGCCTCCCAACAAAACATGCAAAGAATCACAGTACATTTGAAAGGTTTTCAAGCTCATCAGCTGTCAGTGAAGAAATACAGGTATTGGCAGTGATGAGAAGTAACCCTTAGTTATATTGACAGTCTAAATGGGTAATACAGTTTTCAAACAGTTCAGCAATGCCTGGTAAAACTAGAGTCATCATACTTTTAAGAAATTAATACACACCGTAACCATGTGAATTAGGTGCATAAGGGAGGAAGGTTCGTTACAGCATTAGACTAAAAAAGAAGGTAGAAATGACTTGATTATCTGTTAAGAGGAAAGCAGATAAAGTTTAGTGTACAATGGAATACTATACATCAGTTAAATGAACCAAAAACATCCCAGAAGTGTAAGGATGAGACAGAAAAGCAAATTGTAGATTGAGTTGTATGGTGTGATGCCATTTATATAAAATTGTACAGCTTCACAAACGTAAGCTTGATGAAGGCATGCATTTGTTCTGTTTTATCCTAGCACCTAGAACTGTGCCTTGTACATGGTGGGTGCTCAGTAACTATCTCCAGAATCAATTGGATATAAAAAGTATGGAATGATGGATACATACATATTAATTTGTGGTATGAAACATGTGCATGGGGAATGACAAATTTTGGATAGTGGTTCCCTCTGGAGAGGGAGGGAGGGGAATGGGCTCGGGGAGGGACTCGCAATGTACTTCAAATGTTTATATTTTCAGACAATTCTGAAAGATAACGAAATGTTAAAATTTGATAAAGCTGGGTGGTGGGTATCACAGGTGTTTGTTATATTCATTTTAATTGTCTCTATTTCTAATATTTTATAATTGAAAATTCTTTTATCTCAAAAAGAATAGACTTGTGTCAAGTTGTTTGCCCCTACTCAAAGTGACATTTGACTAACCTGTTTGAATTCTTCATCAGTGTCAACTCTCATGTGCTACTGTCAGCGTGCTGCCACAGCACACGTGCCTACAAATTTGAATCTAGGAAAATGGATTTTGAAGTTTGTGTAGAAGCACAAGTAACCTAAGAGGTTAAGGATCTGAAAGGTCTCTGGGTGCATGAACTTACGTGTGCACTACTTAATAATACTAACATACATTTATTGAGTCTTTATTGTGTTTCAAACCAGTAAAACACTTTTAATATGCTATATTGTTCAAGATTTTTAAAAATTTGGATGAGTCGGGGACAACAGGTGCTTTGCTGCCAAACCTGACAGCCTGAGTTTAATCCCTGGGATCCACATGGTGTAACCAACTCCACATGTGCACCAAAGAGTGGGTGTACAAACATGTACACACACAAACACACACAGATTAATTAAAAATGTTTACATTTGTTTTTTGAGGTAAGGTCTTGCCAGGCTGGCTGGTCTGGCTGGTCTTGAACTTGTGGTCTATCTGCCTCAGCTACTCTGATGTTTATCATATCTTCATGTGAGATAAATGCCATATTTGTTTTAAGAAATAAGGAAATAATGACTTTTATAAAGAGATTTCTTCAAGGCTTCATATACAGGAAGTAGTAGAAATGAAATCATACATGGGTCCATGAGACTGCCTCTCTGTAAACACTGTGGAGGTGTGGGCATACATATATTTTTTTGGTTTCATTCAAGGCAGTCATTTTGCACATTCTTGGTCATGTCTTTTAGTTAATTTTTTAGTTTTGCAGGTTGTTAATTTTGTAAAATAATAATAATGATAGTTGAGAATATTTTCTGTTCATGTTTTAAGAAAAATGTTTATGTTAAAATACATTTTGTAGGCTTCTTATTCCTGAGAACTTTATACTATATGTAAGAGTCCATATAGCAATCTAGAGCCCTGTAATTATGAGGTTGTAAGGGGAAAGCCTCAAGGTAAAACTAAGAATATACACTCAGTGATTGGCAACAATCAATGTAGCATTACTTAACTATTTGTTGTTCCTGGGTTCTTGTGTTTATTTCACACAATATAAGACAAATACAGTATTTGCCAGCTGAGGGGAAATGCATGTGTAATTTCATAAAACTGAAAGTGATACTAGAGAAATGGTCAAGATACATGTAAAATCATTGGCAATAGCGATCTGAGATGAAAAATGTCAGAAAAAAGCAATGGAAATAATGGCACAAGAGATACCTAGAATTTTGTGAATATCTCACTGGCTCTTGGAACAGTTGATAAAATCTGAGGATTTATGGGAAAGTGATCTTCATTATAGAACAAACCCCAAATATGAAGGGAAGATAAAATATTCTATCATAATTTCATTGCAGATATTATATCAAAAAATACTCAAGATTTAATCCAGTTTTAAGAATTTACATGTAGTTATTAAATGAAGAGTTTCTTTTTGTGATTTTTTTTTTTTTTAGTTTTTGTTAAATATTCAACAGTATTTTGACTTGGACAGTGAGATGTAAGTCCTAAAAGAATGCACTTTCAGTTGCCTTTATCCTTTTCCAGTTTTCCTCAAATAGAGAGCTTAGCTCCTCCAGACAGAAGTCCATCCAGAGCTTTTATAGCCAACTTAGAGTTTTGTGGGCACAGTTGAGAGGTTCTGATCAGACAGATTTTAGTGTTTGTGCAAGAGGAGCTCCTACATGTCAAAGAATGTAGAGTTAGAAACATCTCATAACTTTTCCTTTTCTAAGACAGCGTCTTAAGTAACCCTTGCATAACTCTGGCTGGCCTTGAACTCACTGTATAGCCACAGATGACCTTGAATTTAGGATTCCCCTACTTTTGCCTTCTAAGTACATACTGGGATTGCTTCGTGTATACTAAGCAGCACTCTACCAACTGAACTACATCCCAGCCCAACAGTTACAGCTTTCTAGGCTATTCTAAGTGTTAACTGGAGAGGAATGGGCCATGTATCCAAGGGCTATCGTAATACTTTACTTTCTGTACATATACATATTTTGGAATTAAAATTGCCATAGATAATATCTTTATCTACACACTACTTTTACTACTATATGATTTAGTCTCTTTACCAGTATAAAAAATTTATCAGAGCCGGGCGGTGGTGTCGCACGCCTTTAATCCCAGCACTTGGGAGGCAGAGGCAGGCAGATCTCTGTGAGTTCGAGACCAGCCTGGTCTACAGAGCTAGTTCCAGGACAGGCTCCAAAGCCACAGAGAAACCCTGTCTCAAAAAAAAAAAAATATCTTTTATGCAATGATTACTTTAGTTATTTTATTACCAAATACTGAAAAGTTGATTTTTTTCGATCTTACTTAACTTTTAAAATAAAAACCCAAAAGTTTGGGGATCTGGTCATCTAAATGATCTTAAAATTCCTATGAAATCATCTCACTCTCTTAAGAGTCTTGGAGTGGCCAGAAGTGATGGTACATACCTTTTATTCCAGCACTTAGGAGGAAGAGGCAGGAGGCTCTCAGTGAGTTTGAGGTCAGCCTGGTCTGCATAATGAATTTCAGGTTAACTAGGTCACTACATAGTGAGATCCTGTTTAGAGGAGGCAGGGAAGGAGGAGAAAAGCCATTGGGATACCAGCCCACTTGGGCCTGGTCTCTTAAAGGCTATTGGGTGAAGGAGCAGAATGTGCTCCCACAGCAGGGAATCACTGCAGTAAGTCAGTAGATTGCCCATTTGTCTCCTCGACCACATATAGCAATCTTTTACATACCTTTGTGTTTCTTACCCCTGGAAGTTCCTATTCATTTTTAGTCAGTTCTCATTGTACTCTTTCCTAACCCTTCTCTTTATTTTGCTTATTTCACATAATAGTTTTATGTAACAATGTGTTTTTGTCTTCTGGGTAATGAATTTCTTTAATTCATTTATTTAATAAACATTTACAGATAGAACTAGAAATCTAGCTTAGTTGGTAAAGTGATTGCTTTTTATGCATGAACCCCTGTGTTTGATCTTCAGCACCACATAAACTGGGCATGGTAGCCTACTCCTGCAGTGAGACAATCCTAAGTTCAGTGTTGTTTGAGGCCATCCTGGGCTATATGATACCCCGTCTTTAAGTAAATTAAATAAATAAGCACATGTGCTTGGCGCTGCAGCTCTAATCATATGATAGGTACTTTACCCTGTCTTCAAGGAGTTTATAGCTTTCTAAAATTGCTCCTTATATCACAGTGTTAAATATTATGAAAGAAGTGTGGGGACCAGCCTAGTCTATTTAGCAAGTTCCAGACAGCCAGAGAAACCCTGTCTAGAAGTGTAAAGCACTGGGGTGGGAAAATAGCTCAGTAGATAAAGTGCATGCATAAGAATCTCAGTTCAGCTCGCCAGCATCCACCAAAAAGCTGGACTCAGTGGTACTCACTTTTAACTCTTCTAGCAGAAGTAGCAAGCTTCAGCTTCAGTCAAGATCCCCTTCCTCTATTGTAAAGAACAATAGAGGAAGATAGCCTCTGACTCCATAAGTGAACCTGTACATACATGTATGTGCACATACAAGTACACCACAATGCACCCCCAAAAATTAAAGAGTGATTGGGGAGCTTAGCATATTTGTGAACTACTCTAGACTAGATAAAGAAGACTGAATTTTATTTAAAAAAAAAAAAGGTGCTGGCTTCCTGGAAGAAATGACAGCTAAATATTAAAATGAAAACAAAATTAAGGAAGAGGAAGAAGGTGAGCCTAGAATTAAAGCCATTGTAAGTAAGTCTACGGCCATACTGCCCCGAATGTGCTAGGCAGGTTCACGTGCCGTACTTCTGAGCAGAGGTTAAGTCCGTTTAGTATTGGATGGGAGACAGCCTGGGAATAAATAGGCTATTGGCTTATAAGCAAGTAAAAGAGACAAATCCATGATAAATTGCAGTAAGGTCATGGTGTTGTGTGTGGATATTGATATTTATTTTAGACAGAATTATATATAATTTTATGTTGGAAGAAGCTCCAGAATTTATTTGTTCTACTGGAGACTATGAAGTTGTATGTAACAGTATTTGCTAAAGATACTATACTACTATTAAACAAACAAAAGTGAATGGTCAGTATATAAGTGTTTGTATGTTGTTACTAAGGACTGGGAAAATATGTTGTTACTAAGGATTTGGAAATTAGTAAAAATTATAAAAAGTCTACATTATAGCATAAGTAGCATAAGCATAAGTCTGTCTTACAGTCATCACTAATAAAATGTCATCTGAGATTATTTTGGGAATGCTTTTGAATTAATAGATTTAAATGGTGGCACTTCAAATCGCAAGTTTTGTATGTAAATTTGTTATAAATAGATAGAAAGAGGCATTACTTGTAACAAATCTCTATTAGAATCTTTTGTTTAATACAGTGTCCCTTGAGCAGTCGAATCCTTAAAGTCTGTTTTCTATTAAACCTTTTTTTTCTGGAGTTCTTTCCTTCCTTTCCTTTCTCCTTCCTTCCCCCTTCCCCTCCCTTTCTTCCTCCTTCCCTTCCTCCCCCTCTCCCCTCCCCCTCCC
>NC_022031.1:40482659-40491023 GCF_000317375.1 Microtus ochrogaster
CTCCTCCTCCCCCGTCTCCCCTCTCCCCCTTCCCTTCTGCCAACTCTGCTCCAAACACCTATTCACAATTTCTACTTTCAAATAAAATCCACAATGCCATAGGCCAGTTATAGTGTGTTTGTATTCATTAGCAGTCAGTGTGAACTATCTAGTGTGTCAGAATTGCTGGGGTTCTACAGGGAGGTTCCAGTCCTTTGGTTTCCATTGATTGTACAGAGATTGTTTTTAAAATCATATTTTTTTAAGTAGAGATTAAATGAACCAGTTTTTCTTTTCTGCTTTTGTAGATTTCTTGATAACCGGCTATTTGCTACCTGCTCTGATGATACTACAATAGCACTATGGGATCTGAGAAAATTGAACACCAAAGTATGCACTTTACATGGTCACACTAGCTGGGTGAAGAACATCGAATATGATACTAATACAAGACTCTTAGTAACATCAGGATTTGATGGAAATGTCATTATATGGGACACTAACAGGTTTGTAATAGGAGGCCATGTTAGGAATGGATTACTGTAAAACTTTTTTTGTCTTTAAAAGATGGTGAACAAGTTCAGTGTTCTAATCTAGAGTCGGGGAGCGGGGTGTCAAAAAGTTAGCTTAATGTAGAGAAAAAAAAAGGGAAAGTGATTCCTAGGCTGGGGACATGGCTCAACTGATTGAATGCTTACTTAGCATGTTTGAAGCCTGGCATTTGGTCCTCATCACCACATACAGCCAGACACAGTGATGTAAGCATGTTATCCCAGCACTCTAGAGGTAGACAGAGAAAGATCGAAAGTTCAAGGTCATCCTTGATTATATAGCAACTTGGAGGATAGCTGGGCTACTAAAGGAGATGCTCCTGTCTGGGGGCTGTGGGGTGGGAGGAGCAGGTGTGGTGGTGCAGGCCTTTAATGCCAGCATTCAGAGAAGCAGAGGCAGGTGGATCTCTGAATTTTCAGCAACCTGGTCTACACATATAGAGTTCCAGGACAGGGCAATATAGAGAGACCCAGCCTAAAAGGAAAAAAAGGAGGAGGAAGAAACCAAAAAAGAAACCATGATTTCTTCTTTTATTACGTTTAGTCATGTATTAAAGCTAAAGATTTTAGAACTAAGAGTATATATAGTTCAGTAGCAGAGAGCTTTTCTAGCCTGCATGGGCCCACCACTGCAAAAATAAAGAAGAAAATGGGGGGAAATTACATGGGCAGGAGACCAAGGCATATATCTAAAGAAGAGAATTGGTTTATAAAATGAATTTCCTAAATATAAGAGAAAATATTTTTATTTCCTATGTGAAACAAAAATATTCCTCATTCTTTGGTTCTTTGGTCCTAAATGTATTTATTTTGTAGTTTTAAAATTTTATTTTCACGCATTAAAAAAGCAGTTCTCATTTGGAATGATTCTGATCTAGAAGCAGTGTTTAGAAATAATACGTGGGATTGTTTGGTTTGTGGGTTTGGATTGTCTGTGGAAGAAAAGGATACCTGCTGGTACCAGCTTAGCTAGAACCATAATTTCTCAGAATCCTGTAGTACAAAGCATGTTTTATACAGTGACCTCAGTTGTTAAGCACTGCAAGAAAATGTTCGCTTACAGAGAAATTGTTTGCAGGGTTGAAGCTTGGCTTGTTGTGTTTGTTGCTAATGGTGGTGTGGTGAATTGTCAATATAGTTGACATATCGGAGCCTTCAGATGTTATGTCAAGAAAGAGTTATTTTTGGTTATAAAAATTCTAGGCACACCCAACTGTTGGAGTGAAGGACAGTTATTGTTTCTGAATAAATACAAACACATCTTTTTTTTTTTTTTTGAGTTTTCGAGACAGCGTTTCTCCGTAGCTTTTTTTTTTTTTTTTTTTTTTTTTTTTTTTTTTTTTTTTTTTTTTTTTTTTTTTTTTTTTTTTTTGGTTTTTCGAGACAGGGTTTCTCTGTGGTTTTGGAGCCTGTTCTGGAACTAGCTCTTGTAGACCAGGCTGGTCTCACAGAGATTCGCCTGCCTCTGCCTCCCAAGTGCTGGGATTAAAGGCGTGCGCCACCACCGCCCACTCGGCACAAACACATCTTTTAAAATGTAGACATAAATGTGGGGAGCTAATTTAGGAAGAAAATTTGAATAGGAATGTAAGTAATAATTTTCAAATTAGAAGAAAAGTGAAAACTTAATAAAACAATCAGTCCAATAGAAGCATAAAATGGGTGGATAGAATCATTTAAAAAGCAAACAGGCCATTCGGGATGGCAAATTTCTTTGATTTGTGCTTGGGAATCTGAGGCAGAAGGACTTGAAGCCCAGCCTGGGTTACATTGCAACATTTTGTCTCAGAAAACAAAAACAAGCTGAATCTGTAATCCCAGCTACTGGAAATGTTGAGGCAAAAAAGCTGTAAATTGAAGGCTAAACTAGTCAACTTAGTAAGACCTTGTCTTGAAATAACAAAAGGGCCAGTGCTCAATGGCAGAGCACCTGCTTGGCATGTGTGAAGCCCTAGGTTCAATCCCTAATCTTAAAGTAGCCAATTAAAATATAGTGGTAGATTAAACAGTAAAATCAAGCTGTATGTTCTCTAGATGAGCTACATAAAATATACAAAACCAGAAAACAGAATAGGAAAGAAAATAAGTATTCATCAGAAGAAAACAGTTATGGCCACATTAATAGCAGACAAGATTGTATCTAAGGCAAGAAGCTTTATAACCAATAAGAAGGTACCATATTAAAAGACTAGTTTTACTGGAATATAAATGAATTATTTTTTAAATAATAAAATACTCAAACTAGGGAGAGAGAGATGAATGGTTATTTTTATCATGTTTAAAATGGGAATAGTAGCAATAATTACCATGAATAAGTGGCCTCCTACAACACAGGCTGGTATGGATAAATAGTATAAATGAATTCTTTTTTTTATAAATTTTTAATTTTTAATGATTTATTTAACTTTATTTTATGTGCATTGGTGTGAAGGTGTCATATCTCATGGAACTGCATTTTCAGACAGTTGTGAGCTGCCATGTGGGTGCTGGGATTGAACCCGGGTCCTCTGGAAGAGCAATCAGTGCTCTTAACCACTGAGCCATCTCTCCAGCCCTATAAATGAATTCTTATATTACCTAAAAATGAAACTTATTACAAGCAAAACTTGACAGAATTACAAGAAAAAAAAGCAAGAAATCAGTAGAAAATGTTTTCTCATTTTTTTAATATATAAAGTAGACTTTTTAAAATATTTATTTATTATATATACAATATTCCATCTGTGTGTATGCCTGCAGACCAGAAGAGGGCACCAGACCCCATTACAGATGGTGGTGAGCCACCATGTGGTTGCTGGGAATCGAACTCAGGACCTTTGGAAGAGCAGACAATGCTCTTAACCACTGAGCCATCTCTCCAGCCCTAAAGTAGACATTTTGAAAAGACCAGGGAGATGGATTAGTAGATAAGGCATTTGCTCAGCGAGTCTGGAAACCCAAGATCTATCCCCAAAATCCACATAAATGTAGAAAGAAAGAAGGCACCTCTGATCTCCACACACATGCCATGATATACTCTCCTTCTCTCTCTCACATACACACACACCATGCTTTTTAAAAGGGATTTAAAAATTGAATAAGGCTTTAGAAAATTTAAAGACATACATTTTTTTAGAATTCTATTCAATTCTGTTCACTCAAACAATAAATATATCCCTTCAAACAGATCTAGAACAAAAACAACTTGTATTAAACTGCACAGTAGTTATTAAAGAAATGCTGTCACAATTTTCTCTGAACTCAGTACAATTTAGTTAGCACAGTTATTAGAAGTGCCCAGATTTAGCTTAGCATGGTAGTTCACTCTGTAACTCTAGCATTTAAGAGGTTGAGGCAGGAAACCTAAGCTACATATAGTGAGATTCTGTCGGGGAAGGAGAAATAGAAAGTCCAGGGGTAATGAAATTAGAGGACTGAAAGTTGATAAACTTAATCAACAAAATTGAGGAGAAGTGGGATAAACTCAATAAAAGATGTATGGGAATAATGAAAAATAGAAATATAAAATCAGTATTGAAAATATAGGGCTGGAGAGATGACTCAGTGTAAGCACTGGCTGCTCTTCTAGAGGACCTGGGTTCAATTCCCAGCACCCACAAGGCATTTTACAGCTGTCTTAACTCCAGCTCAAGGGAATCTGACACTCTCATACAGACATACATGAAGGCAAAACACTAGTGCACTTTTTAAGAGAGAGAGAAAGAATAAAATGAAAATGCAGTCAGGCACAATAGTGTGCACCTTTTATCTCAGCACTTGAGAGGCAGAGGGTCTCTGAGTTCCAGGAAAGCCAGAGCTACATAAGAATCTGTCTCGAGAAAGCCTAGAAAAAAAAAGGTGGTTTTTTTTTTTTTTTATCTGTTTGAAAAGTTATTCAAGGGGCTAGAGAGATGGCTCAGTGGTTAAGAGCACCAGCTACTCTTCCAGAGGTCCCGAGTTCAATTCCCAGCAACCATATGGTGGCTCACAACCATCTGTAATGAGATCTGGCGCCATCTTCTGGCGTATGGGCATACAGGCAGGCAGAATGTTGTATACATAATAAATAAATGTATCTTAAAAAAAAAAAACAAGGAAAAGCTATTCAAGGAGTTGGAGAGATGGCTCAGAGGTAAAGATTTCAATTCCCAGCAACCACATGGTGGCTCACAACCATCTGTAAAAGATCTGGTGTCCTCTTCTGGCCTGCAGCATACATGCATGCAGGAACAACCCTGTATACATAATCAATAAAAATCTGTAATAAAAGAAAGCTAATCAAATAGAGGAGGGTCTAAGATTCAAAATAAAAGACAAAATTACTAGCAATGAAGAAAGGAGCTATAACTAAAGTATGAGTTAGATGTGGTGATGTATACACTGAGCCTGAGGCAGGAGGAGCGTAGGTGTAGGGCCAGGTTAGACTACACAATAGGATTCTATCTCAAAAACAACACTATGTGGCCAGTGAAATGGCTCAGTAGATAAAGCCTCTTCCCACCAACCTGACAACCTGAGTCAGCCCGCCAGCCTCGGGCCTACCTGGTGGAGAGTTGTCCTCTGCCCTCCACATGTGCACACATACCACACATTAATGCATATGAGATAAATAATAAAATAATTTTAAAGCTAAAAGATTCAGCAGTAACACTTTTATACCAATATACATTAAAACTTTGATGAACTAGCCATCTTCTTTAATATAGTCCTAGCATTTGAAAGACTGAGTAGGAAAATTACAGAGTGTTTCAGGCCTACCTGGCCTACACAGTGTGAGACCTATCTCAAATAAATCAAATCAAAATAAAACAAACAAAAAAAGCAGCACCTCAGTAAAACTGACCAATGAGAATTGACTTCTTATCAAGTCTTTTTAACCAACACTCCCTGGTTCAGCAGAAGCTGCCATTAGAAGATTGAACTTAATGGAACCTTAGATACATAGCTGCACTAGGTTCTAGGTTTGATCCCCAGCACCCACACATAGTGAGTTTCTGCCATACTAATTAAGAAATATCTGTGCTCTAAGTCATACCCTACACCTACTGGTACCCACTCTTCATCCCATGATCTAGTAGCTGAAGTCTCCTTATACACTCACATTTATTCTAAGTACCCAGTGTTTATACAGTACTGAATATTACTTTTGCTTTGACCATTACAAAATGACAAAAATTGGGGTCTGGAGAGATAGCTCAGTGGTTAAGAGTTCTTATTCTCTTCGAAGGACAGTTTGGCTTCCAGCACCTACAGTGGACAGCTTATAATGGCATGCAACTCCAGCTTCAGGGGATCCAGTCTCTTTTGGTCTACATGGGCACCTACACCCACAGAATATATCCACACAGGACATAATACATATAGTCACAATTCAGTGACAAAAAATTAAAACATATCTACTAAAAATTTAAATTAAAACCTATTTACTAATAAAAATGCAGTACAGATGATTTTATAGGTGACTTCGATCAAATATTATAAATAATATTCTAATTAAATTGAGCAGATTCTAGAAAAGGAGATTTGGACCTCATTATAAAACCATTATAGTATAACTTGGTTAGCCAAATACAACAAAGATAATGTTAGAAGGGAAAAAGGAAAATCCAGCATGTAATATGAATGCTGATAAAAAAAATATTCTAGAGCTGGAGAGATGGCTCAGAGGTTAAGAGCACTGACTGCTCTTCCAGAGGTCCTGAGTTCAATTCCCAGCACCCACATGGTGCTCACAGCCATCTATAATGAGATCTGGTGCTCATGTGTGCTGGCATGCAAGCATACATGGAAGGAATGTTGTATACATAATAAATAAATCTTTAAAAAAGTCTAAATAAAAAGAAATTAAAGCATAGAAGATAGCAACTCAAAAATACCAAAACATAGTTGAATTTATTCTAAAAATGAATAGATATCCTGTTAGTTTAATTATATTAACAGATAGACTAGCTATTTATGATTCTGTTTTATAAAATTCAACATTCAGTCATAATTAAAAAGCAAAAGTATAGCACCAACTTAACAGAAACTGAAATAGTGACACCCACATGTCAGCTGAAGCAGAAGGATCATGAGTTTGAGGTCAACCTGTGCTATACATAGCAAGATTTAGGGCCTGGCAGTTGTGGCACACGCCTTTAATCCCAGCACTTGGGGGCAGAGGCAGGGGGATCTCTGAGTTCAAAGCCAGCCTGGTCTACAGCGCAAGTGTAGTGAGGAGAACCACTAGTTAGTTCCTGGCCACTTAGCCCCAAAATAATCACACAGAAACTGTACTAATTAAATCACTGCTTGGCCCATTAGCTCTAGCTTCTTATTGGCTAACTCATACGTATTAATTAAACCCATTTCTATTAATCGTGTATTGCCATGTGGATATGGCTTACTGGTGGGGCTACTGGCTTCTCTCTGACTCTGCCCTCATTCTCCCAGCATTACCTTTAGTTTTTCCTGTCCTAGCTCTGTTCCCCTATAGCTCTGTTATAGGCCCAAAGCAGTTCCTTTATTAATCAATGATATTCACAGCATATAGAGGGGAATCCCACATCAAGCAAGTCTCAGGACAGTCAGGGCTACACAGAGAAACACTGTTTAGAAAAAGAAGAACAACATCAGAAAGAAAGAAATGAAGATAGAGAAGAAACAAAAAACAATTGAATTGATGATTTTAAAATCTTCCCATAATTAAAAGACCAGGCCCAAATGAGTTTACTAATGAATTTTACCAACCAAAAAATACAGCATTTCCCAACCCAAACCTTTGAGGAATTGGGGGAGGGAAAAATATGATAAAAAATATACTATATGAAGCTCTCAAAATGAAATAAAAACATAAAAAACCTTTTAGAATAGCCATCACAGTCTAGTACTATCCTATCAGCAAACTAAGATAAACAACTGCCTGATAACCTCTCAGTCAGTGTCAGGGCTGGGAAGGAGATAGGATGCATTCTAGACATGCTTGGAAGTTTCTTATTTTGTTTTCACATTCTAGACATGCTTGGAACTGTCAGAAAGGCTCACCTACAAGGAATTGAGCAACATTTATAAAGGATTATGTACAATCAAGTAGAATTTATTTTAGGAATACAAATTGGCTTATTGTCTAAAGAATCAACTAATGTAGTATATCATATTAATAAAGTTTAAACTTAATATAATCATCCTAATGCATCAGAAAAGCACTTTTTAAACAAGACTAACAACTTTTTGTGATACAAGTAAGAATAAAAGGCACTTCCTCAAAATGATAACACCCATGAAAAACTTGCGGTTTAAGTCATAAATACTTAATGTTGAAAAGCTTCTAAACCCCATAAGATTGAGGACAGAGCTAACACCACTTTGTCCAAACTGTTCTGAAGGTACAGCATGGCTGTGGAGGCACAGTCAGACAGGAAAAGTAAAATACATCCAGACTACAGAGAAACAAATCAGTCTTTAGTTCAAAGGATCTGCACACTATGTAGAAAATCTGATGGATCCACAAAATCCCTAGAGCTAAGTTCATCAAGTCTATATATATAAACTCAATTGCATTTTTATATATGAGGAAATATACAAGATTAATATACAAAACCCAATAATATTTTTACATATGACTAGATACACAAGATTAATTAATATACAAAACACAACTGTATCAACTTATAAGCAGATATATAAGATTAATACACAAAACCCAATTATTCTTATATATGAGTAGAAAAACAATCCAAAAATGAATATAGCCGGGCGGTGGTGGCACACGCCTTTAATCCCAGCACTCGGGAGGCAGAGGCAGGTGGGTCTTTGTGAGTTCGAGACCAGCCTGGTCTACAAGAGGTAGTTCCAGGACAGGCTCCAAAACCACGGA
>NC_022031.1:40491123-40510017 GCF_000317375.1 Microtus ochrogaster
AAAAAAAAAAAAAAAAAAAAAAAAAAGAAAAAAGAAAAACAATCCAAAAATGAATAAAAGTATTTCCATTTCACAATGGCATCAGAATAACTAAGATAATTTAGAAAAAAAATTAACAAAAGTATAAGATTTATCCTGGGAGGATAGCTCAGCAAGAGAGCCTTAGGTTTGATCTATAACACAATAAATAAATAAATAAATGTATGTGTGTTCATTTGCGTGCCATATATATGACTTGTGCTGTAAAAACTAAATCATTGCTGAAAAAGGTTGTAAATGAAGGAGAGATACTACATGTTTGTGTTTGAAAGATTCAGTATTATTAATAACAATGGCAAGAATGTGGGAAACTGGAATTCATTACTGAAAACCTCATTATTAGAATTCTCATTACTGGAATTACAGTTTGCCAGCTTGTTTTTGTTTTTTGTTTGTTTTGAGCTAGGGTCTTTCTCCATAGTTCTGGCTGTCCTAGAGCTCACTGTGTAGAATAGGCTGGCCTCCACTCTTAGACATCTCCCTAGCTCTGCCTTCAGAACGCTGGAATTAAAGGTGTGTGTTACCATGCCTGGCTCAGTTTGCCAGCTTTATGAGATATTAAATATAGCTAGACTATGACCCAGCGATTCTACTTCCTAAGTATGTTTACTCAAGAAAATGAACATATATGTGTACACCCAGACTTGTACATGAATGTTTACAATAGTATTTTTCATGATTGCCTCCAAAAATGGAGCTAATCTGATATTTCTCAAATGGTAAATAGATTAACACAAGGTAGCGTATCAGTTGGGCATGGTGGTGCAAGCCATTAATCCAGCACTCGGGAGACAGTGGCCAACCTGATGTGCATTGTGAGTTAAGGACAGCAAGGGCTATGTAGAGAGAGAAAAACAAACAAACAAACAAAAAGTAGCATATCCAATTTAAAAATATATACCATTTAGCAATGAAAAAGAACTGAGCCAGGCAGTGGTGACACATGCCTTTAACCCCAGCACTCGGGAGGCAGAGGCAGGTGGATCTCTGTGAGTTCAAGGCCAGCCTGGTCTACAAGAGCTAGTTCCAGGACAGGCTTCAAAAAGCTACAGAGAAATCCACAAAAAACAAACAAACAAAAAAACCACACACAAAAGGAAAAGAACCAAATAGTGATGTGCATTACAGCAGGGATAAAAACCCCTAAATATCATAAGTAAAAAGAAGAAAGAAGCAGTTTTTTTTTTAAAAAAAAAAAAAAGCCCTTATTGTAAGAGTATGTATATAAACTAGGCAAATAATGGAGATAAAAAGTAGATTAGTGCTTGTCTAGGTCCAGGAGTTGGAACAAGGAAGGATTGCCAGTGATGGTCAGGAAGACTATTAAGATGCTGAAAATGTTATAAAGCTATAGTGTGTTGTTTGCACAATTCTAAATCACTTAACTGTACACTTAAAATGAAGCCATTTTATGGTGTGTTAATTATTCCTCAATAAAACTTTATGAAAACCAAATGATTGTAAACAGAAGTGGAAATTCACGAAAGTATACAGAGTATTCAGTTTTGTTTTTTGGGTTTTTGTTTTGTTTTTTGTTTGTTTGTTTTTGAGACAAATTTTCTAGCTCAGGCCTGAAACTGTTGTAACAGAAAATGACCTTGAAATCTTTCTCACCCGCCTACCTCCACCTGCTGAGTTGTGGGATTACAGGTGTGTGCATCCATAGCCAGTTTATGTGCTGTTGGGGATCAAACACAAGAGTGCATGCCAGACAAGCACTCTGCTAACTGCATGACCTCTCAGTCCTCAGGACAGTATTTAGTGATAAACCTCTAGAAATTTCTCTATAAAATCAGGAAAGAGAATATGCCCACCACTGCTCCTGTTGTAATCAGTGCCATAGGTGAGGTGGTGCAATAAAAGAAAAGTCATGTATGTATATGGATTGGAAATTTAATATTAATCACAGATTATGTGGCTCTCAAGTATAGACAACTTTCTGTCAAAGACCAAGTAATAAATATTTTAGTTTTTGGTAGTGTGTGGTTTCTGAGCAGCCACACAGGAACAGTACATGAGTTGATGTGGCTATGTTCATGCACAGCCAGTGGACCAAGTTTGGTCCACAGTCATAGCTTTCCAGCCACTTGTCTATACAAAAATCCTAGAAACTCTTCAGAGAAATAATCAGAATTAGTAAGCATTGACCAAAATTGTTAGATATAAATTATGGAATTTCCTCAGAAAGACAGAAAGAACAAATTCCCATAATAACCTAGTGGTCACTCTACTAGGTATACATCCAGAGGAGCTGAAGTCAGCTGCTAAAGGCTTGTACTCAGTCACTCATTGTACAGCACCCAACAGATGTGTAAATTTTAAAATATGGTACATATACAATATGTTCTTCAGCCCCTTAAAATAGGGAAATCTTTCTCAGCAATATAGATGAGCCTAGTAGACACATCTTAAGTGAAATAAACCAAACATGGAATGACAGATCAAAACAGTAGAATTGGAGAAACAATGATTGGAATAGTGGTAAATTATCTAAGGAGCTGAAAACTGGTGCAGAGAGGAGAGAGTGGTCAGCAGATACAAAATTTCAATTAAGGAGAAGACATTCAAGAGGTATAGATTATATAACATAGTAACCATAGTTAATAACAGTGTATGATACTTGAAAAATCCTTGAGAGATGCCATATGCTTTTAATCCTAGCACTTGAGAGGCAGAAGCAGGCATAGCTCTGTGAGTTCAAGGCCAGCCTAGTCTACTTCGTGAATTCCAGAGCAACTTGGGCTATAAAGAGAGAATAACAAAAGAAAACAAAAATTCCTGAAAGTAAATAAAGTAATACATAGTAAATTAATTATTAGCTTAACAATGTAGACATTTGAAAACACGTGGGCTGGGAATGTAGCTTAGTAGTAGGGCACAGGTTTAGTATGTGCAAGCCCCAGGTTTGTTCCCTAGCCACACAAAAAGAAAAATCATGCTGTATACCAGAATTATACACAATTTTCAAATACAAGTGTATATACCATGTTTTAATCAAAAATAAAAACTGGGTGGTGGTGGCACATGCCTGCCTTTAATCCCAGTTCTCAAGAGGTAGAGACAGGTGGATCTCTGAGTTCAAGGCTAGCCTGGCCTACAGAGTAGTTCCAGGACGGCCAGGGATACATAGAGAAACCCTGTATTTTGAGAAAAACAAAACATCAAAACCAACTAAAGATTACTAGGTATAAGATAATGTATAAATTGTGCATATTCCCATTGTGAGTGTATCTTACAAATAGTTAAAAAGATTTTCTTTTTTAAAAAATTTTGAGACAGATCTCATTTTGTAGACCAATTTATCCTTGAACTTGTCTTTCTGTCAGAGTTGGTATATAAGCATCTTTACCAGTACTTTTGAAATAAAGTAGTGTGTATATGTTTTATATATAGACTTATATGCATTCACAAATATAAATACATAATTTTTTTAGTTAGTTTATTTGTTTGATTCGTGGTTGGGGACTTTGTTTGTTTGTTTGTTTCAAGACAGGGTTTCTCTGTGGTTTTGGAGCCTGTCCTGGAACTAGTTCTTGTAGACCATGCTGGTCTCGAACTCACAGAGATCCGCCTGCCTCTGCCTCCCGAGTGCTGGGATTAAAGGCGTGCGCCACCACCGCCCGGCTGCAGCCTACGTTTAATCTTTAGGGCCACATGGTAAAGAGAGAACCAACTCCTGCGGACTGTCCTCCACGTGTGTACCCCCCACACATCATTTTCTCTTAATTAAAAAAAGTTTAGTTTATATGCTTTTCTGTGGTTATTGTATGGTTCACAATTTTTACAATCACCAAAAAGAATAGAGGAAATGGGGCTGGAGAGATGGCTCAGAGGTTAAGAACACTGACTGCTCTTCCAGAGGTCCTGAGTTCGATTCCCAGCAACCACATGGTGTCTCACAGACATCTTTAATGAGATATGGTGCCCTCTTCTGGCATGCAAGCATACAGGGAAGGAATGTTGTATACATAATAAATAAATCTTTTAAAAAAAAGAATAGAGGAAATGGGTGAGAGGCAATATAGATAATGACTAAAATTTTCAGAATATTTGAATAATATAAAGATTTAGAAACTCTTATGAATCTCCATATAGATAAATAAAAATCTAAATTCTTATGTCTCAGAGTAAAATTGCAGGATTCTAAAGACAAAAAGATCAGCCAAAGGAAGTGGAGAAAAATATCGTAAGTAGCAGGCTGATAGCAGACTGATGGCTAGCAGCTGAAACAGTCTCCTCGCATTCGTCAAGGAGCCACTGTCCTCTCCGCTCTATACGCAAGGGAACTTTAAGAGTCAAAGGCATGAGTGAGAGTTTACTTCAGTAAAGTTTTACTTAAAAATTGTGACTGTGTGGGAGGCGGTGGTGGGGAAGAGACAGAAATCTTTAATAAATAAATTTATAAAAAAAAATGTGACTGTATACTCAGAAAATGATCTCAAAAGAAGGGTTGGAGACTAAGGTGAGGTAGTAAAAGTAAAACAGCATAAAGTATGTGTGGAAGGTTTTCATTGGCTCTTAGTTCTGCTGTAAGAGTAAAGCAATTTGACCGGGACTACAAATCATCCTATCTGTGGTAACACTAGGTTTGTTGGTCTGATTTCTTCTTAGGTGCACAGAAGATGGGTGTCCACATAAAAAATTCTTTCATACACGTTTTCTTATGCGAATGAGATTAACACCAGATTGTTCTAAAATGTTGATCTCAACATCCTCTGGATATCTTTTGATTTTGCACGATCTGGACTTAACTAAGTCTTTAGAAGTAGGCAGCTATCCCATTTTGAGAGCAAGAAGAACTACTTCAAGTTCAGGTAAGATTTTCTGATTTTCTGATTAAAAGATTTTCTGAAGGGGCTGGAGAGATGGCTCAGTGGTTAAGAGCATTGCCTGCTCTTCCTAAGGTCCTGAGTTCAATTCCCAGCAACCACATGGTGGCTCACAACCATCTGTAAAGAGGTCTGGCGCCCTCTTCTGGCCTTCAGGCATACAGACAGAATATTGTATAATAAATAAATAAATAAGTAAGTAAGTAAATAAATAAATAAATATTTTTCTGAAGACTCTGAGCCACAGAGGTTTTGTTCTAAGTGTGTGAGCAGGGAAAAGGACAGAAAATCAAAGCTGTTCTTTAGGAAGCTTATTCTTGGCTTTCCAAGGATAGGCGACGATCTGTGTGTACCAACAATAACATTAACCTGTGCCTCTAGAAAGACTCTTAGCCAGAGAATCACTATCCCTGCCTCGAACTTAATGGTGGCTCATGGTGCCTATATTAGGATGTTAAGTTACAATCACTCCAAGAGCTCTAGATCTGTAATCTATCCTACACTTCATGTCCACTCACAAGCTGACCCATCTTGGAGTGTCCTTTTGCCAAGCCTTGTTCTTTTTTTCACACTGCTGATTTCAGTAAACTTAAATGAAGCTGGGGCTCATAAAACATTAAATGCTATATTATATCAGTATTATCCGATAGACATCATATTGCATCTGCATCTGGAAATGAAGTATTAGGACTAAAGGTGTGTGAATAACACCCCTGAAGTTGTCCATTTTTGACTGAAAAATCAAAAAGCTGTTCAGTTTTCTATGGGTGATTCTAGTTGCAAATGTCACAGGAAATCAGTCTGTCATGGACTCCCCAGAAGTGTGCAGCTGCCAGAAATGCAGGGTGAATCATGGCTGTGTGAAGTAACATAACACACAGCTATCTTTTCTTCTGTTTTAGAAATGTTAGAGAAGCAAAGATGTTTGTGTGGCTTTTTATCTTATTTCACACAAGTCTTTACTATGAAAGGTTTTAAAAAGGTTTTAAGTAGACCTGAAATAGAACCAAGAACTGTTTGCCTTTTTCTTAGTTCTAGTCCAGTTTACATGAGATTTTTTTGGCACATTTTAGTTGTATTAAAAGTTCAAGTAGATAATTAAACAATTAAAAGATACTGTAAGAGTTATTCTAGGTTTATTGTTTGGTTTTCTTTTCAAGATTTGACCACTTCATCAAGTTCTTCTGGTTCTAGAGTTTCTGGTTCACCTTGTCATCACAGTGATTCTAACTCATCTGAGAAACACATGTCACGAGCCTCTCAACGAGAAGGTAGGTTAAAAGCTGGCTTTACAACCTTACAGCAATAGGTTTCTATCAAATAGCTTTCTTTGGTTTAGTTTTAATCCATAAAAACAAAATCTAAGAAAAATGAGGCCCTATGTTGCTTTTTAGCCATCGTTTGAAAAGACCGACCATCTTGTGCTCTAACCTCTTGGAAGCATTGGTTTTATTGTCCCAGCCCTATCTTGATTTGGTCTAGTTTGAAGATGAAGTACTTGGGAACTGTATTTAAGAAATGTGGATTCTGAACAAGGATGCCATGAAAATTAAACCAGTATGTATGCAGAACTAAGCCTGGTGGCACAACCTATTATCCAGCACTTGGGAGAGGCAAGAGTATCGAGAGTTCAAGATCATTCTCCTCTTCAGAGACTTTTAAACCAGCCTGGGGTACATGAGACCCTGTCTAAAAACAGCAGCAACAACAAAGGTTTTTCTAGGCTGCTTTCTTATAACATCGTGAAAATGGTTTCTCATATTTTGATCAGCAACGGCAGCATACTAGGAACTAGGCTGAAGGAAATGATGTGGCTTATAGTAGAGTCACCAGGAAGATGTCTCTCACCCTTGGTTTTTTATCTATTTATAGTATGGGTAGAGACTTGGAGTTGTTCAACTTACAATTTTCCCAGTTTCACAGTGGTATAAAGTAGCATGCATTCAACAGAAACCAAACTTCACATTTTGAACTTTGATCCCTGGCTAGCAGTATGTATTACTTTTTCTCATGATTCTGGAAAGTAACAGGGTATCTTCCAGTTAGCCACACCGTTGTGAGAATAAACGGCTAATACTGTAGGGCAAGCTGTCACAGAGTTGTGGTATTCAGTGGGTTGGGTGTATTGAATGCATTACAACCTAAATATTTTCAGCTTTGGACGAGTTTATTAATCCCAGTATAAAGGATCATCTGTACTGTCCTTAAGGATCATAAGTCCTGATCTTTTTTCTAAAAGACAGTCCTGGGTTCTAAGTATTTCATTCTTTGGCCTATAGACCAGTAAGTTCTCTGAGTTGAGAATTGTGACCTTAATCTTCTAGATTCCTTCCATGCACATGACTTCAGTTATTAAATAAAGAACCTTTTGAGATACAGATCCAATGAAAAAAGACCCCACTCATCTTTCATGCCTTCAATCACTGGTTATTCCTGCTGTAAAATTCACATATATTGGGATTAAGGGAGCTAAGATGGTTTAACATGTGGTATAGTAAGTATAAGGAATAAAGTAAGGGATGAAGGCAAGAAGGTAGTTGCCAGAAGTCCTGATTCTGCCTTAGTCCTTGTGTAACAATTTTTTTGTATCTCAGGAGTTTCACCACGAAATAGTCTTGAAGTCTTAACCCCTGAAGTTCCTGGTGAGAGAGATCGTGGAAACTGTATCACATCTTTACAACTGCACCCCAAAGGCTGGGCCACCCTTCTTCGGTGCTCAAGCAACACTGATGATCAGGAGGTATAGACTACTGCTTCACATTCAGCAGGGCTCAGCAGACAAATTGTCCTTGCCCTGTGTGCAGACCTTAGGCTAATAACCAGGTTCAGGCCCTGCCCTCCGGACATACTACCAAAGGCCCCATTTCTCAACTCCTCTGCCTCCTCCTCTGTTGCTTTATCCCTTCCAGCTCTTCTTCCTCTCCTGCTTTAGTAAGCTGAGAAGCGCACTAAAGACCATCAGCAGCTGATATCATGCTTAGCTTCTTCATTCTGTCCCCATCACAGAAAAAAAAACCAAAATGATATATATTATATGTTACACTAAGCTATTCAGTTAAACTGACTAAACGTGAGGTTTAGGGTTTAGTAAAATAGTTCCACCAGGCAGTGGTGGCTTACACCTTTAATCCCAGTACTTGGGAGACAGAGGCAGGTGGATCTCTGTGAGTTTGAGGTCAACCTGGTCTACAGAGCAAGTTCTAGGGCAGCTAAACCTGTCTTGAAAAGCCAAAAGAAAAAAAAAACATATATCATAACTGTCTATGTAAAAACCAGAGGAAACTGAGAAAGGAAGGGGCTAAACTGATGTCTGGAGGAAGAGTTAAAAGAACTTAGAATCATCCCAGCACTCAGAAGGCAGAGGCAGGCAGTTCTCTGAGAGTTTGAGGCCAGCCTGGTCTACAGAGCAAGTTCCAGGACAACCAAGGCTACACAGAGAAACCCTGTAGCAAAAAAACAAAACAAAACCAAAAAAAAAAACCACTTAGGATCTCATTACTGTGGTAGGCAGAAGTCTGCAAGGAGCTCACTGGCTCTACAGACCAAACTGAAAGAAGGCAGAAAGGCCTTTGAAATATGCAGAGGACGGATTGTTGCTGCCCTCAGAAAAAAAAAGGAAATGTATTGATAGCAATGTAATGATAGAAGTCGTAGGCAGTTTCAAGAACAAGAGGTCTTAAAGCATTAGAGTGTTTCTGCAGTACTGTTTGGGGTCTGTCACTTCAGTTTGTCTCCTGTCTCCTCCTCCAGTGGACTTGCGTCTATGAATTCCAAGAAGGAGCTCCAGTGCGGCCTGTGTCTCCTCGATGTTCCCTGCGGCTGACTCATTACATTGAAGAAGCTAATGTAGGCAGGGGCTACATCAAAGAACTTTGCTTCAGCCCCGATGGACGAATGATTTCTTCCCCACATGGCTACGGGATTCGCTTGTTGGGGTTTGACAAGCAGTGCAGTGAGCTTGTTGACTGTTTACCCAAAGAAGCCAGCCCCTTACGGGTGATTCGCTCTCTGTACTCTCACAATGACGTGGTCCTGACAACAAAGTTCTCTCCAACACACTGTCAGATTGCCTCAGGGTGCCTTAGTGGACGGGTCTCTCTGTATCAGCCAAAGTTTTAGGCACAACTTACATCAAATGAGGAACTCTTCTGGTGTATGTTTATGAATTACTTCAATTTAGGTGAAGTATTTTCTTTTTTAGAAGATCTTATAACTCTGGGTCAAGATATTGGTTCTTATGGGTTGGTGAACACTGTGACCCGAGTCCTTCGCCATCCAGCATCATCTGGGCATCTCCATTCCGACCATGCAGCATCGTTCTCTCGGCATTCCTTTGCTCTGCTGTCTGTGCCGCTGAGTTTGGGTTTTCCGAGTCATTTTGCATGTGGCTCTTGTTCTCTCCCCATCCCTATTTCCATCACTGCTCTCCCCTCCCCCATTTTATTTTGGTATGAATTTTGTGAGCATTGGATAAGAGTCATGGTTGGGATGAGGAACAGCCTGTGGCACTAGTGTTAAATAAAACCCAGAAGTTGGATGTTGGCACACCACTTGTTGAAAAAAAGAAAGTTCATCTTCATTTATCAGTACACTTGGCCTTTAAAGTTGCTGTCAAATATTGAGCACAGATAATAGCATTATTCTCATAACTGATAACTCTTGCAACAAAATATCCTTTTTTAAATTTCCTGTTAAAATTATACAAGTTATCTCATGTGAGATTTTTGTTGTGAAATTCTAGAAAAATATTGCAACCTCATTGTAATTTATTTTACTTGTATGAATTTAAAATCCCCAGCATGTGTCTGTATTTGGTATTTTGTTCCTGTCAGCAGCATTGGAAAGGAAAGGAATAAGCTCGGTCATCTCTGTTGTACAGAAGATTTATTCATTAGGTTGGCACAGTTTCTGGTCATAGAGTAAGAAGACTAAGTTGGCTTAGATTGGCTGTGATTTTTTGAGTCACACAGATGAGCTGTTCACAGTAATGGGTGGGAGGAAAATAAAAGATTTTATTGTCTTTGTTCCTTCAGCCAGAGAGCATAAACTCAGTTCTTGCCATCACTAAGAAGGGACCTGTAGTCCTTTAAGCTGCTGTCTGTGACTTGAGTAGCACTACTGGCTCTGCTTTGGTCATGGAAAGTATCAGGCAAGGTGTGAAGGCAATGCTACTCCTGCCTTGGATGGGCAGCGTTCTTCCAGTCTCTGCTACATTGATTGGCACTGTTGAGATGTGTTAGAAGCTGGAATAATTGAAGCCATGCAGAGCCTTGCTCTCTTTGGTCACATGCCCTTTAGGCCAGCATTTCTCAAATATTAGGATGCAGTATAATCCTTGAAGGATTTGTGAAAAATACAGGAATCTGGGCCTGACTTTAGAAGACTGATTTAGGCAGGGAAAGGACCGGACTCTGTTTATAAAAAGAACCTTAAATCATCTATATCCAGGTGGCCTCCAGGTCATAGTTTGAAAACAACCTGAAATTGCAGTAGGTATTTCTATACCCATTTGGTGCTTAACACAATTCCCACAAGATGTTTCATCTATTTAAACAGTAATAATAATAAATCAACAATAGCAATTTTAGAGTAGCATATAACTTGAAATGGTATTCATTTCATCCTTAGACAAATGAAAGAAGTTAAATGATTTGCCTAAGGTCATACAAAGTTAGTGGGAAGGCAAGAGCTTCAAGTCTCTTTAATTCCTCGCTCAAGGCAGTTTCTACTGTATTATGACGGCTGTTACAAACATCAGTGATGCCAGGCAGTGGTGGCACATGCCTTTTATCCCAGCACTCAGGAGGCAGAGGCAGCCTGGCCTACAGAGCGAGTACCAGGGCAGGCTCCAAAACTACACAGAAACCTTGTCTTAAAAAAAACAAAAAAATCAATGATTATGGGCATTTTGTCTTTAGGTTATATTATTGTGAATAAGATGATCAGATTGGAAAAGGCAGCATGGGAGTAGATGCTGAAAGGTTTATCCATAGCAAAAAAGGTATTTAATACAGAAATGTTGAAACAGCCCAAATACACGAATAAATGCACAGTTCTTTCTAGTGCCCATCAGCCATTCACACACCTGTAAGAGCTTGTGTCTCCCAAAGAACAATGCTAGCTCTGGGGCAGTATTTAAAAATTAGATCTTATCATAGATGTTAGAAAAGCTGGAAAACTTGTAGTCATTGAAAAAAAAACAGCAAAGTACAGTGAAAATCATAGGCTTGCTTCTATAAGCTAATTTAGACATAAGGATATTAAGGTGGTGAGTTACTTCTTTGCTGTGTTCTTAGTTGCAAATACAGAGTTCAGAATGATAGTCTACAGCCATACTACCCTTGAATGCACATGAACTCACCTTAGAAGCTAAGGGGGGTCAGGCCTATATGGGAGAATTCAGAAGGATGCAAATGCAATTATCGAAGAGGGATGCTTTTTATTTCCTCTTATGATAACCGAGCTGTTATCTGGAGTCTGTGCTCTCTCTCTGGTTTTCCTGGGGGGCAAACATCAAACTCAGGCTGTGCAAGGCTCCCTCCCAAGCAGCAATGAATTCAGACCCAGGTTTGCCTGTTTATTACTAAGTCTGTACTGACTTCTCTACCATTTTGCCCTTTGGTTTGTGAAGGATGAGCTAGCTACCTTGGTCTGTTAATGTATGAGCTTGATTATCTTCTGCAAAATTTTATTACAAGGCTGGCCTTGTTGCCTTCAGTGCTGCATAGAAGAACATTTCCAACACTGGTGTTTCCATGAGACTGCAGATCATCACCCCAGGCATACATGTGGGCCGTTCCTAAGCTAAAATCAAAGCAAGCAGCACTCGTGTTGAAAATGTAGAGGATAGCTTTGTGAGAAAGCCAAGCCAGAGACGAGAACTGAAAAGAGCCAGCAAGTGCTGCAGCAGGGAGAGTCAGGGCCAAGACGAAAATCAGACAGTATTAACCAGAATTGAAGGGCCTCAGAAAACCTGTACTATTGGGAAAAGTTACATATTACCATTTTAAGGTCCCATTTGAACAGTCTGAAAATCTGGTACTTTTTACTGTTTTATTTATACATTCCTATTATAATTGGTAGAAGTATATTATAACTGATAATGAAGTTATTGTTGGTAAATCTTGGTAACTAAGTTATTCTGGCTAAAGCTTCCTTCAGAACACCTGTTAACGGGAATGCTATGTTGAATGACTTAGGTGCATCACATATACAATAGTTGCTTATTTTCAATCAGAAATGAAGGGCTAAAATAAGAGTCTTTTGTTTTTAAAAATGTTTGACCATGGAGCTGGAGAGATGGCTCAGCAGTTAAGAGCACTGATTGCTCTTCCAGAGGACCCAGGTTCAATTCCCGGCACCTACATAGCAGCTCACACCTGTCTGTAACTCCAGTTCCAGGGCTTGACACCTCACACAGACATACGTGCAGGCAAACCACCAGTGAACATAAAATAAAAAATTATTTTTTAAAAAAGTGATCACAGCTAGTGGTGGCACACGCCTTTAATCCCAGCGCAGGGGAAGCAGAGGCAGGTGGATCTCTGTGAGCTTGAGGTCAGCCTGGTCTGCATGCTAAGGTTCCAGGCTAGCCAGAGTCATACAGTGAGTCCCAGTTTATTTGTTTTAAGTGTCTTTTTGTTTTTTCACAAAGCCCAAATCATGTCTATTTTATTTCTCCCTGTTAGATCCCTAAGAAGAAGCCACAATAAAGGTTTAAGGGAACAACGTTCCCTACTCCTGCATCTAAGACCAGGTCAGCTCATGTAATTTTAAAGGCTGTCATTCTAGAAGGGGAGCAGAGGGGAAACACCCCAAGAAACCCTTAGAAGACTGTTGTCTCTCACACTGGACCATGCAGCACTGTGTCCCTAAGTGTCTGTTACACTTGGCTTTTAGTTTAGTTTAGTTTTGTTTTTGAAACAAGGTTTCTGTGTGTAGATCTGACTGTCCTGGAACTTGCTGTGTAGACCAGGCTGGCCCGCAATTCAGAGTTCTTTCTGCCTCTGCCTCCCAAGTGTGCACTACCATGCCAGGCTTTCGTTTGACTTTTATAAAAAGCAGGCGATATGGTCTGGTAACGTCTCATGACAATCATCCTCATTCAGTGACCAGTGGTCCTTGGGTGCTGTATAGATCCATTCTATAACACCTGTTGGTCATGAAGGAACCCATATATGTGGATTTTGTTTGGATAAAGTGCCAAAATTTTAAATTTGTAGTTATTTTTGATGCAAGTCTCCGTAGGTATGGTAGTCTACCTCTCTGCCTTCTTAAACAGCATGCTCGGTCTGATTCACTTTATCATGATGAAGTTACATTACACTCACGATGTATTATTGCAAATCCACAACGAGCTCTGATACATGTAGAATATTTCATAGAACACAAAGGGCTATAAGAAATGTGAGAAATATCTCTTAGTAATATTCCCTCAACTATGTATTTGCCTCATGGTTAGCTTTAAAAATGTATATTGTGAAGTAATGTATTCTATCAGCACGCCTGTTTCTAACAGGCTCCTACTTTCTTCTGTGCTGTCTATGGGCTGTGACACGAGTTAACCAGTCCTGGCCGCTGCCTACAAAAATAACTGGGCACACAGTGAGGCAGCTCCTTTGGCTGTGTTCTACTCACCATCTGAAAAATGAAGCCCACTGTTAAAGGTGGGGCAAGCAAGTAAGGGAGGTATAAACCAGAGCTGCTGCTGCTGCTGCTGCTGCTGCTGCTGCTGCTGCTGCTGCTGCTGCTGCATCCCAGACTAGCACTGAACCGAAGCAGAGTGCAGCAACGACAGCGCTCCACCTGCAAGGGGTAAGCAACACATGCAGAAGGACACCCACGGAGTGCAGAAGAGGAAGGAAAAGGAAGCTCCAGGTAGGCTTAGGACTATAGAGAGGCCACTGAAACCATTGAAATGTATGCCTGATATCACGCTAAGGGCCACCGAACATGTACATCCTAGAGATAACTCCTGCCACTGTCCTGAGAACTCCCATTCAAATGATAATGGAAATTATCGCCAACAGGAAAATCTCCATTTTGCCGTAAATGAGCTGACAGAGGTTCAGTCAAAAGCCCCGAGGAGCACATCTGATGCACACCATCTCTTGGATGTATGTATATAGAAACGTGACACCCCCCAGGAGTAATAAAGTAATGTTCAGGATTTAAATCCGGTCACAGTCTTTAAGATAGGTCAAATCCGTAGCTTTCCCAAGGCTCTTTTTGGTCAAACGTTAGGTTTGTGTTTTTAACAAACTTGGAACATTCTAGTTAATAAGCTGCCAATCAGAACACTTTATCGCAGGGTCTAAGGTGCTATTGGCTTGTCTGCTAGACTGTGCGCTCCTTCAGGGCAGGGCTATCTTCTTTATTCTTGTATCCATGGTACCCAGGAGAGGATCTGACAGAGTGGTTGTTCAATAAATACCTGTTGAATGAGTCAAATGAACCTTCACTATGTGTGGCCTCAAGTTCTCATGAAGCCAGAATGTGATGTGGTGGTGGTTGGGTTTGGTTTAGTTTGGTTGGTTTTGTTTGTTTGGGGGTGGTTGTTTTTAAATAGTAGGCTGTCTTCCTCTGGGTATTTATTGATTTTGAAAGCTAAATCAGGGTTCTAATTCTCATTGAACATGGACTTGAACCCTAGTATATGCCTGGTACTAGGTACTCAGGGAACCAAGATAAAACTACGGTCTCTCTATAGAAGCATAGGAAACAGACATCAACCGGGCTGGCGTTACAAGGTTGTGGAGTTATTTAGGCTCCATGCTCGTTTACATGCAGCCTGTTGTAAACCTGGGAGCAGCAGCAGTGCATTCTCATGTGGCCTTGGCTCACACATTAAGTGGATCTTACTTAGAAAAGCATTGTAAGAATTGCACATGCTCCAGCTATCTTTAAAGGCCTTCAAAGACAGCTACAAATGCATGACTTCATTCCTTAGTTTCTACTCTATAATTAAAGCTACTTCCAGATGGTTTTTGGTATGTGAAATGTTCTTTTCAGAACAGATAAGACTGTAAAATAAATTTACCTTTCCTATTGAATTATTTTAAGCCTTTGAGTGGATAGACAGAATTACAGATGACCACCACACATACAACATAAAATCTCCAGGTTTCATTAAACCTTTATATGTGCCCTGAATATTTTGGTACATGTCTACCTCATTATGTGATTTTAAGAAATAAATGTTACTTGCAAACATTTGACACACTTTTGTGTATGATTAACATGTTTGAAAGGTCAATGAAATATCAGATATAGTGGCTTGAAATATTTTACTCTCACCACCTGGGTATGTATTTTTAGATCAGGACTGACCATAAGGTTGAGACAGGGCAGTAGTAGACTGAGAATCACTTTTTTTGATCATGTAAACTCCAGAAAAAAATTATGAATTCATGTCAAATTTTTTGTTTTTTCTCATGGGTTTTTTATTTGAGAAAGAGGCTCACAATATAGCTCTTATTGGCCTGGAACTCACTATGTAGATCAGGCTGGCCTCAAACTCAGAGATGTACACCTGCCTCTGCCTTCTGAGTGCTGAGATTAAAGGCATGTGCCATCAGTAGGAGCCTGCCTCCACTTTTTTTTTTTTATTTTTCGAGACAGGGTTTCTCCATAGCTTTTGGTTCCTGTCCTGGAACTAGCTCTTGTAGACCAGGCTGGCCTCGAACTCACAGAGATCCGCCTGCCTCTGCCTCCCGAGTGCTGGGATTAAAGGCGTGCGCTACCAACGCCCAGCTGCCTCCACATTTTGATTATTTACCTAGTATGCTATTATATTAATCTATTGCCATTTAAAAACATATGCAAAGCTGGGCAGTGGCGGCGCACACCTTTAATCCCAGCAGTCGGGAGACAGAGGCAGGCGGATCTCCAAATTTGAGGTTAGCTTGGTCTATAGAGTGAGTTCCAGGACAGTCAGGGCTATACATAGAGAAACCCTGTCTTGAAAAACAAAAAATATGAAGAAAAGGCATAACACTGAAAAGTCAGTTCTACGTTTCTCCCTGCACGAGAGAGGTAAGAAGAGAGTGATTTAGTAGGTCAGCGGCGCAGGCCTGTACTTCCAAGTACTCTGGAGGCTGAAACACAAAGATCACTTGTGTGCGAGCAGGGCCAGCTTGGGTGATATAGCATGACTCCATCTCAAAACTCAAACAAGAACAAGTTTCATTCAATTCAGATTATTTTGCCAAATAGATGAACTGATTTAACAAATTGTAGCTCTAAGTTTCACTGTTACTTCTTTCACTGACATATTGGGGCTACTTAAAAACAGGGTGTTTTAGCTGGGCATGGTGGCACATGCCTGTAGTACAGCACCTGAGAGATTGAGGCTAGAGATCACAAACTTAAGGCCAGAGTAACATAGTGAGATTAAAAACAACAAAAAAGGCAAATCAAGTAAAATTTTAATTGGATAAGAAACTGGCATTCTAAATACATATTAGTTTCATATTGTGCTGTAACAAACTCTCATGACCTTAACATAGTGAGGTTAAAAACAAAAAAGGCAAATCAAATAAGTTTTTAATTGGATAAGAAATTGGCATTCTAAATAATATATATTAGTTTCCTATTAGTGCTGTAACAAACTCATGACCTTGGCGCTTTAAACTAGTACAAGTTCCAACATGGGTCCCTACACAAAAGTCAAGGCACGAGTGGGCTATGTTCCTTCTGACTCTGAGAATGTCTTCCTTTCTCTAGGTCACTGTCTCTCCCCCTCTGCAAAACCAATGGCATATATGTTCTCATGCTTTCTGATACAGGTTTCCTTTTCATTTCAGAAAATGTAAACATTTATTGAAATTGTCTTAAGAGATGAAAAGCGAGGCTCATGCATTACAAAACTCGAAACCTTCGCACCTGACATCTGACCTCATGACTGCCGCCCTCCAAAGGTCCATCCCACACAGTAGAGCCACCACACAGTTTTCTCAGAAAGTTCAAACCAGCTTTTCTCCTCGCTACCCCGACTCCACTCATCTCTGGCCAATTCCCTCCTCATCTCTTTATCATTTTTTTTAATGCAAGAGTGATCTTATGTCTTTGGGGTTTTCTGCCCCTATCATTTTGAATGCCTGGGTGAAGAGGAACCAGAGAAAAAGATACAAGGCAAAAAGACCACAGTGCAGCAGTGACATCTGGGTCACTCAGCAAATAACACATAACGGGTACTAGGGATCAACCAAGGGCCTCTGAGGCACTATTTTAAAACTCATTCCTGGTGGGTTCATGTAATCCCAGCACTCGAGACTAATCAGGAGGAGTGTCGAGGATTTACGGTCCACCTGAGCTATGAAGAACTTCAAGAAAGACAAAATGATCTCCAGATGACAAACGTGTTACATTCTTGAGTTGTGCCACCTTATTTCCCTAGTATTTTAGAAGATGAGTTCATTGTCATAGCACTATAAAGTCCACTTGGAGCCAACACAACTCGCACACCAAGCCAATGCAGAAAACAAAAAATTGGTTTTTGCTACTGATTGACTAGAGCTGCAGAACAAACTCGGGAGTTGAGCCTTAAGCCAGAACGTCACAAGGCTTTTATGCCTGAAAAATCACAACATCTGTACCAAATTACGGTTGCATTTTTCTACCCATCAGGATTCGGGGAAGGGGACATTCCTAGGAACATTTCTCTATGTGGTCCACATATCTTGTTGTCATTGGTTGACTTACTCCAGTGTGCCAGGGTGGCTTGCCCCCCACTCATTCCAGAGTCTTAACTAGAAGCCAGGATATCACTTACCCACATGCATGTCTCTCTCTGCCAAGCAAGATGTCATTTACCCACGGAGGTCTTGGGAACTTAAACTTTATTTGACCCCTATTCAAAATGGAAGTTTTATTTAAAATGGCTCCAGACTGGTTCTATCTTAAAACAGTCCCTTGACGAAGCCCAAGCAAGAATCAACTTTAAGTTGGTAAGCATGAATTTAAGAGCCTTTGCCCACTCCTCCTCTGAGTTCAGGTGGGTCCTGATGGAGCAGCACTCGCCAGTGCCCCTGGTATCCTCCAGCACCCCTCTCTTCACGTTGATCCTATAGGGCAGGAAGAGGCCTTTCTTCTCAGCCTCCTCCACAAGCTGCTGCAGGCAGTCCAGGAAGGCCTTCATCCCACGATCAAACTTGTTATTGTGGAAGACTCTGTGACTCCCATCTGAGAACAGCAGCAGCACCCCATCACCAGTCAAGGACTTGATGTAGGAATGGTCCCCACAGGGCACTAGTTGGTACCTCTGGAACTGCAGTCCAGCTAGCTTGGACAAGCTGAAGAGCAGCAAAGCTGTCTGTCCCCAGGCGGCGTTAATCTCACCCCATTCCACCTGGATGCCAGGGAGGCGGCCCAGCCTGAAGTTGTTGATAATGCCCAAGGGACCCTCATCCAAGATGGTAAACGTCATATTGAAGATATCGGTCTTTCTCAGGCGCGAGAGCTGCTTCTGGGCATCTGCCAAGCGGTTCTCCACACTGCTCAGCTCGTCCGTCAGCTCCAGCTCTTCCATCTTCAAGGCAGCGTACTCCTTCAAATCCTCCTCCTCCTGTTGTTCGAGTTCCCTGCTCTCTGCCTGGGCTGCTCTGAGTTCAGCCTTTATTCTTGCATTCTGGCCGTCTATGTCCTTCAGCTCCTGAGCCAGCCTTGCTTCTTCCTGCTCCAGGCTCCGCAGTTCAGCCAAGAGCTCCACATTCATGGCCTCCCTCTCCTCCTCACTCACCAGCGACTCTCTCTCCACGAAACGTCTGTACTTCTCGGTGTCAGCTTCATCTAGAGTGAGCTGGGCATCTAGCTCCTCCAAGAGGCCGTCCATACAGTCCACACAGAGCGGGTGGTCCACATCTTTTTGGCCGGAGAGGTTTTCAGAGTTCTCTAAGACAACATTTTGGATAGTGTTCAAAGTTCTCTGGGCAGTCAACTCACCCAGCAGAGAGAAGGTGGAGGAGGCACTTTCCTGGGATGACTCGCCCCAGTCAGGAAGGGGGCTGCTGGAGGTCCTGGCCCTTGG
>NC_022031.1:40510309-40511148 GCF_000317375.1 Microtus ochrogaster
GGCACTTTCCTGGGATGACTCGCCACAGTCAGGAAGGGGGCTGCTCCAGGTCCTGGCTCTTGGGGAGGGCCTGGCATGCTGTTGGGTTTCCAAGGGCCCTTCCTGCACTGCACGGAGCTTCAGGGGCTGGTTGCAGCGCTGGCACCGGAAGAGGGTGGAAGACATCCTGAAGGTGTGCGCCCCCACCGGAGTCCAGGTTTCCTTCCAGCCCAGGGAGTCTTTGGCGAGGTCTCGCTCACGCTTCCCTTTTATACCTTAACAATTCCCTTCTGGAATTCCCACCTGTAGCTCCCCACAGGCCAGCGAGTCTCTCTAACACAGGTTTTGATAATCATGACCAGCATGTGTGGGGTTTTTTATTTCGTTTTGTTTCCAGAAAGTGTTTCTCTTGCAACTCTGGCTGTCCTGAACTCCATTTATAGACCAGGCTGGCCTTGAACTCACAGAGATCCACCTGCCTCTGCCTCCCAAGTGCTGGGATTAAGGGTGTGCACCACCATGCCTGGCAGGGATCTGAGTTTCATCTCCAGCATCCATAGAAAAATCCAATGTGTTGGTCAGTGCGTGTGAATGCCAGAGCTGGGGGACAGAAACAGACCCCTGGGGTTCGCTGGCCATTGGGACTAGCCCAAGCATGGAACTGCCAGGTCCCTGTCTTAAAAAATAAGGTGTATGACCTGAGAGCCAATAGCTGAGGTTGCCTTCTGGCTCCCAACCGTGTGCGTAGGAACACATGCGCATGCGCGCACACACCACACGGGATATTTATTTATTTATTTATTTATTTATTTATTTATTTATTTATTATTTTTATTTTTTGGTTTTTCGAGACAGGGTTT
>NC_022031.1:40511248-40512797 GCF_000317375.1 Microtus ochrogaster
AACTAGCTCTGTAGACCAGGCTGGTCTCGAACTCACAGAGATCCACCTGCCTCTGCCTCCCGAGTGCTGGGATTAAAGGCGTGCACCACCACCGCCGGGCTACCACATGGGATTTTTAGTTTTTGTTTCAGATGAGCTCCCTATGTAGTCCAGGCTGGCTTCAAACTTTTAACCCTTCTGCCGCAGCCCCCTAAGAACTGGAATCACAACTGTGTACCACTACACCTAGTTCCAATCAAGCTGCCTTCCTGCCTCCCCAGTCCCAACAGCACTTAGCCCTGTGGTAGTTTGGGTCTGCAGTGTTCCCTAACCCAGGGCACATTTGCGAGGAGGTGGTAGAACCTTTAAACAACAGAAGTCTAATTGGGGGGCTGTTCATTTGGGCAGTGGTTTCCTGGCTGTCACCCCCAAACAGTGAAGTCAGCAGACCGTGAACTGGAGCCTCCAAAACTAAGCCAAAACAAACCTCCCACCTTTTGAGATCTAAGTATTTTATTACATTCATTTATGCCGTGGTGTGGGCATGGAGGTCTCTTCACGCTTCCTGACATTCAGCTCTGGGCACTGACCCTTAGACATCAGGCTTGGCATCAAGCACCTTTATCTGCTGAACCATCTCATGGCACCCTTCCCACTTTGATTTCGTTCAGTAATGGGAAGCTTGCGCAGGCCCCAAACAACTCTTCCTTGTTCGCAATCAGAAGTCTGTGCTAGAAGCTGCGTTCCTGTAATTCTCACTTCATGCTCGCTCCCAACCCATCCCCCACTGGGCAAGCCCGCTCCTTAGGAACAGTGACACAGACAAGCTGTCTCTCCCCCCCCCCCCTCCCTCCTACAGCAGAGGGCTCTAACTCACGTTGGAATCATCTGGAAGAGCTAAGCCACTGGTGTCAGTCCTCTGCTGATGTCTGCCTTGCCCGCCACTTGTCTGCCCAGTTTTCTGTTGCTGCTGCAGCTCTGGGTACTACAGTTTGAGAAACAAGACAAGTTAGGATTAAGGGTTTTGTTTGTTTGTTTTTATGGCTATTGGATGGATCACTGTATAAAGTCAGTCAGAAAACAACTTTAAATTTTTCCTGTGTAAGTTTTTTATTGTGTGTGTGAGACAGTGCCATCGTATGTGTGTGTAGAGGGAATTGCATGTTTTCTGGGGTGGTCAGGCCTGTCGAGAAAACAACTCTGTGGTTGACAGTGTGGACGAACAGCAGCGTGTCCCATCAGGTCCCTCAAATGTCACAGCGCAGTACCGACCTCTCCCCACTTAACGTCTGAATTCCTGGGCAGTTACCCTGAGGTCAGCTTTCCCGGAGCAGACCTTTCTAAGTCAGGAGGAAAGCTAGCTAGCGCTAAGGCACTCTGGTAAGAGCTGTAAGTCGCTGCCCCTGCGTTGCCAGTGACAATGAAAGAAAACAGCCAGGGATACGTAATTCAAAACATTGTGTAGGGCTTAAGTAGAGACTCTGCTTAACAGCCTGGAGGCAAATTGGACCCCCAGCCTTGAAAAATAAAATTATTTATTCTTTTTTTTAAATATTTATTTATTTATTAT
>NC_022031.1:40512897-40514805 GCF_000317375.1 Microtus ochrogaster
ATTCTGTCTGTGTGTATGCCTGCAGGCCAGAAGAGGGCACCAGACCCCATTACAGATGGTTGTGAGACACCATGTGGTTGCTGGGAATTGAACTCAGGACCTTTGGAAGAACAATCAATGCTCTTAACCTCTGAGCCATCTCTCCAGCCCCCTATTCTTTATATTAAAAAAAGAACCCTAGTTCCCTAGGAAACCATTTACATTATGAGTATGATCGACTGCTGTGTTTACATTACTGCTGTGTTAATGAAAACAGTTTTTATCAGGGTAAAATCAAGGACCCAAATCTCATTGTGAATGCTTTTCAAACATTAAATACTAGCTAACGAGGGGGGAGGAATTAAATATAAAATATCAAGCTCTTTCATAAGTACATTGATACATTCATTGCATTTATTCTTTTTTTTTTTTTTTTTTGCTTTTTCGAGACAGGGTTTCTCTGTGGCTTTGGAGCCTGTCCTGGAACTAGCTCTGTAGACCAGGCTGGCCTTGAACTTACAGAGATCCACCTGGCTCTGCCTCCCGAGTGCTGGGATTAAAGGCGTGTGCCACCATCGCCCGGCCTGCATTTATTCTTAAGGGGTTATTACCTACATTGTTCTTTGAGTGGGTTGTTTCTGTTTCTTGGAGACAGGACTCACTGTGTAGTCCTGGTTGGCTTGAACAGGTCACCAGTAGACTGGTCTTCTAGTAGCTAGCTTCCAGCCTCTGCCCCCTAGACTGTTGGAATTACAGCCATGAACTACTTACCCCAACTCAAAAAACAAATCATTTTTTGTTACATAACATTGAGGGGCTGGAGAGATGACTGCTTTTCCAGAGGACCAGAATTCAATTCCCAACACACAACTGTCTATGACCCCAGTTCCATATGGGGTCTGACACCCTCTTCTGGCCTTTGCAGGTACTGCAGGCACACACAGCCAAAAGAGTCATACACAAAGTTCAAACCAAAACAAGCGGATTTAATTGAAGGTGTTCCTAGCATTTCTTAAAAACAGCAAAACCAGCCGGGCGATGGTGGCGCACACCTTTAATCCCAGCACTCGGGAGGCAGAGGCAGGCAGATCTCTGTGAGTTCGAGGCCAGCCTGGCCTACAGAGCAAGTTCCGGGACAGGCTCTAAAACTACAGAGAAACCCTGCCTAGAAAAACAAAACAACAATAGAATATTCTAATAACAAAAAAGCCCATCTTTGAAATGAGGGACATATGATAAAGACATCTGGGATGAGATTATGCTTCTTCTATGGGACATGAACCTTAGTGGGTTCAAAGACCTGGGACACAGACCCTGTCCCCCAAGCTCCTGGTCAGGGACATAGCTCAAGCCCTACAGATTAAGCCAAGAGTGAGTGACACTCATGCTCATTTCCTACTAAGAGCGCTGCTGACTCCAGAGTGTGCCGAGATGAAGCGGTTTATCTGACCGCTTTGCCAAGTCAGGGGTCAGCTGAGAGGAAGGAAGAACGACCGGCATTTCCCTGTGGTGCAGGACAGTGATTTTTATGTTTTGCTAATTACATTTTTCTGCCCCCTGAATCCCTCACCGTCTGGGCTCTTCAGGGAGGTACAGTCCTTCCTGCTGTGTAGCACTCCAAACATCCCCATCCTCTGGAGGCTGGGAAAGCTCCTTTTTTTCTCACACCAGAGCCTAGTCCCATAGCAAACCAAAGCTTTCCAGCCCTATGCGGGGGAAGCTAACAGGGAAGCTAACAAGCACCCAGGCATTTGCCTGTGATCCACTGACGAGCTCTACACACGCCTAATGAACATGGATGACTGTGGTTGATTTCCTTTTTTTTTTTTAAAGATTTATTTATGCCGGGCGATGGTGGCGCACGCCTTTAATCCCAGCACTCGGGAGGCAGAGGCAGGCAGATCTCTGTGAGTTCGAGACCAGCCTGGT
>NC_022031.1:40514905-40521997 GCF_000317375.1 Microtus ochrogaster
AAAGCCACAGAGAAACCCTGTCTCGAAAAACCAAAAAAAAAAAAAAAGAGATTTATTTATTTATTATGTATACAACATTCCTTCCATGTATGCTTGCATGCCAGAAGGGAGCACCAGGTCTCATTATAGATGGCTGTAAGACACCATGTGGTTGCTGGGAATTGAACTCAGGACCTCTGGAAGAGCAGTCAGTGCTTTTAACCTCTGAGCCATCTCTCCAGCCCCGTGTGGTTGATTTCTTACAATGCCTCCCTCCTGGGTGGGGCGGGGGGGTGGTGCACACAACCCAATGCAGCCTAGAAAACAATATCCAATAAGAAGAGTTTTCTGTTTTCCTTTGGAATTTGTTGGGAAGCCAGAGTTCTGTGTTAAGTGCGGATTCTCAATACTCAGAATGCTCTGCCCTAAAAAGGCTGCTTTACAATACTGGGTAGCTACAGGACACGTTCCTAAACAAAAATCAGTTTAAAATGCTAGAATGGAGTCTCCCTCGCCTACCTATCCTTTACAGGACTTCAGTTTTTTTCCAGTCAGGAGGCAACTTAAAATTGGACATGCCATTTGCTTCCTGGCCTTCCAGTCCGCCCTGGGGACAGAGCAGAAGCCCAGAGGCAGGGGCCCAAGTGGAAAACAGGAAAGAGAGTTGTCAATTGGCTTGCTCCCAAAGTCACATTCTGCTCCTCACACAGCACGGGCCCACTTGGCGCCTCCCACAGTGGGCTGGGTCCTCCCTATGTCAATCAACAATCAAGAAAATATCCCAGCACTCAGAGGCAGGCAGTGGATCTCTGAGTTTCCAGGACGTTTGGGATGACACTGTGAGACACCATCTCCAAAGAAGGAAAAAAGAACTGTCCCTATAGACATGCCCACAGCCGTTACTGGTGGCAGCCAGTCCTCAGTGGAGACAAAGATGACAAGGCACAGCATCCAGCCCATTTCCCCAGGAAGCAGTTTAGAGGGGCCTTCACTGCAGAAGTGACTGACAGACGGAATCACAAGGTGGGCAGGGCTGTAACAGGGGAGAGCAGCTTTTAAGAAACAAAGTCCCCTGCAGTAAGGGTGAGGTCAAGCCCTACTAAATAAGAGGGGTGCCGCCCTTGCTGAGCCTTCAGGTGAACTGCCGAGCCAGTAAGCTAATGCTCACCCACAGAAAGACTGGTAGACTACCACACCCCATAATGCGCTAGAGGTATGTAGTGATATCTCATTTGTATTTTAATTAAGTTTGCCCTGAGATCAGAGTAAAACAGCCCCAGGGACCAGGTAGTGGTGGCACCTTTAGTCCTATTAACTGTAGTTAGTAGTTACACAGGTCGGCAGTGGTGGTGCACGCCTTCACTCCCAGCACTAGCTAGGAAAATAAGACGGGAGGAGACTTCTCTCAGCTCAGTCTCATTATGAGAATTCATGCAGGCAGGATGGCTATTTTGGTCTGAGGCAGAGGTAAGAGCCAGTGACTGGCTGCTTTGTCTCCAGATCGTCAGGTTGAACCCCAATATCTGTCTCTGGAATTTTATTTTATTTTTTGGTTTTTCGAGACAGAGTTTCTCTGTGGCTTTGGAGCCTGTCCTGGAACTAGCTCTTGTAGACCAGGCTGGTCTTGAACTCACAGAGATCCACCTGCCTCTGCCTCCCGAGTGCTGGGATGTCTCTGGAATTTTAATATTTGTGCTACTGTGGTTAAAAGACCATCCAGCCACAAAACACCAAATTGTATTCCAACTTCACAAAAGTTAACAGAAATATTTAACAGATTTACTCAAACTCACAACTCAAAAGAGCAACCAAAGCTTTGTCTAGCCATTTTTAATAAAGAATATATGTGGACCCATATATATGTATTTTGCCACTTTTGATATAAAAATTATATATGTGGACCCATATTGCAAGAAATCTGTTCTGTTTCTTATATGCAGACCCACCTCCTCACCAACTTGTCAAGCAAAGAGCATTATAATCTAGAAATCAGCCGTGGGTGGTGGTCACGCCTTTAATCCCAGCACCTGGGAGGCAGAGGCAAATGGATCTCTGTGAGTTCGAGGCCAGCCTGGTCTACAGAGCAAGTTTCTAGGACAGCCAAAGCTACAAAGAGAAAACAAACAAAAGAAACCACAACAAAACTAGCAATCTTTAAGTCTCAAGAGAACATATTCAAGTTTTTGATATGCATTTATTTGTACATGGGAAAAAATACATTTAACATAAACCAAGTAGGAGTGCCTTACGGCCAACAGTCTGTAGCCTCGCCTCGGATCGGGCCCACACTGCCCTTGTCTCGTTCCAACCAGTGTTCATTCGATGGCAGTCACACAAAGCGAGCCCTCTGCACCTTACAAGTTTGTAATTGAGCTCAGGAATTTCGGGCACCCAAATAAAACTATATATATATATATATATATGTACAACTCTGCTTTATTGCACAGGGTCACCACAGACTGCAAGTGATTACACGGCCAACCACAGGACGGACGCTGATTGGCACGGACATCTGTCTCTAACCACAAATGAAGACACAGATCTGCCACCATGCAAAGGCTGTGTCGGCACCGGTGCAGTCCTGAAGGCTCACAGCACTCATGCTGTTTCTGACGGCATCAGATGAGACGCGAGGGACACAAGGGTCCCGTGCTCACGAGCCACCTGGGCCACACGTGTAGCAGAAGGGCCACTTTAAAGCTTTTCAGAGAGTTCTTTAATCAGGGATGCCTGTGGAAAACACCACCATACTAGTTAGAATCTATGAATTACATTCTGGTGTAAAAGCTCAGACAAAGTGGGCTACAAGTTACGCGCTTTCTGTCAAGCTGAAATTTACAGGAGACAAAGCCGTCTCTGTCACACACTGCAGTTTAGTCCTCGAGAGCTATGAGTGACAAAACGCTTCAAGTTAAGTCACTGAGAAGTTTAGTAACTGCTGTGAGACGCCACATGACTGAGCCAGCCAAAGCCAGAGCCAACCCTTCTAATGCTCATGTACGACACAGGAGTGCTTGGAAACTTCCACCACCGGCACGGAGTGCGAAGGAAACACTGCCACTGGCGGCCAGTGGTGAAGTTCACGGCCGGGGCCACATCCCCGACAAACGCACCAGCCCTGCCCGACCCGGGCCCTGGGCGGCCATGCTGCACGTGTCAACCCGGGGTCAGAGGTCACGGCGCCAAAGTTCACCCCCTTCACACTTAACCGAAGCCGAAGCCGCGGCACGACTCAGATTTATCTGGGTCAAATCGTCACACCATGGCTGCAGCGCACACAATCCTCCATTCAGTGTTGCCCCGCAGCCGCTGACCTCCATTACAGCCACCCCGTGCTCCTGCTCCCAGGCTTCCTAGCCGGAGGATGTTTACTGTCTTTAACCAGCGTTAATGTGAGAGGGAACAGCTGTTCTGGATCACCTGCCCCAGAAACTGAGCAAACTCCCAGCTGAGGGCCTGATGTCAGTTTGTAGGGGTAAGCGCTTGGATGCAATCAGTCAGAGCGAGGCCAAGCTGGGAGAAACCTTTACAGACCGGAGAGGCCAGGGACGGCAGCTCATGCCTTTAATTAATCCTGGCACTCAGAAGGCAGAGCCAGGCGGGCCTCTGTAAGTTCAAGACCAGCCCGGACTACATGTTGAGACCCTGTCTCAAAAACAAAAACAAAAATTAAAAAAAAGGGAGGCGGGAGTGTAGCTCAGTGGGTAAGCACTTGCCTAGGATGTGCAAGGTCCTAGGTTCAATCCCAGCACCATGGAAGGAGACATGCTGGCTCTCAGGACAGATCCTGGGAAAGAAATGTAACTATTTAAGATCCATAAGTGACCTCTCCAGAACGGTGACTCAGCTGGACCCTGAGTCTTGTCACACCCTTTACCCAGAATACAACTGCGGATTCCTCGGCCTCCCTGTGCTCCAGGTGTTAGTGCTGTCGCTCGACCACACCTCTCACGCTGCTCTAGGGGCACAGGTAAGCCGGCTCCTAGAATGCCAGGCCGCTGAGGAACTCTTTCCAGAGAAAGGAGAGCGAGCACTGGGCAAAACCGCCCTCTGCTCTCGCCTCACTCTGCAGCGCTCAGAAACCAAGAAAAAGACCTGGAATTGTATTAACAGACTCCCAAAATAAAACTTTATGGAAGTGTTTATTTTAAAGTCTAGTACCAGAGAACAGGATAGACAAACATGACAGGTACTACTCACAAGGGACAATGTCCCCACTGGTCACCCTATCTTTTGGCAATGAATTCAGTAAAAAAGTACAAGAACATTCTAGAAGGGCTTAAAAGTCACATTCTGAATTAAACAGAAAATGTTCAAAGCTAAACAGTGAAATGGAAGCTTTCATTGGCTGCTAAATAAAAAGTGTGGCTAATGGCCATCGCAACAGCACTTAGTCTCAAATCCAACAATTCATCACGGAATTACACAGCTAAGATGCTCGCCCACCGTGCAATGCTGGGGTTTAGTGAAGATCACCCCCGAGGGCGGAGAAGCAATGAAGGAGGTGAGAGGTGGGCCTGAGAAGCCCTAGGACAGAGCGCACGCGCTGGCTGCTGATGCCACTGTTTCCACACCGAAGGCCTAGCAAGGCTTGCTTCCGGGAGGAAAAGGAATCTATCTGGCTGACAGCTGCCCTGAAAAGGTCATCAGACACACGGCTAGTTACCAGGTAACAGCCTAAAGCTCTTGAGTAATGATCAAACCAAAACCCTGACATCTGCCCACTGAAACCTTTTATGTTTCTGTCAATGCTTTGTCTGTAACTTATTATGGCCTGGACTTACGCCAACCGGTATTTAAGCCAATTAGGAACAAAGACAAATTGCACTCTCTTTAGGTCTAGTTGGTGGAGAATAACATTTCCTGTAGTGACCGTATCATACAATCTTTAACAAAAACTCGTAGGTGGCATTGATTATTCCCCAGGAGATGAGAGAGCGATGGTAATTGAGATGGGCGCCTCTGAAGAGATTGATCAGCTTCCTGTCCCGCTCGAGCCAGATCGTCTTGAAAACCATGGGGAAAGACTGGAACGGCCCGCCAATCTGAGACTGGATCCGAGCCTTCACAACATTAATTGGGAAGCTCAGGAAGCCCAGCATGGCACCCAGCACACCTCCACAGATAAAGTCATTGACCAAATGCTCACTATTCGTGGTGGCAGTAGGCAGATGCTCTTTAATGGGCCCTCGAAGGCCAAAAAAAAGGATATTGCTGAATCCATTTCGGAAAAGGATAGGCACCAAGCCTCGGTAATACTCTGCAATTCCGTGGCATCTCAGGGCCCGGAAGGCCTGGTAAGTGTTTGTGAACTTATCGTGATGCTTGTGGTCCTGAAGCAAAGTCTGAACCCTTTCGAACGGAGTGAGAATGGCTTCTGTTGTCCCGGCAAGCAGCGCCGCCACACTTCTGGTGGCAAACTCGGGAGCACTGCTCACGTGCTTGCGGAGCAGGCGTGACAGGTCCTCATACAGACCAAACATAAGCGCCAGCGTGGTTGTCTTCTGCATCAGCGGGGGGAGGATCCCACGATACAAGTTTCGAAACCCATCCCTCCTCAGCTGGAGTATCGCATCCCGAGTTTTGAGGCCGTACAGCTGCTGCCGAAAAAGGATCTTCTGAACGGGGTAGGTGATGGCCACGTTGTTGAACGCTGCACAGCAGCCACAGAAGTAATGCTTTATCTCACCCACGTCTGCAATATGAGGAGACAGATCCTGGTTTGAAGAGGTCAACATTGGGGGCCTCTTATCATGCGCTTCTGAGTCCATCATGGTGCTTACGGTCTTTCTTCTCTGGGGAAACGTTTTAACCTATAATCAATGATGAAGGTGTTACCAAGAGTGAGATACACAAACTCACCCCAATCCCTTCTCCAATTTCCAGACTCGATGTCTCCTTTTAAAACTGGTCTATTACTGAAAACAAAATTACTTTTGCTAATTGTATATACTGATGAGGTTCAGTCGGCTGCTCCTACACATGTGTACAGCAGAGCAGATCAGTCGTTTTCTGTGGGGTGTTGTTGCTGCTGCTGTAGTTTTGAGAAAGTCTTGCTATATACATAGCCCAGACTAGCCTTCAACTCACAATTTTGAGTACTAGAATTAAAGCCCACTCTGCCATGCCTAGCTTTAGATCACCGATGTTTAGAAGAGTACTAGGGGAGTCGTGGGGCGAGACCGGCTGTACTGCAATCACTTCCAGCAAGCAGCCCTTACAGCAGACTGAAGGAAGAAAGACAGAAGACTCATCGACCTCTTAGCCAGACAGGAAGGCTGTATGGAAAATTATAAAGCACATTTGCCTCATGGAAATAAAGAGAGTTCATCTTCTTCTGCCTCCTGAGGGCTAGGCTGAAAAAGATATTTCGCCATGCCCTACTGTGTCACTTACCTATGTACAAGCGTATGCAGTTAATGCACTTGCTGGCAGGTGCCTGGAAGGCCAGCAGAGTGTGTCGGATCATCCCCTGGAACTGGAGTCAGAGGTCGTTGTGAACCCCCAACATGGGAACTGGGGGCTAATCTCTAAAAGGGTGGCAAGCACTCTTAACCATGGAGCCACCTCTCAAAGGCCCTTATATTTATAAGTAGATTACTTCTCTTATATAAGAGACCACATTTAACAAATCAGCAGCAAAATAGAAAATAATCCAATTTAAAAGTGAGCTAAGGACTTGAGACAGGGGCAGAAGAATCCACTGGGACAGTGGTCTCAACCTCCCTAAGGCTGCGACCTTTTAATGTGGTTCCTCATATTAAAGTTTTCCTCATGTGGTGACCCCCAACCATAAAATTATTTCATTGCTACTTCATAACTGTAATTTTGCTAGTTATGAATTATAATGTAAATATCTGATATGTAGGATATCTCATATTCAACCCTTGAGAAAGGGTCGTTTGACCCCCAGAGGGGTTGTAACCACAGGGTGAGAACCACTATTGTAAACACTGAAAAGAGAAGCTGCCTGGAGTAGCTGGACAGACCACACCTCAGAAACAAAGTGGAAGGAGAGAACTAATTCCCGAAAGTTGTTCTCTGACCTCCCGAGGCACATCAGGGCACATGCACGCACGTAAACACAAATACACCTTTTTTTTTTTTTTTTTT
>NC_022031.1:40522097-40563469 GCF_000317375.1 Microtus ochrogaster
TTTTTTTTTGGTTTTTCGAGACAGGGTTTCTCTGTGGTTTTGGAGCCTGTCCTGGAACTAGCTCTTGTAGACCAGGCTGGCCTCGAACTCACAGAGTTCTGCCTCCCAAGTGCTGGGATTAAAGGCGTGCGCCACCACCGCCCGGCCACAAATACACCTTTTAAAAAGGCCACAAAACCCAACAAGAACAAACACAGCACTAGAGGGGCTGTGACATAGGCTCTCTGGTGCACTATTAGTGGTACTGTAAAATGGTCGAGCGACGGACAACAGCACAGGGGCTCTTGATAAATTCCACATAGAATACCAAAGGGTCGGCATCTCAGCTGCAGGGGTATAACCCATGCTCACAGCAGCACCACTCAAGAGGTGGGAAGTACAAACCTAAGCCACACTGCACAGTGTCCATGGGAAATTAAACTGGTCAGACAAACTGTCTAGGCCTTTGATTTGAACAAAAACAAAAGCCTCTTAAATTCTTTAAGTTTTTCTTCCAATGTCACACTATGCTGCTGGAAACCGCTAACAGAAAAAAAATATTAAAAAGGCCAGGCAGTGGTGGCACGCGCCTTAATCCCAGCCCTCGGGAGGCAGAGGCAGGCAGATCTCTGTGAGTTCGAGGCCAGTCTGGTCTACAAGAGCTAGTTCCAGGACAGTTAAGGCTGTTACACAGAGAAACCTTGTCTCAAAAACAAACAAACAAACAAACAAACAAACAAACAAACAGGGCTGGAGAGATGGCTCAGGGGTTAAGAGCACTGACTGATCTTCCAGAGGACCTGAGTTCAATTCCCAGCAACCACATGGTGGCTCAAAGCCATCTGTAATGAGATCTGGTGCCCTCTTCTGGCCAGCAGGCTTACATACAGACAGAACACTGTATACATAATAAATAAATATTTAAAACAAACAAACACAAGCCATTAAAGAGAAAGCAGAAGGCAGGACCAAGAGAAGAGTCAGAAGCTATAGACTGTGACAGAACACAGCACACGCAGGGGAATTATTAGGAGCTCCTGCCTCAACAGGGACCCGTGTTCCACCTGCACCTACAATTGGAACTTACCTTGAACTTTGGTCAACTGCTATTAAAGCTATGAAATGGGCACTAGTAGAGCCTTAGACCCTACTAGTTATCTGGATCAAAATCCCAGTTCTACCACGCATGGCAAGTCACGGCTACCTTGTTTATGAGACACAGAAGTTCCCTACCTCAGAGACTGGCTCAACTCATTGAGTTAATACACGGAGAGCACCCTTAAGTGGTCCGGAGCACAGCAGGCGCTCAACAAGGCTGAACTATGTCACTGTTCTGTTTTGAAGTGTTTATTTGATGTGAAGATGTTCTTCAGGTTGTATCCTCATAAATCCATTATGAGATAAAAATAGGTCAGAAATGCATTTATCTATGTTTGGTGCTGGGGATTAAACCCAGGGCTTCATGCATGCCATTCACATGGTCAACCACTGGGCTTTACCCCCAGTCTCCGAAGAGAGTTAGAACACCTAACCTAGCGAACACCATATTTTAGCAAGGAGTACTGGCTGCTTGCTGCTGTGGCTCACTGCTCTTGCCATCAGTGAAGGAGCACGTGACACTCAGATCACTAGCCAGTGAAAATCATTTAAGGTGCAGTTCCTATTAAACACGTATCAAAAAGTCAAAAGAGCCAAAGTAGGGCTGATACTGCAGCTTAGCCCTGCACAGAAGAGAAAGTCAAAGCATTGTAAGCAGCTGCTGCCAGTCAAAGGCTGTGCCCCAGCCTCAGCACATGGAGATGACCCTCCTGGCTATGGCCAAATATCCTTTAACTAAACAGCATTTGCCAAGATCTTTTGTTTTGGTTTTCGGTGGGGGCTGAGCTAGGACTCTGCCACGAAGCCAACCTCCCAACTTCCACTTGTTAGTATTCTGCCTTCCACTTCCTACCACTGTTCCCCAGAGACCCCAGTTTCTGACTTTTACATCAAGTTCCAGAGCTGTTCCACTGGCTTTCTAAGAGCAAATCCGTGGTCTTTCATCACACTGTGGGACAATCTGGTACTTCAGAGTTTCTAAGAACTCACCTGTGACATGGACCGAGCCTGGCACTGATGACGACAGCTTTCTGGTAACCTTCCCAACGTCCTCCATTGTTAACCTTCTCTCTTCTGGAGTCAATACTGACAGCTGCATTTCCTTAAAAGAAAAAAAAACCTGGTTTAATTTCTTTTTTTTTTTAAATAATTGTTTATTATGTTTACAATATTCTGTCTGTGTGTATGCCTGCAGGCCAGAAGAGGGCACCAGACCTCATTACAGATGGTTGTGAACCACCATGTGGTTGCTGGGAATTGAACTCAGGACCTCTGGAAGAGCAGTCAGTGCTCTTAACCTCTGAGCCATCTCTCCAGCCCCCTGGTTTAATTTCTGTACTCGTGTCTAACTGTATTTGTTCCCCTTTCCTTGAGCACAGTAACCAGTGTTAATGTGTTAATACCCAACCAAGAACCAACTCTTCACTGACTGCCAACACTCTTGCCCACCTCCCCAGTTCCACAACAACAAATTGGACATCTGATGTGACTCCAAACCTCTACAGAATGAGACAATATTACTTCCCTTTCATTTTTAAACTATGTGCGTGTGCATGTGTGTGTCTGCGAGGGTCTATGCATGAGTGCAGGTACCTGGAGAGGTATCAGGCCCCCCGGTAGTCAGGGTTCTATGGGCTGAGCCATCTGATGTGGGCGCTAGGAATCCAAGTCAGGCACAGGCTCTCGACGAGCAGTGTATGCTCTTAACCTCTGAGGCACCGTCAGTCCCTTTCATTTTTAATGTACGGAGGTTTGTAACTTAATATGGTGGATTTAAAATAATGTCCCATAGGCACTTGAAAGGTCTGCCAAATACTGAGCCTGGTAACGGTTAGTTGTATGATCTTCACCATCCATGCTTTTATGGTTCCAGTTGACAGACACGAGGTAAAACCTTTTGTTAGTGTGAGACCAGGTCTTGCTTTATAGTCTGGTTCACCCTAGTTATAAACTCGTAATCCTCCTGCCTCAGCCTCTAACTACTGTAATTATAGGCACTTCTGTGCCCATCTAAAAACTAGTTTTTGTTTTGAGACAGGATCTCTCTAAGTAGCTCCAGCTAAACTGGAACTATCTATGTAGACCAGGCTGGCCTCAAACTCACACAGATCCGCCTGCCTCAGCCTCCCAAGTGCTGAGAGAGAGGTGTGCGCCACCACACCTGACTGAAAACTCTTAGCAGTACTACACTTGACAATATAAGACTAGCTCATGTTTGCCAATCTTAGACTATACAAGATTTTAAAGATTAAAACCTGGCACAGAAATGCCTGATATGTCTTGTAAATTTTTAGTTTCATAGTTAACATTAAAGTCAACAAAAAGCCCCAAGCGTGGTTGCCCAAGCTTTAATCTCAACTCTAAGCATTCAGAGGCAGAGCCTAGTCTACATATCAAGCTCTAGGAAAGCCAGGACTACAGAGACCCTGTCTCAAAAAAAAAAAACAAACAAACAAACAAAACCCTCAAATCAACAAAATTTACACAATCACATAAGATCCTAACAATTTATAAATTCAAAGACTATTTCAGTTTTACGCCCTGAACACTTTATTTACAGGGTCTTACCATCTAGCCAAGGCTGGCCTGTATGTATGTAGCAGAGGGTGGCCAGCATTTGCCACCACGAACAGCTAACAATATAGACTTTAAGTTCTTAAGCTGGCACTGACTAGCTGTTCACACCTATGGTCCTGAACAAACTCAATTTATCGGTGCACTTCAACAATAAAAACTTCGTTCATGTCTGGAGATGTCCGGCAAGAATGCTTACCTACTGTGTGTTCAATCCTCTCAACACCGCAAAACAAAGGCCACATTTAGTTTTTGTTTTTATAGAACTGGTCCTTTTGTTGCTTAACAAAATTCTGTAAATTAAAATTGCTCCATTTGGCCTGGTGTGATGCACACCTTTAATCCCAGCACTTGGGAGGCAGAGGCAGGTCATCTCTGAGTTCAAGGCCAGCCTGGACTACAAGTCAGTTACTAATGGACCTCTTTTCAAACTATCATAAGGAATCTTAGGAATATTGTTGAACATTTATATTATTAAATATTAAAAGTTCTATACAGAAAAAAGTAATTTTTGTTTATTTTTCGAGTGCTAGGATTAAAGGGGAGCACTACCATGCCTGGCAAGAAGTAATGTTTTGAAAACATCCCAGACTTCAGACTGACTTCCTATAAACGGCACCCCACCCATGAGGGTGGAGGGTGGTATGACTAGGTTGTGAGCCCAGCCTTTAACAACTGTCTCTGCAGTGCAGGCCCAGGGACTTAAGGCAGCAACAGAAGGAAAGACAACAGCAGCGTCCTGTTAGGAGCTGAGAAAATGGGGAGCAGGCTCATCAGGCAAAGGAGCTTGCTGCCAAGCCTGGTGACCGGAGTTCAAGCCCAGTAACTCACAATGGAACAAAGACTGACTCTGGAGAGTCCTCTGAGCTCCACCAGGGCACAGCGGCACATCAGAGCCGCTCCCCTCCCCAAATGTTTCTTCAAAAATTTAAAACATGCCATGTTTGATTACTATACTCTGAACATGACCAAACCCTGCTAAACTGGTTTCTGCTTAACTCTGCAGAAATGATAATCCTTTGCAATTTACTACAAAATCTATTTACTGTAACTGCTCTAGTCTGCTGCATGAGGCACCACCAGGTAAGGGAGCAAAGTCAACTTTCACCCAAGGGTCAAACTTCTGTGCTGTAAGAAACAGCGCAAGTTCTAAATCCCCAAAGTAACTTGCAGCCCAAAGGGATATGCAAAACTCAGAAGGGACCTTAGGACAAAGGTCTTTGTCCAAACGCAGGGCAGAGGGTGACTGTAATTCTCAGAGGATGTGAACTTCCACTAGTCAGCAGGTCTGAGTCAGCGTTCAAAAACAAGGTTAGGAGGGTCAAGTATGAGCGACAGCAGGATTTTGCCGGTGCAAACACAAAGCAACATCTTTGACGAAATTCCACCATCTCAGCGTCCTTCTATCTGACAAAGGAGACTCGAGTCAATTCTTGTCAGATTTGTCACCAGAATTCACACAAGGGGCGCCTCTGGTCTGCTGCTCGTATGCCCTGCACCCGATTCTAGGAATCCTTTCAAAGCAAAGGCCCGGAGGTCCATTTGGGCATGCCTGTTCAACAGACTACAGGAAAAAAACAAACAGCATAAGGTGGGCACTAGGACCAGCTGCGCAGCCCGTAGGGGCCAAGGCAAAGGTTAGGCTAAAAGACGTAAATATGGCTGAGGCGCTGACACCCTCTACCTAAACTTGACACTAACAATCCAGACAGAATGGAACAATTGTCGCCCGCCCACCCGCCCCGCTCAGTTCCACTGTTTACGGCCCGCCGCAACAACATGGTGTCTCGGAACGAGCATTCTCCAGGCTTCCATCTGCGCACTCCGTGAGGACCGGAAGACGCTGGGCGGGATCGCCAGCACCACGGGGAACCACGGATCGCCGCGATCTCGCGGGGGGCGCAGACAAAGGCCGATTCCCTCCGGGGCCTGCGGCTCCCCGCCCCAGGCTGCGGGCGCCTCCCGGCCCGAGCGCGCTGCGCGCAGCATGACCGGGCCCTGGGCCGGCGCCGCCGGATCCCCCGGCGCGATGCGCGAGCAGGCCGTGGGAGCTCGCTTGGCCCCGCTTCAAGCCCCCCACCTGTCTCTCCAGAAGCCGGGGCACACGGGCCGCCGCTCCCCACCCCACCCGGGACTCACCCACGGCCGCGGGCGCCCGCCCGCAGGACGGCCGGCGAGCGAGCGAGCCCGCGCCCGCGCAGACCAGGCCCGACCCAGGCAGGGGTGGGAAGAAGCAGCGGCGTCGGATCACGTGGTCAGGACCCCGCCTTGCTCCGAGGGTGGCGGCCGCTGGGGCTGCCCTGTGCTGCCTCGGGCCCGATAGCGACTCTGTCACGCCCGTCACCGGGTGTGGGGTGCCACCAGTCCCCTCACTGTGAGCCGAGGCTGTACGGTGGCCTCGCTGTGCCATAAACAGCCAGCGTGGGGCCTGTCGAGTTTCTGGAGACCCAAGGATGTAGATAGCGCGTGCGTGAAGGCTCAGTGTTCTCAAAGCTTGGTGCAGAGCTCTTTGTCACCGCACTCCACAAGGACACCCGTGTCTGCCTGAGGTCATACACAGCCGCTTTTTCCTTAGAAGCTCACAGTTTGTGGGGTCTTGGAAAGCGCACGATGCCACACGTTAATGGAGACCCAGGTCGGAATTATAGCCCTGGCACTTCTTGAGTGTCTTTGGGCAAGTTACTCATCTCTTCCGCGAATGTGTTCCCCGGTGTTGTGACATTCGTGCAAAGGTTCTGATTTGCACAGGGCCGATGACGACAAATGTGAGAATTTGACCGAAGAGGTCACCCTGCTTGGGGGAGGCTCTTTGGCAGACTCGTAAATGTGTGACGTGCCTGCCACATAAGATTGGGGTAATTCCACCGTTAAGGATCGTCTCTAGGCCAATGTCCCCAGCCTGCCCAGTGTTTACCTGTTTGGAAGACGTGGAAGACCACACCTCCCCTCGGAAACCACGCCTCCTTGCGTCAGCAAACATGCATGTCAAACTTTTGGTGTTGCAAAGCATCTTTATCTTACACAGAGTTCACCTAGACAATCACTCAATCGGATCTATAAACGTAAAAACATTACAAAACATTTTTTCCAATAGGTTTAATGTTAGTGCATGTGTATAGGTGTCCAGGAAGCCAGAATAGGGCTTTGGGCTCCTTGGTGCAGGAATTACAGATGGCTGGGTGGTCCCGTGTGGGCGCCACAGTCAGGTCTTCTGTAAGACAGTACATGTTCTTAACTGTGACCTCTCCAGCACCCAACCCTCAGTTCTTAAAATATGTCATTTTATGTTGGATCACACTGATAGCGTCCTCTGCCACACAGTTAGGGACACCCCTTTGAGGAGGTAGGCACCTGCTCAGGGTTCTCTAAGGGAGTTCAGCCTGATAGAGGACAAAATCAAAGCCTCCAAAGCCAAAGTAAGAGGGCTTTTCCCCTTGAGAGGGAACCAGGGATCACGGTGTTGGAACTGGGTCACAGAGGATGAGCGGATGGAATGTGGGCTGGTAGAGGAAGTCACTACAGCAGCAGAAGGAGATTTAAAGGTCAGATGGGGGGGGGGCTGTTAGTACAAACCTCCCCTGACAGATGCACAAGGGACAGGGGGGTTTGGATCACAGAATAATGACAAGGTCACACTATGGTTTAGAACAATATTAATCAGACAACAGTTGGGGAAAGGGCATTTACCTCAAAATTATGTTTGCTTTGGCACCTGTGAATTTCTACTCGAATGTATTATTGTATTGTTCAAAAAGCAAAGAAACCAGGCAGGTATCCAGTGTATTCATAAGCATAAATCATTAATTTCAGTTTATAATGGGAAGGTTATTCTCCTGTGTGTTGGGGGCAGGTAGAAAAGGAAAAGATTGAGATTAAACATACAACTGGAGCGTAACTGATTAAAAAGTGTGAAAATCCATCATCACAAGAACACTCGTGTCTGGAGTAGAGCCAGCAAGTCCTGTTGTGCTCCAGAACACAGTGCAGGCCTCTAGCGTCTTGTCAGGAGCCACCAGGGACTTTGCTCTCTGTTCTTGCCTATCTGCTAAAGATCAAAAACCCTCTTATTTTTAAAATCAGAATTCCTCATAAGGCTAGCTTTCCATTTCAGTCCCCATCCTTCATTCTTCTGTCTTTTGTTCAGATCCACAAACTGTTCTGCATACCTGCAGCCTCCACGGGGACATGTAGCCCAGGTGTGTTCACACGGCTCCTCAGGTTAGCAGTCTTCCCTGTCACACCGCTCTCCCTAACGTGGTACACAGGACAGTCCACCATCTGGCTCCTCCGCCTTGCCACTGACCTTATCCCTAGCTAACGCTGGAGGATGTTGTCCTGTGCAATTTCTCATGGTTTGCACATCCTTGTGTTCCAGAAATCTGTCTGTCCTGGTCACCATCAAGGTTTCACAGAACATGGTATCCTAGGTCCTAGTGGCTTCCTCTGATCACCTCAGGCAAGACTTGACACCTCTCGTCTGCCTCTTCCACACACAGAGAAGTCAGAATGTGGTCTCACTCATAAAGGTGTTGAAAGACCTGGGTAAATCCAGACCTCCCCAGCAGGAAGAAAATAGCCAAAAATCTAACCAGGAAGAGAAGAATCAGCATTAGCTGGTTTAGTGACTGTGTTTCAGGAGCTAGCTGAAGATAAAGTTAGATTGTAGTCTTGGGGGTAATCTTGAGAGACAGGGAGTTTCCCCCTTGTGATTTTAGGAACTAGCTGATTATGACCTTGGGAGTGGTCCTGAGAGGCAGGGAGTTGCCCCCTTGTGATCTTCACTGGTATTTTCAGAATTTTCTGTGACACACTCCCTGCCAATTCCGGATCACTGGGCTGTGGTTTCTTCCCTTAAAAATCAATTCTCCCGGTCACTCGGGGTCGAACTCTTCCCCGGCGTGGGTTATGAGTCTCGGCCCCAGTGCACTGGTTCCCGTCTCATCTCATCATTAAAGCCTGGTGTGATTGCAGCAAGGACGGTCTCTCGTGAGTTACTGGGGGGGGGGGTCGTGTTATCCTGAGACTTGAGTGAGAGTCTCCCCAGCACTGGGGGTCTTTCAGTGTCTCTTGTCTACAGCCATTCACAAAGCCTGAGTTTTCCGATGCCAAAAGGGAGACTATGCTTGGCAAAATAAAATGCCGACATGGAGCAGAGGTTTTTAAAAGGGCTTCTAGTAGCTGAGCGGTGATGGCACACACCTTTAATCCCAGCACTCAGGAGGCACAAGCCAGCCTGCTCTACAAAGCAAGTTCCAGGATAGCCAGGGCTACACAGAGAAATCCGGTCTCCAAAAACCACAAATATATAAACAAACAAACAAATAAATAAAAGTAGTTCTAGAGGCCTGGAGGCTAACTTGGTGGTCGCAGGCTTGCTCAGCATACTTAGAATCTGGGTCTTTGGGAAAGCGTACGCTGCAAGGGGATTTTTCTGTCCCACCAGCCAGTTCCCAAATAAACAACACGGAGGCTTATTAAGAAAGCCCAGCCCATAAGCTTGTTTCTAACTAGTTCTTCTAACTTAACCCATTTCTATTCACTTTCTTTTTCTTTTTTAAATAGATTTATTTATTTATTATGTATACATCATTCTGCCTTGATGTATGCCCACACGCCAGAGGAGGGCGCCAGATCTCAGTACAGATGGTTGTGAGCCACCATGTGGTTGCTGGGAATTGAACTCAGGACCTCTGGAAGAGCAGCCAGTGCTCTTAACCTCTGAGCCATCTCTCCAGCCCCTCTTTTTTTTTTTTAAAAAAAAAAACTTTATTTAACTTTATTTCATGCCGATGTCAGATTCTCTAGAATTGGAATTACAGACAGAAGAGCTCCCATGTGGGTGCTGGGAATTGAACCTGGGTCCTCTAGAGGAGCAGTCAGTGCTCTTAACCCCTGAGCCATCTCACCAGCCCTTTTTTTGGTTTTTCGAGATAGGGTTTCTCTGTGGCTTTGGAGCCTGTCCTGGCACTAGCTCTTTTAGACCAGGCTGGTCTCGAACTCACAGAGATCCGCCTGCCTCTGCCTCCCAAGTGCTGGGATTAAAGGTGTGCGCCACCACTGCCCGGCTCTATTCACTTTCTGCCTCGTGGCTGTGTTATATCACCTCTTCTCCATATTGCCCATCCTGCTTGCTCTGCCTCTCATGGCATCTCCGCCCTTCTTCTTCCCAGAGTTCTCTCTGCCCCGAAAATCACCCCTAGCTGTTGGGCATTCAGCGTTTCATTAAACCAATCAGAGTGACATATATGTATTTACAGTGTTTCATTAAACCAATCAGAGTGACATATGTATCCACAGTGTACAAAAAGATTATTCCACAGCAACACATGGGAATGCTGCTGGGGTCTCTTTGCTCTAAGCACTCTCTGCCCTTCTCCACCCCCCCCCCCCAAATTCTTTCTAGGAATCTGCCATGTGCCCCCAGAGTCCATCAGTCCAAACTATCAGGGAAGTCTCAACTAGTAGCTCTGCCCATATACAGTCACCTATGGTCATTGGCTAACAGGGGTCAGTGACACCTTCCTTTCTGTTCTGTGTATTTCCCAGACTGCTGCAATCCTCTGGGCCCGTCTCTGCCACCCCCCCCCCCTCACACGCCCAGGCTCTGTCCCTAGACCTGACTTCCTCCCTAAACAGGCAAAGGTGCACATTTTGTTCCCTCCACCCAGAAGATAACGTCCCGTCCCTTCGTCAACCCTCAGTTCCAGCAGCCTCCTTGTCCCTGTCATCCCTGACGTGACCCCTGCTGCCTCCTACTGCAGAGCTCAGCGCTGGGAGCCCTTCCCCCAGCAGCTGCAGCCCAACCTCTACACTTGTCCAACTGCCGGTGGGTGTGTCAGCTCTGAGTCCTTGTCCTGGCTCATTTTCAACTCTTTTATTCTCTGAAGAGCTGGAGTTGGAGCCCAGGGCCTTGCACGAGATAGGCGAGTGTTCTCCCCTCTAAGCCACGCCCAGGTCCTTCGCCTCCTTTCCAAGCCTGTGTCCACCAAATCACTTACCTCTATCTTTAAACGGAGGCCAAAGTTAACTGAGGTCAAAGTTAACCTAGCCAGAGAGGTTGTCTGTTCGCATTCACTTATTTCCATGGAGACAGGACCCTACTAAATCAAAGTTTTTTTTCAACTGTGTGCACATTTGACATCCCTTAAAAAAAAAGACCTGGGAGTCACAGGCCTTTAATTCCAACACTTGGGAGGCAAAAGCAGGAGGATCTCAGAAAGTTCCAGGACAGCCAGGGCTGTTACATACAGAAACCTTGTTTCAAAAACAAAAAGAAACAAAAGGCAGCAGCTGGGAGTATAACCCGGCTGTAGACCAGTGGCTTAGTGTGTGCTTAACCTTGGGTACCAGCCCCTACCTGCAGATTCAAATTTAACTAGTTTGCTTCAGTGTTAAGCTCAGAATCACCTGAAATTGGGAAGTACCACAGACACTTGGCCTTGACAGCAGCAGGATCTCCAAGCGATGTGGCCTTTAGAACCAGCTGGCATTTAACAGGCTCTGCATGAGTGATTGAGGGCACAGTACAAGCTAAAGGGATTAAGATGTCTGAAGGTGTGGCCAGACAATTCTGCCCCAAAGAAATGGGGGAGCTGAGGCAGAACTCATGGCCAGCCTGGTTAGCTAAGCAAACAGACACATCCCCAACGGAGCTTCCCAGTCCAGTCCGAAGGCCGATGTGCTCCTAGACCAGAATTTTCATGGGAAAGCCCAGTCGGTTGTATTTGACACCTGTCTGCCGTTATCCTCACGTTATTTGGGTGAACAATAGCTCCAAACTGACATCCTGACCAGTGATAATGACTGGGGGTCTTGAAGGAAACAGGAATGCCTATGTGAATGAGCTGCCAGCCCAGGAGAGGAGGCATGAGGCATTGTTTGAGGTGGGTGCTACCACGTGCTGAGCGTGATGACATCAGAAGAAGATGACATCAGAAGAAGCTCTACCAACTGCACTCAACCTGAAAGAGGGAGTCACAAAGGATGCCAGGACTTTGGCAAGGTGGCCTCAGGAAAAGCATGGCTGAGGAAGAAATGGTCAAGGAGGGGACATCAGGTTGCCCCTTCTTTTGTCCTTGTTCTGTCCTTCAATGTTGCTTTGCCCCCAGGCACACCTAAGTGCCACACAGAGCCCCAGAAAGTTTGATGCAGGGCCAGGAGACACCTCATTTGGTATCCGAGTGCCGCATCCTTGTGAAATACAAACACATTTTTATCTAGTAGGAGGCTGGTCGATACAGCAACAAAGATTTGCACAGCACTGTGTGATTGCCAAGTGGTTACACAATGATTATTCCCTCTGATTGTCACATATTCTGTGTGCTCAGAGAAACCCCTTGACCTGTTTTTACCTCACAGATGTGAGGCGGGGCTGTGCCACCTCCACGGCCTGGGGGCAGCGCAGAGGTGCAACTGGCTAGCAGTAGCGCTGGCACTTGTGTAGGCCCAGGAGCAAACTGCCCTTTACCCCAGAGAGCTATCCCCAAACTCTGGTGCCCCAGGGGAGCTTGTGGCTCCTGAGGCCAGCCGCAGATCTGAATGGAAATCGCCAAGCACAAGGGCCCAGAGATTTGTAGCAGTACAAGAACCACGTGTGGACTGTATGACCAAGCAAGCTGGGAATGCTCAACTAGACAAGCCTTCAGTGAGACCAGACAGCTGGGCCCTGCGGCCTGGATCCAGGACCTCCAAGAGGTGTTGCCAGGCTGCATGTGGGGGTCCTTCCTGAACCAGAAAGAGGAAATGAAAGGAGGAGACCAGGTGCTAGGGGTGCCGATATGCTGGCAGCCAGCGTCTTTTCTGATATGTTAATAGGCACCTCAGTCAGCCCTTTGTCCCCAGTTGGAGACCTAACACTTCCTGGTGCTCAGGATTAGGGCACCCCCAGAGGGAAGGAGTCTGTTTCCCTCCTTTCCACTTGCACTTGAGGGTCCTGAGGCCCTACAGTTCCTGCCAGTGATGGTCACTTCTAGACCATGATGTCCTCTGGGTCTCCACTATCAGGGTCAGCTTCTGCCTTCCTACTGTTGTCTTTCAGAGACTCCTTTCTCTGCACAGCAGAGCCCTCAGTGCACGGACTGTGCCAAGTGCAGACACAGCAAGCTTGCCAGTCTTGGGGCCCTGTACCCGAGTTATGTAGCCGCTCAGTTGCTGACCACCCGTGCTCCAGGCCTCTGCTTGGGCAGGGCTGACATTCTAGGGACATTCTAGTAAGTACAGGATGATAGACGATAAATAATGAACATGATGCATTTTTAATATTCATGCAATAAAGATGCAGGGAGTTCATATTTATACAACAGAGATAATAAATAAAGTATTGGGAAATAAACATTAACTATGGGGATTAAATTGTAAACACATGTATTTATTACTTAGATAATAGCTATAATGCGTAAAGCTAATTTGTTTTGTTTCTGGCCTCCCTCTCCCCATTTATTTAGTGTGTATATGTGTATAAAGGCATATGTGTGTCATAGTGTGTGAGGGGTTAGGAAACTGCTTAAAGATTTGGTACTCCTCTTTCACCACCATATTCTGGGGACTGAACTCAGGTTGTCAGGCTTGGTGGCAACTGCCAATACCCACTGAGCTATCTTGCTGATCCTTTTTGTTTTTGAGACAGGGTCCCATGTGTGAGAGGTTAACTTAAATTTGCTATGTAGCTGGGGCTGACTTTAAACTTCTGTTCCTCCGACTCCCATCTCTGAAGTGCTCAGATTACAGGAATGAGCTATCAAGCTTAGTTTATGTGTTTGTGTGGTGTTAGGGATAGAATTCAGGACTTTGTGCATGCTAAGCAAGCATTCAACCAAAGCCCCTGGAGTATTTGTGAGCCCCCGTAGAAGGAATAATAAAAATCCAGACACAGATATTGGGATTCAAGCTGAAGATCAGGAAAGCTTGTGTAGCCCAGGGTGGCCTTGAACTCACCGAGTTCAGTGTGCCTCTGTCTCCAGAGTCCCGGGATTAAAGGTGTGCATCACCACTCCTGTATGGCTGACTAGTATGGCTGCTTTACCTTCTGATCTCCAGGCAAGACTTATTTATTAAAACACAAATAATATACTACCACACACACACCCTTTTTTAAGAGTTGAGTCTTCTGTAGCCCAGGATGACTTCAAACCCAGCAAGTAGCCCAGACTAGCTTCAAGCCCAGCATGTGGCCAAGGATGACTTTTAACCTTCATCCTGCCTCCATCTCCTGAGCCTGGGCGTTGTGATTATAGGTGTCTGTCACCAAGTCACCTTGGCAGAATGCTTTTAAACAACAAAGATGGGTTACTAGGGTATGCTGCTTCGAGCTTGCATCTCTAGGACCTTCTGTCCTTGCCAAGGTGTGAGCACCTTTTATCTGTAAAATGGACCCCACACTTAAATGTTTTTGAAAGTCTCTGTATTCTAGATCTTCTAACTGTTGAAGTTGCATGGTTGCTATGACCTCTGCTGTCTTACCTTGTTCCTGATCCTGCTGGTGTTATCTGGAGGCTGGACGTGTCTTCACTCGAAGCCCTGTGGGTGGTTGCTGATGTGCCATTTACACTGGAGGCACCGGAGCTTTCTGGAGCCTGAGTGGCTCACACAGCTGCAGAGCGACAGGGAGGACGTGAGCCAGGGTTGCTGTGTTCCCCTGGGATAGGGAGATAACGTATTTTCTCCTCCCCGGCCTCTGCACGGGGGCACAGCTGTTCCAAGGATCTTTGGGTCTCTCAGCACTGCCTCTTGCTGTCCCTGGACAGAAGAGCTCCTGCTAGACAAAAGTCACACAAGGAGCTGGCAGCCGAGGTGACAGTTCTGCTTCACCTATGGTTTTTCTAGACTGAGCACTGAGCCCTCTATCCTACCAACCCCTTAGCTGGGGACAGTTGGTGACTCCACAATATGAACCCAATCAGCTTCCACCCTTAGTACCCGCTGGAGTTTAAATTCTCTTTGATGAAAGAGAAATGCTAACCCTGTGTCTCATGTTTTAGACAAGCCTGAATCATTAAGGGAAAGTCTCCAGGAGCTTTTGTTTGGCGCGTTTCCAAACCTATATTGGAGGACAAGATGATGCCTCTCAGAGGCCACAAACACATGGAGATGGGTGGTTACCTTTGACCTCATAATGCACTTCTATTCAGTTTCTATCTTGGAATGAAAAATTTAAAAAAATAACAAAAAAACAAGACAAAAACCCAAAACCAACCAACCAAATAAACAAAAACGCCAACCAGAACAATGGGGGTGATTTCTGAATGAAGATATTTTCCCACAGGGCCAGTTATGAAAAAAATGAATGTAAGTTAACTAAATTAAACCAGTGTATCACAGTCTAAGCCCAAATCTTCCGAGATTTAATAAGAAAAAGAGGTCAGGACCCCTTTAAGTGGAAAGTGAAGGGCATGAAGCCACAAACATAAATAGGTTCAATAAATAATTACATGTGGGGGGCTGGAGAGATGGCTCAGAGGTTAAAGAGCATTGCTTGCTCTTCCAAAGGTCCTGAGTTCAATTCCCAGCAACCACATGGTGGCTCACAACCATCTGTAATGGGGTCTGTTGTCCTCTTCTGGCCTGCAGACATACACACAGAATATTGTATACATAATAAATAAATATTAAAAAAATAATTACATGTGTACATGGAAGGCTGAGGAGGTTCTTCAGAACAGGGACTGAACTGCTGATGGTAATTTCTGTCTTACTCATATTTATCTGATAAACAAATGTATTGGTAAGAACATTTGAATTTTGTAATCAGAAGATTAGGGACTTGGGAGGAGTGCTGTGTGAGTGCTCTGAGCTAATTTTTTTTCCCAGGCTGCTTGCTCCCCGCCCCCATCCCCATTCTTTTTTCTCTAAAAGTGAATCTGGGAAGCTTTGTCAGAGTGTAGTGTTGTGTGTGTGTGTGTCTGAGGTGCCATCCTCCCTCACAGAAGAGCCAGCTCAGATGCCACATCCTCTCTCTCTCCTCTGCTGGAACACCCATCATCCACCTCTCGACACTTCCTGCAGCTCAACTTTTCTTTTCACTCTTGCTTCCAAGGGATTTTAAGTCCACCTCCATCTTGCTTTTTGCCTTGCCTTTTCTGAGGCTCAGCTGTAATGCAAACGAACGCCACATGAGGGCACCAGAGCCATGCTAGTAACTCCCACCCAGTTCGCCTTCCGTGGAAATGGTCTCCTAAGCAGGAGGCCATGGGGCCATGGCTGGCCTAATGGCCAAGAGGGAGACGATGAGGAAAACAGCTAGCTGACATGCTCAGAGGAGTCCTCTAATCCCACCCCAGCTCCCTAGAACGGTACTGGCCAAAGAGATCCTCCAAGTTGTTTGCTCAAGAATCCTGGAGCATCCGCTTGCTGTGTGGCTTTCATCACGCCTTTGCCTCTCTGGTTCTCTATTTCCCTCCATCCACTGCTTCCTCAAGGAAGATGCTCATTGCTCTTCTCAGCTACCCCTACTGGTCTGCGTCTATTTCATGCTCCATGTTGTTAACATGCACTCACACACGCGCGTGTGCACACAACAAAAACCTTCAGACAAAAAAAGTCAACAAGGTGAGGCGCTTTCTCTCCCCTTAGGACTTCCTGGTTACGCTTGGGTGTCAGTCCAAGAACAGGGAGAGAGAGAGAGAGAGAGAGAGAGAGAGAGAGAGAGAGAGAGAAAGTTAGTTCTAGGTTTTGTTTTTGTTTTTCCTGTAAGAGGGAAGGCTATACCCTTGTGCAGGAAAAGCTGGTGGGTTCCCTGGTAGGTGAGGGCCCGCTGTGCCGCTCTGTATGTGATGGGGGGCTTCCTTGCTTCAGAAGATTCCAGGCTGCAGGATGATGTCACTGTGACCATGGTGTCAGGGCAAACAACAGGAGACCATACGTGGCTCAGTTTCCCAGTGGGCTCAAGGCCCTAGGTGTGTTCCATTTAAGCTGTGCACACACACACAACTTCCAATGAAATCCTAGGAGACCCTGAAGTATTGCTATGACACCACACTGGCCTGTCCAACTCTCCGGATGGCCCAACACTTGACACCTCTACCTGGAAAAGCTTTTGCTTCTTCTCCAAAGCCCACCCTGTCCTGACTGCTGCCGAGCAGAGCTAGTCACCTATTGTCCCTGCCCTGGAACCCCCGTTATGGCTTGCACAGTGCCACGAGTCACGAGTACTTTCACATTCTTCCTCCCTCCCTACCCCCCCACTGGAAATCTTCCTAGGCCAGAGGGGGGATCCACTTACCTCAGTATCCACCAGGAAGTACTGTGTCTGCTGAGCCAATTAATTTGTTTCCATTTAAGAAACTCATTAGGGAGCTTCCTCATCCTGTGGGAGCTACAAGTTCCTCTCTCTTGGAACCACCCCTCTGAGGGATGGTGGAGCTCAGCTTTGGCAGGCAGGCAGCTATCCGCCAAGATTCCTGGAGCTCATGGCTGTATCTGAAAGCAAACATGGAACTTGGGGCACAGGGTGTTTGAGAACAGGGCACTTGTGCAAAGGGACACACAGAGCACATTCCAGTTGGAAGGGAGCCATCAGGGTCTCAAAGGTGCCTCTGAGATTTAAACATATTGTCTCAGGAAGTGTAAAGAGCAGATGTGACAGTTTGTACTGAATCACCCCCCTCCTCCAGCCCTCCAGGGGCATCCATGGGTCAATTCCAAAAGCCAGCCCGTTTCTGATGAGCTGTCCCCAGAGCCATTGAGAGCACTTCTCCTTCCCAGACCCTCGGTCAAGTGACACTAAATACGTGTCTTCACAGTTCAAATCTTTGTCCCCTGACCATTGCTATAGCAGAACCTGAGGGTGGGTATCCTGGTCACCAAAGGCCACCAGCCAGAGTTGCCCAGATGGCTTGAAGACTCAGGCCTTTTGCTTATAAAGGGCTGCTCAGGGAGTCTCTCCAGAATATGCTGGAGGGCCCTTCCCACCAGGAAAGTTTTCTTTCCGTGAATTCAATCTGGTTTTGAGGACGAGCTGCTGAGGTGGCCAGGACATTGTGACCAATAATGAAGGCAGCAAAAAGAAAGCAAGCCAGTCCTGTGGCTCTGAGAGGCAGGCCTGGCCGTGACTAGACACCTGTGCTCAGACAAAAAAGCTGGGAGAGAATGTTAGCAGCAGCTTCTGTCCTCCTCAGAGAACTACAGCTCATCCCCTGCCCCCATTAATTGGCAGGAGATTAAAAAAGAAAAAGAAAGAAAAGCCCAAAATGAAAACCAAATCAATGCCACTACCCTGAATGTGAAGTTTTCTGGAATGGAAAAGCCCTTTCAATTGTTAGATGTCCAAGAAAACACGGACACACGCTGACAGAGGAAACCAGACACAGTCAGAGGAAGAGGGAGGGGTTCATAAAATAGGGGAAAATTCCTTTTAGCATCTCCCATCCTGTAGGCTGGCTCCTTTGTGTGCCCCTGTTCCTAAGGAAAGTGAAAGACTCAGCCTGGGAGAAACTTCAGGAAGACGAAGACTGGGTTGGAGGGAGGCCAGGAGCCCCTTAAAGGAGCAAAGGCAGAGGGCACAGATGCCCTCCGACTGTGTCAGTAGTATTCACAGGGCCTCTGACTGTTAGGGACACCCCTTCTGGGAGGGCCCTGTGGCTCAGCGCACTTCAGGAAATGCCTTGGAGGCCTGACTCTCTCCCAAGCTCCAGCAGGTCCCAGGTGTCAGGTCCTGGCCTCACTCTTCCTCTTCCTCCTCCATGAGGGAACACAGCTGTCTTTAGGCACTCACTCACCACTTTCCCTGACGGACACTTTGGGAAAAGCCAAGTAAGGGAAAGAGTGACAGTTGTGGAGACCAGCCCCCCAGGATGGCTGACAAGGCACTGGGTGGGGGGCGGGGCGGGGGCCCTGAACTGACAAAGGGACCAGGAAGATGACGCAGAAGGTGGGTTGTACATGGAAGGAGAAGCCAAGGAAATGGCTTGGCTTCAAGCTGCTGAAATCAATGGCAGCTACCCAAAGGTGGCTTTTAGTTCTGTTCTGCCCCAACCTGACAGGCAGCTTTGGCAGGTCTAGACCTGTCTCAGGCCTCTGAACACTGGGCCTGACTCCGTCCAAGGATAACCAAAACTGGAGATGACCAAACTGTCACCTACAAATATTTTAATTCACAGCTGGGGGACGGTGGCCATCAATCTTCCAGTTCAATCAGTCCACCCAGATGGCTAGCACATGAATTTGGAAGAGGTTCTGGAACCCTGCTGGTCAGTCAAGGACAGCCATGCCTCTCAGGCTGCCCTCAGACACAGCAGAGGCAGGTGTGCTGGCTCATCTTCATCAACACCTTGATGGAAGTCAGAATCAGGAGACACTGCTCCGGACATGCCTGTGGGCATGCTTCCTGGCCAAGAATTAGAAAAGGGGAAAGGTGGTAGAGATGGGAAGGAGGGGAAAAACGATACAATTATAGTCTCAAAAACTAAAAAGTAAAAACGAGAGAATGGTGGCACTATTCCGCGTCTGAGGTCCCAGCAGGAACGCAAGAGGCCACGTGAGCAAGAGCATCCACACTCCTGCCACCCTCAACTGTGAGGTTTCCTGTAATCTCAAAAGGTCTAAGTACATACAGCTACAGAGGTACTTCTATCCACGTGGTGACCAAGAGCAGTCCAAGTCCCTTGAAATAGCCAGAGTTTTAAGGTGACAGTGAGGCCATTCAGAGCTCATGGCAGCACCAACCTGCTGAGCTGCTCACGAGCTGTGTGATCTCAGGAGGTGACCCCCACCCCCAGCCTGTCTTTTCCCCACGTTAAACACGTCCAGGGCTCAGTGTGTTTGACTGATAATGGGGAGAAGGCCCTTAGTAGACTGGGGTGAGCCTGAGGGGTTCACCCACATTCGCCATCAGCTACCATGGGTAGGACGGGAGCCTGACAGCTTGGTCAGCTTTGAGGCTTTGGTCTATGGCTACAGATTGCACAGGGCCTGGCTCACATCTCAATACATGCTGCTCCTCCTGCTGAGGTCCCGTTCTCAAAGCGGTCACTCAGGTACCCAGAAAGTTAGTTACCAAGCCCTGCCTGGAGCATGCCACCCTCCTCCACAGGGCCTGCCATGCCAGCAAGCCCAGTCCAGGAAACACATCTTGCAGGCTCTGCAGAGACCCTCAGGGATATACTTTTAAAAAAATTAAAAAATGGCTAGTAATATATATTAAATGACTATTTTATTTACACACCCTATTCATAAATAATTGCATCCTCTTGGACTGCACAATAGTCCCTTGACATCTAACGATTACAGAGTGTACATCTAAAAGTAGATGGGGGCTTACTCTGGCTTATGACATGGTCTCTAGTGTTTACACTGAATATGCACACCCAGAGACTCAGACGTGCACCAGAGAGGTGGCTCCCAGGGCCTCCTGGGCTCCCAGCACCAATGGGAAAACCTTGCCCACACAGGTGAGTTCTTGACAGCTGGAGAACAAAGAGATGCAGGCCAGGGCTCGGCCCCGCCCACCGCTGGGCCCCACCCACCACTGGAGCAGCTCCACCTTTGTTCACCCTGGAAGGCATCTCTTTGGATTGCAAATATTTTAATTCACAGAAACTCAAGGAGGGGGTGGGGCACGGGCTGGGGTGGTGCGGTAGCAGGCTGTCCCTCTTCATCCAGGCCTTCTCCAACCCTGTAAGTGACAACAGCATTCTAAGACATGCAGTGGTGTGCCAGGACCATACACACGACAAACTGGACACCGATGGCAACACAGGGAGCTGGCCGGTGCCCTGCCGGCTCCTCCAAGGATCAGGCTTGGTCACAGAGCAGGGTGAGGCTGGTCCTTTCACAGAGTCCGCACAGCCACTGGGTAGAGGAGGGACAAGTGCTCCGCCCCTTTGATGGGCAGCTTTCTGGTGGTGTAGTAGTGGATGACTTCCGGGACGCTGTCGAAAGGGGGGCTGTTCTGACCCAGAACATACTTCTCTTTGGTCTTGGCCAGTTTCATGTGCATGAAGCCCTGGTTGCTCCTGCAAAAGAAACACGGATGTCAGAAGTGTGTGGTGTCTGAGGGGCAGGGAGGCACTCTTAGGGAGCCACTGGCTCCTGCTTCTGTATGTGCATGTTCTCCCCAGGGGTCTAAAACAAGGGGTCCCAGCCACACCCAGGAGCACCCTCCACTCCAGCATCTGATTGGGGTACAGGGGTTAACCACTGCTAATGGAAAGACTTTGTATCTGGAAGGTTCTAGGATTGGGGGTTTTACCCAGCCCTTCTGCTTGGACCTGTTTAAACCCTGCAGTTATACAAGACATCCCACACTGAGAGGCGGCCTTGGCCAGTGTGGTATATATCAAGAGCAGACAAACTATTCTTTTCTTAGACAGAGGATAACTGTCTCAGGAAAGGGGCAACTCATCCAGGAACCACACTTCCTAGGGCAGTTAGCCACACGACAAGCTACGTAGCCAATGGAATGTGGGAAGCTTTCCTCTCTACCCAGCAGTCTCCCAGGCAGAGTTCCTTCCTTCACATCAGTGGCCTGAAGACAGTGCAGACTCTACCTGCACTTGACTTTCTGAGCTGTGGCAACACATGCCCCACCCCAATACTCAGTTCCCCAAGAGCTCTGAAGAGCAGGGCCAGGCCTCTGTGCCCACTCCCCTTGTTTCAGATCTGAACAGAACTTAAACAGAAGTAGAGGCAGTGGCAGATTCCGACCACGTGTCCTGGCCCATCACAATCTGGCAGTGGGTACAGGTCATGGAGGATGAAGACCACTGCCTCAATTGCTGGCATTGTGTCCCGGAAGACCCCTCCTCCCATTTGAGGTCATGCGTTTGCTCACACATGCCTCCATCACCCTGCCGCCCCTGTGCAGGCTGCATGCCACTTCCTGTTCACTCACCCAAGCCTGACCTGTGCCCACGCCTGTGCAATTTACCCAGTGCCTGTCATTTGTTAGAAACCTAAGGTTTCTGATTGGGAGTGTGCTACTAACTCAGGGCTCACCCCTGGTAACTTGTCAACAGCCCTAGGGACCCAGCAGTCAGGGCTACCTAAGGAAGCCAAGAGTCCCATGTGGGCTCTGGGGGGCTGTGGCCTTCCTGAGCCCCAGCTCCCTTTCTGGTTTCTATGCTCCAATGGGGTCCTTAAACCTGACCTGTCCTCTGGGTGAAATGGGCCCCCCAAAACCTGCTATGCTCTCCAAATGGGTAGAAGAAATGTCTAATGACACGCAGGCACCGAACAATCCATCTGCGCATAATAATGTATTTAGAGATGTCACCCTGGGATTAAAGGAAATTGTTCAGAGAGCAATTACATTTCGAGAGAGAATAATTCTTGTGAAGAACTGAAATTTAAATTGAGAGTTTTAAGAGTGTGATGTTCTAATTACAGAGCCTGTGGCAAGCTCTACTCCCAAGTGAAGGGTCACTACACCTGAATCACCTCCGTGCTAGCGGAGGTGCTGTGTGGAGCGCTGGCTCCGACACCTGGGAAGGCTAGCATGTCGCACAGAAAACGTAAAGCGCAGCGTGGAACCAAGGACTCGTGCCCCCAGCATGATGTACAGCCCACAAACACCAGCCAGCTTGGAAAGGACTTGGAGCTGCAGTGAGGTGACACCAGGTGTCCCAGAGCCCAGCTCAGCCTGCCTGGTGTACAAGGGTGCCAGGAGTGGCTATAATTCATCACTATCCTGGGGGAGTGTGTGTGTGTGTGTGTGTGTGCGCGCTTGGGGGCGCTGAGTGTGCTGAAGTCGTGGAAGCCAAGCCAACTAGCTCTGAGATCCTTTCACAGTCCCACCCGAGGGAGCAGGGGCTGACATCACAATTCCCACTGTACGTCAAGGGGTCAGAGCAGAGCAAGGAAGTCATAAGGCTGGCATTAATAGAGATTTCCACGCTAGATTCTTGTGTCCTCTAGCAGGCAGCGGGTGGAGGAAGGTATGCCTCTATTTCCAGGCAGTAGCCAGTGAAAGGGCCCCACACTTCCTATGCAGACGGAGGACTTGAGGTCACCACAGCAATCAGCAGCAAGGCCCACTTCTCTCTGGGGAGCAGGGTGGCAGGAGCAGCAGGAGGGCCTAAGCAGACATCCTCTCCATGCAGAGCCTCCATGACCCTGGTGCCAACCTCACCAGGCAATGGCAGATCAGAGACCAGTGGGGTGGGGAGGAAGACCATACACAAAACTGTCCCAGGAACCAGGATTGGCCTATCCCAACTCGTGAAGCTCCAGGTCATGAAGACAGGATGGTGACCCTACCCTAAGAGGTTCTTGCAGCTTTAGTCACTTCAAAGGTCACGTGACACTGAGTGCATGCATGCATGCATGTACACACTGAAGTACGGGGTGGTATCAGAGCTTGGCTAGTTATAAGAGATTAAAAATGCCAGGTGGTGGTGGTGCACACCTTTAATCCCAGCACTTGCGAGGCAGAGGCAGGCAGATAGATCTGTGAATTCGAGGTCACAAGAGCTAGTTCCAGGACAGCTAGGACTGTTACACAGAGAAACCCTGTCTCAAAAAACCAACCAACCAAACAACCAAACAAACAAACTAGGGGTGGCTTTAACCACTTGCAGCACTGCACAAACAGACAGCAGCAGCTGTGCTGGCTCTTTTTTTTACTGTCTTCTTGACATAACATGGAACCACCACGCAGGTCCTCTGCTCGACTGTGGATGTGGTGTGTATGATCCGCTCTCTCTAATTTCTGTCTGGACATGCCTTTAACGAGGACCCGGAACTGAAAGTCAAATAAGCCTTCCTTCCCGAGTATGTTTTGTTCTGGTTTCTTGTGGCTGCTCACAGCGAGATGTGGCCACTGTACCCTCCTCACCCCTTAGATACCCTGGAGCAAACAGGCCAGAGGGGTGGGCTCTAGGCAGATCCTGCTCCTCCCCTCAAGGCACAGAACAGCACAAGGACGGCAGGGTGGTTCTGGGGTGGCACCTTTCCCGGGGAGCTCTGACAGGTTCCTGCCAACTGTTTCTTTGTTGGTTCCAGTCTCCTTTGATAGGACATCTTGTGAGAGCACAGTCACATTAGGGGTGTTTCTGGTGGGTGACCTGTCTAATGAGTCTTGTAAGGCCCAGGGAGGCAGGGTGCTTGGGTTGTCAGGGCACTTAGATCGCTCATTACCATCACAAAAAGCACCTCCTTGTCACTGTCCCCAGGATTAGCAAGCATGCCTGGCGTGTGCTGGCCTAATAACAGGCCCCACCTCGCCTCCTAATCATGAGCTTTAATAAAACATCACTCAGCCCACAGCTGCCCGCCGCTAGCCAGGGTGCGGGGCTTCACCTCTTGCTTTTAGACCTAATTGCTTGATGCATATTTCATGAAGAATCCTGGGTAATAGTTATGTTAAATCGTTTCTTTTCATGATGAAATGACTTAAAAACACTTGCATATAATATTTATGTGGGAGAAAAGAGGAAACAGCCTTGGGACTAGCACGGCAGGACCAGCCACAGGAGTCTGCACAGAGCATTTCTGCTCCGCCCTGACTTGGAGTCAAGTGCTTGAATTCTTTTTTAGCTCTGGATCATCATACATGGTTCCCAATGTCAATTCAAAATTCAAGATACTAGTCCTTAAACCTTACCAGACTCAGAGCTAAGCTTACATATGTAGCATCACTTGCAGATGGGGAAACTGAGGCTCAGAAAAGACGGGGCCAGGATTTGGATCCGTATCCTTCCTTTCTCTCTTCCTCTAGAAACATAGCCCAGGATGGCCTCAAACTTGCTATGGGTGTTTGAACTTGTCCTGCCTGAGAGAAAGCTTTTTGAGACCCACAGTTGGCTACCCTATCTGCTCACTGTAATGCTTCCCAGATGAACTGACTCTAGCCTGCAGCCAAGGCTCTCCAGGAATTCTACTCTTTCTCCACTGGCTGACTAGTCAGGGTCTGCCTGGAGCAGGGAACTGAGGCCCTGACTCCTCCCCAGCTGCAAGCTCTGGAGGGCAGGCTGGAGAGTGAGCCCAGAAAGGTTTGGGGGTGATGTGGGGTGGGGCTGTCAGAGAACAGTCCTGTGAGGTGGGTACAAAGATCCATAACTCTCAAAGCATGCCATTCTTTTCAGGGCTCAGACTTCTTCTTGGAGTTCAAAAGTCATGTATGTCTGGGATCCCTGAGCTGGCCACTGCCCTTTGCATGGGCTCACATGCATATGCAAAAACCACAAATATGGGCTGGAGAGATGGCTCAGTGGTTAAGAGCACTGGCTGCTCTTCAAAGATCCTGAGTTCAATTCCCAGCAACCACATGGTGGCTCACAACCATCTGTAATGAGGTCTGGTGCCCTCTTCTGGCCTGCAGGCATACACACAGACAAAACAATGTATACATAATAAGTAAATAAATAAATATTTAAAAAAACCACAAATATAAGACCAGTTTCTTCCCTATGTTTTGTTTTCCTGAAGGGTGCAGCCATGCATTTTAAATGCATTCAACAATGGAAGAAGATGGATAGTCCACAGCCCCTTCCTCCACAACAGAGAAAGAACTAAGCTTCGAGGCCTGAGAGGACAGGTTTGGTACATAGGACACACCATCTGCCCATGACGGACAAAGACATTCATGCTGAACTGACAGGAAGCGAGGTTCTGCTCTAAAGACCAAGCCTCTGGGATGTTAGGAGACAGACTGGCTTGGAAGGTAACCATGGTCTAGTCCCTCCACGGCCACACAGTGACAGCCAGTTTTACAACTCAGACCGCTATTCCCCTCTCACCCTTCCAGGCATGGTCTTGCTGGGAGTCCAGGCTGGCTTTGAACTCATGATCTTCCTGCTTCCAAAAGTACTTGGGATTTTATGAAGGGAAACCCAGGTATCTCCACCTATCTGACTCTGAGGGACATGGTGCTGGGGCTGCATCTCTAGGGAAACCCTCCGCACATCGTGAAACACGTGCTCCAGCAGGGCACATGTTCTGCCAGGAGACTTGAGAGCATAGGATCACCAGTCATCCACTGTATGGCTGCCCTGCAGGGTTTATATACCCTTACAACCAGGCCTCCTAGCCTTAACTTTCTGGGTGGAGAAACAGTCAGTTGAAGCTAACTGCCTAAGGAGTAAGCCTTTCATCTCTCCTGGTGACACTTTAGACTAAAATGGGCAGAGACTGGCCCTGTGACAAGATATCAGATGGCATTCAGTAGGTAAGACCTCAGATTTTGGGAGGAGGAGAGAACACATACTCCATGGAGAGCCACGGTGATCTCTATGGATACCTTCTAAAACGTCATGGCAGCCTTTTTTGTTTTTAAAAAAGACGGGGTCTTGCCAGGTGGTGGTGGCCCACCTTTAATCCCAGCACTTGGGAGGCAGAGGCAGGTGGATCTTTGTGAGTTCGAGGCCAGTCTGATCTACAAAGTGAGTTCCAGGACAGTCAGAGCTGTTAACATAGAGAAACCCTGTTTTTGGGGAAAAAAACAGAGACAGGGTCTTGGGGCTGCACAGATAGTTCAACAGTTAACGCACTGGCTACTCTTTCAGAGGACTCAGGTTCAATTCCCAGCAGCTCACAACTGTAATTCTAGTTCCAGGGAATCTGACACCCTCAAATAAATATACAGGAAGGCACAACATCAATGCACATAAAAAAAAAATAGACAGATGGTGGTGATAAGCATGTTTAGTTCCAAGTACCTGGGAGGCAGAGACAGGTGGATCTCTGTGAGTTCAAGGCCAGTTGGATATATAAAGGCCGGCCAAGATTACCCAGAGAAACCGTCTCGGAAAAAAAAAAAAAAAACCCTCTCCCCAAATTTGGATCCCCCATCCCCCAGGGCTAGCAATTAGCAGTGTGGTAACCACAGTAGGCAGTGCTGCCCAGGGTCTGATCACCTGAGATGCCTGAGAAGATCTTGACTGTTCTCTTGACTCATGACAAAAGTAGGTAGGTGGACTGGAACTAAATACAGATGCCCACACTACAGATGTGAAAAATGAATACCAAAGTGAGGGAGAAACCTCACTTTCTGGACCACAGGGCAAGGACCCTGGAGCCCCCAGACAGTGAGCAGAACAGCGTCCTTCGCTATGGACTGTGCTGTCAAAGTTCACACGCAAGCAGATGCCCTGTGAGTGCAAAGAGGTGGGAGGACAGGAATAGGCTGAACACCCGCTCCCCACCACCTCAAAGGGCCTTCAGAGACAAGCCAAAGACTGCCCAAGTCGTGAACAATGTCTAACCCGTACTTCCTGCTGAGCCAAACCGCGTGATTTATAGCCAGATAATTACCCTTTCAGTAAAGACACTGACAGGATCAGCCTTCCTCAAGCTCAAGTGACCCAAGTGAAAGCCTTCTGTAAATCACGGTGTGTCCTCACAGGGCCATCTTCAGGAGGAAAAGGCCTGCCCTCACACACAGAGAGGAGGCTGGTCAAGACAAGATCATCAGGGGCAAAACCCCACATGATGCGTCACCCTAGCAGCTCACAATGACAAGACTTGGACAGGAGTAGGCCGCCATTTCTGAGGCAGGCAAAGAGCATGGTGAGGAGGCTTGGTAGGTGTCTCCAGGGCTGGTGTGGACCCGGCCTCTGACTCACGTGTGGACGGCTGGAACAGGAGGGGTGGCAGCAGCAGCTGGCCCCGGATCAAGCACTGACTGAAGTCACTGATGCCATAGGACAACCTCGGTCCCTGAGCTTCAGGGACCCTCTGCAAAAGGAGGAGGAGATCCTTCCACTGATGTCCTCAGTGTCTCCGGGACACGACTGCATGGGTTGGGTAGGGAGGAATGGGGACACAGACACAACCAAAGCACCTAGGCCAAATGGGGTGGACAGAATCCATTCAGGACAGAAGGACAGGTCTCTCGCAGACCACAATCTCCTTAGGTGACTGAGGCTCTCAGCTGGGCCCATGATTCCACCTGACCCATGGGGATTTGGCAACGTCTGGACAGTTCAGGACTTAGCATCTAGTAGGGAGTCAAGGATGATTCTAACAGGACAGTGACACAGGAAACCCAGCTTAGAATGGTAATAGTGTCAAGTGGAAGGCCACACGCCTCCTTAGTCACCAGGACAGGAACCACACCTGGCTGTCTTCCAGACACTTTCAGGATAAACAAATGCAGCCGCCTGGCTAAGGCAAGGCCATCTGGCTCCTTGGTAAAGGCTCAAGACATAACACAGGACCTGCCCAACGGCTTGGTTCTCAAACAGCTTCTAGGCTACTTCCAAGACCAATCCCCACACCTATGCCTCCTATTCCCTCACAGGAGGGAGAGAGCTCTTGGGCCTGAGACCTAGTATACTTGGGAGACAAGGATGGATACAATCTAGGGCCCTAGGCCAGACGGCCCTGGGTGTGAGGCTCACGCTACCCTTCCTATGCCATGCTCCTTTACGCTCACTCTTTGATCGGAGCAAAGGAGTCCTCTCTACCTATATAAGGGACATCCTGAGTTTTGGAGTTTTGAGCCAGCAGTTGAAGAGCAGGCAGGGTCTCTTCTAGTGCAAATGCAAGGGCCAGGGCCGGGCCCCCAATATGGGCCTCACTTCCCCTGCTGAGCACAAACTGCCACACAACTGTTGCCCATCTGGTCTGTCTGCTGGCTCCAGTCTATCTGGGCCCAGAACCAGCAAGTCCCCCCGAGCCTGTCTGGTCTGTTGTTCATGGCCAAACTGGCAACTTCAAACCCATGATGGCCAAGTTGCCCTCTGGCTGCAGCCTCCCTAGTTAGTTGGTAGCTTTGTCTCTGAGCATCAGCGGGCAGAGCAGGCGATACTGGCAGGGTGGTTACTGGCCTGAGATTCACCGCCCCACATGACATTCTAAAGTATACCGTTTCCACCCAGCTGGTGCCTCAGCTGTAATCTTAGCCAAGATTACAAGCTGTAATCTTGGTAGGCCAAGACAGGAGAGCTGCAAGTTCAAGGACAGCCTGGGTGGCAAGAGTTTAAGGTCACCCTCAGTGACTTCAAGAGCCTGTTTGAAAATAAAAGGTAAACAGAAGGGTATAGTTCAGTGGCAGAGCACCTGCCTGGCATGCATGAGGCCTGAGGTTCACCCCACCCCCATACTGGAAAAACCCACATTGCTATGTGAGGGATCCACATGAGAACAGAAGGAGGAGGCAAGCAGGGTGAGGTGGGAAATCCTGGAATCCCAACATCTGGGGAGGAGAGGCAGGAGGATCCGGAGTTTTAGGCTAGCCTAGGCTAGTCAGAGTTTCAGGCCAAACCAAGTGACCTGAGAGCCATTTCAAAAAGCCAAGAGGAGGTCTCTCTCTATTGATAAACGCGGTCTATCAATAAACATGACCTCTAGCAGGTGTCAAGCACTCGCTGGAGATATTCCTGTATTCAGAGCTCTCAGAAGACACTGAGAGGCCCAGCAAGTGGCAGGGGCAAATCCCTCTACTCCACCCATGATCTGTGCCACAGTACCCTGTGAGGCCATGGAGGGGGACGGAAGAAACTGCCATCTTCCTACACTGGGCGCAACAATCCTCTAACCTCAGGCAGGATTTCTCCAGTTCAAAGGCGCAAGGCGGACTGCCAACAGCCCACATGTGAACATTGATTTACAGTGGGAAAAATCCCAGCTGTCTTCAGGAAACAGGGCAGTAGGGTTGAGAGTTCAGGATCCTGGCCTGCTTCTTCCTCCAAGGCCTCAGTTTCCCCATCTAGACATTGAGAGCACCTTTCTAGTTCTACCTGAGGAGGCAGGCAGTTCGTGTGAGCGCTGCATGCTCTCACTGCTCACCTGCAGCCAAATCCCCCACTATCTATAGGGTCTCAGCTCTGCAATGCTAAGTTCCTCCCCACTGAACTGATACACGCTCCTCACAGCCTGCCAGTGTGAGAGCTCCAAGCTCTGGTTCTGGCAAGCCTTGGACTTGGTTCTATATGCCCTAGAAGGCCAAAGAGGAGCACCGGAGGCAGCTCCTCCCCAACAGTCCTCACCAGGCACAAAGTCCTCCCCTACCCTCCGGTCGTCACTACTGGGTTTATAGCCTGATTGGCCTGGCTGAGGTGGCTGGTGGGTTTGTCTAGCTAGGCCACCTGCATTGCCACCTGCATTGGCATACGTGCATAAACTCCATCATTAATGGTGGGTGTCTGCCGATCTCCCGAGGGCACCTCTTTTCTCTCTTTCCCCTCAGTCTCAAAGGACAGAATTCTACTAACCCCCACCCCCACTGGCCATTAGGTGCAGAAAATTCTCACCTCCCTTCCAAAACCAAATGACACATGTTCAAAATGACTAACAAGCAAAAGCCACGGTTTAGGCCACACTCAGAAGACTGACAAACAACTCCAAAAGACTATGATCACTTCTCAGTTGTCTGGGCTTTTGGAGGGCAAAACCACTCATGTTCAACATTCACTGTGGGCAGCTTACTGACATCCTCTTTCTACAAGGTAGAAAATTCTCTCAAAATTAAATCTGCAGCTCTTTGCTCCCTAATGAAATTGATTTCTGCCTTGATACACAACAAAGCTCCATTTTATCATTTGGCCAGGGTTTGGCTACGTTAATTATGCCTCTCCCCGCACCATGGCTGCATGTAATTAGTTCCAGTTACTCACTCACCAGCAGAGCGAGCGATTCCCACAAAGTGTTGACCCTAGATGGTATTTTGGCTTTGGAACCACTCTGGAGAGAAATGATTACTTCCACGGCCTGAAAATAGTAACTCAGAAGGGGTACGCTGCTCTGAGGAGGTGGAGCACCTAGGTGCCCAGGTCACATGGTCCAGGTATCCGAGTCTCAGTCAGAACTCATGCACTGTCCCTGGCACCATTCCACCTGTTCACACAGCCTGTTCAAGTCGGCTCCCAACACCAGTGTCCAGAAACTGCATGAGGCTTCAGGGTGCAGCGAAATGCCTCACACCTGATGAAGACTGTTGTCTAGCACACTGGCAAGCCAAGATGTGGAAAACTGTGTAAGGATGCACCACTATGATTGCTGATGGCTGGCACGGCTACAGGTGAGTAACCCCTGATGCCTCTGATCTTGAGAGGCAAAGTGGGGTGCTCTAGGCAGTGGCGACCCTCTTGATCATGATCTGTTGCTTCATGGTCACCCTGGGGAGACTATCAGAGCCTTTAGGTATCTAGAGATACCCAGGTAGAATGACTTAGGTGCCAGCAGGCGGCAGCTTAGAAAGCAGGGTCCCTGGATTTACGCAGACCAGTTTTAATCTGGAAAGGAAGTTGGGTGAAGATTACACCTGTGCTAGTCTACCTGGCTTTCCTGATCTGCAAGGATGTGCGCTAACTCCACCACTCTCTCTCCCACCAGCACATGCTGACCCGTTCGGCCGTCTCTGGTGGACTGAAACCAGGAGACAAAATAAGCCACACTGCAGTCACAGTGACAGGATGGCTAATACAAGTTTTGTATGTCCTATAAGGCCCTGTCCAAATGTCACTGCCTCCAAGGAGCCTCCTAACGGCCCATTGGAATTCGTCTCTTCTCCTTGTGTGAGCATCTGAGAGTATGGCTGAGTGAACCCCACACCCAGAGGCCACTAGACACATGTGGATTTTCAAAAGAAAAACTTTCAAAAGGGGTACAGAAAGGATATTCTATTTAAAGCATTTCTAATAAGTCAGCTTTGCCAAATCCAAATGTCTCTGCTATTCCTCTTGGGTGAAATAATCTTAAAGAGAAACAAAGGGAAAAAAGCACATGCATGAATAAAAGTGGCAAATGCTCTTTTGGGGGGACAAGGACTGCTTACTGGGGGACCTACCTGGACATGAACAGGGTGGAGAAGCGGCAGGATGTGCCTCCTCACTCAGACCCCACCCCCAAAGCCAAAGGCTGCTTTTAAAGCTTTAGCATTTGAGCTAAAGATGAGGGCTGTAAACCTGATGTCTGATTTTATAAATCTGCCTCAAATCTCAAGAGCGTCTATGAGGAAAACAGGAGAGGGAAAGACAATGCTCACAGGGCTCAGAAGGGTCATAACCTTGCGGAGTCAGAGGTGGGACATGACTGCTTGTCACAGTCTCGACCCAAGTAAAGCAAAGCTTGGCTCTAACTACCAGGTGACCTAGGGAACAGTTAAATCCTGTATATGATCTGTGATTTACTGTATGGAACAGTGGCTCTGAGATCCAAAGGTACCTCTTTCTCATGCAGACAAGCTCTGCAGCTGCCCTCGTGGCCTCTCTTCCTACAACATCCCAGGGATCTCCCTGGAGGCCCCAAACAACCATTTCCTGGATGGCTCTGGCAAAAAGTTCATTAAGTACATTCTATTGATAAGCTGGTGTGAGGGTGGCCGGGAAGACGCGTTCCGGTTTGTAGAGACCTGACAGAACCCCTCGAAGGAAGTGCCCAGGCCACAGAGGCATCCTGGTGACAAATGGCAGTTTGAATGCCTCCCCTGGCAGCTGAGCTCCACAGGCAGATGGAAGAAGGCTGATAGGAAATAATTAAAAATCTGCTGGAAATGTAATCGGAGTGGTTCAGACACTGGAGAGGACAAAGGACAATCCTGTGTGTCTGGCGGAGGGGAGAGGGAACAACCATCACCTCCTGGCACAGAGGGCATGGACCGGCAGTGAGAGGCAGACTCAGCATAGGACCTAATTACCTCCCAGGCCTGCACAACTGGAAGGAAGCAGGGAGTCAGGCCTTTTCAAAGCCAACTGTCCTGATCCCCTAGCTGCTCAGAAACCTGGACACAGTCCTCAACTATGTCACTCCTTCCCCTTTGTCACCATCCACCACTGACCTTGCCCTCCACTGAGCTGGTACAGCTGCTGCCCAAGCAGCCAGCTCTTACTCCTGACCTAGCATGGGCAAAGAAAGGAGCTTCTGAGAAACCTATGGAAGTACCCCAGCTCTTCAGCTGGCTTCAGCTTCTGCCTAGATACCCCAAGTTTCCATGCAGCACCTCCACATCTAATTGGAGCAGATAGCTAAGGAGGGGGGATCAGAAAAGAACAGAGTCTGGGGTCAAGGGGAATCTGCCTTGCGCCCCCCCCCCCCCACTGCTCCACGGCCTAGAACAGGTTCCCAGCTTCTGCGAACCTGGGCTTCCTCCTCTGTGAAGAGGGAACAGTGACGGTGCACTTCCCACTTGAGTGGCTTGAAAACTGCACTCAGACAAGAAAGTAGAAACCCCATGGGGTAAGAGCCAGAGAGAGAGCAGCCCCATTTTCGGGAGTTTAAACCCACATTTAAGCCGGGCGATGGTGGCGCACGCCTTTAATCCCAGCACTCGGGAGGCAGAGGCAGGCGGATCTCTGTGAGTGCGAGACCAGCCTGGTCTACAGAGCTAGTTCCAGGACAGGCTCCAAAGCCACAGAGAAACCCTGTCTCGAAAAACCAAAAAAAAAAAAAACCAAAACACCACATTTAATGCTTGGATCTTGGGGCTGGAGAGATGGCTCAGAGGTTAAGAGCATTGCCTGCTCTTCCAAAGGTCCTGAGTTCAATTCCCAGCAACCACATGGTGGCTCAAACCATCTGCAATGGGGTCTGGTGCCCTCTTCTGGCCTGCAGGCATACGTACAGACAAAATATTGCATATAAAATAAATAAATAAATATTTTTAAAAAAACAAAACAAAATAAAAAAAATGCTAGGACACTGCTTTGACAGTTACAACTGACTGGGAAAAGCTGCCAGAGGTCGCCTGACATTGATTCTGCTAGGAACATCTGGTACAGTCCTGGTGCTAAGAACGAGGGTGCCTTCTGCTCAGAGGGACCCCAGAGAGCACAAAGAATGTCCCGCTGCACTGAAACCTGAGCTGCACTCACAGCTGTGGCATCACAGGACCTCTGTTATCTCAAAAAGGAGCGCACAGTTCCTGTTCTCACGGCACTGCCAGATAGAGAGAGCTACACTCTAAGTGCCCATCCCCTTCTGGGTGTCCCCACCGTCCCACCTCACAGTGCTATTGTAGTAACCCTAAGCTGTTCACATTGGACATGTCTCGGATGCTGTGCTGGGGAACTCAAACTGGGGTCTGCCTGAATCCCTTCCCAAGGGCAGAGCCAAGACACTGCTGTGGGATGCCCATCTACCTGGGGTAATGTAGAATTTGAACCCACGTGTTTTGAACTTGCCTGTACTTTTTCTATACTGTCTCCCTCACTACCCCAAACCGCTGACACACAGGCTCTAGGTCCCGACGCAGCTCGTTCCTTCTAATGGCAACTGCCAGTGCTTCCCTTTCATTCTGTCGGCCATCTGCACACTTCAAACTCACCGCTCTCCCCTAGTCCCTGCCAAAAGCAGAGGGGCCCCCCCAAGCTGCAGTTGTTAATTATCACACTTCCTTTAGCCTTTTAAGAAGAGAACACACAGCACACCAACTGAACACAACAGTCATCTTTACCTTCTGCAGCCCCGAGAGGACGGGCACCCTCACAGACTGAGAGCGCCCAAGCCCACCTGTGTCAATACTGACTGAGCTTTGTGATGGGGGTGGGGTGGAGAACGACTTCCTGTTTCTGAGCCTTGCTTTCATCTGTTCCCTGAACCCCAAGATTCCTGCTCATGACATCTTCAGCACTCCAGCCCTGGCATGCTGCATGGCATGGGACAGGGAAGCGAGAATGAGATTCTGGTAAGAAGAAAGCTATCATTCAGAGCTACAGATATGGTACGAGAACTGGAGGGGAAGCAGGCAGGGATGAGGGCAAGGAAGAAACCCCAACCCCCTAACACAGCTATCACCTGCAGCCTCCAAGAAACACAGGTCAGAGTCAAGCAACGTCTCCAACTGGGCACAATCCAGAGGAGGGCGGCAGATTTGACCCCCGTTCTGTGAGACTTGGGTTCTCAGTCATGGAGATGGAGGCTTGCCTAGTTGCAGCCACATAAGCTGTCTTTTTGAGACTTATATATTTTATGTGTACAGGTGTTTTGCCTACATGTCCACCTGAGCACCAAATGTATGTCTGGGGCCCACCGAGGTCAGTAGAGGGCATCAGATCCTCTGGGACCAGTGTTATAGAAGACTGGGAGCTGCCACATGGAAGCCTTCTCTCCAGCACCAGCAAAAATTCTGGCACCATTGTAAAGAGTATGGATATGGGCAGAGTCCCCTTTCCCCTTTTCTTATACCCGTGGCTTTCCAAGGTTCCCAACAAAGACAGCCCACAAGCAATAGCCAGGCTCCTGTTCAAGGTGTATTGCCCAGATGAGAAAAAACTGAGGCTCAGACAGCCTACGCTATTCTGCTTGGGGGAGCTGTCAAGGGCTCCGGGCCAGGTTGATGCAGAGCTAGATAGAGCACCTGGCCAGCACTGGACCACCTCTACCCTGGGGAGGGCGTTGGATGCCATGTACTGCGAGGTGGTACTTCCTGCCCTCCCAGGCTCCTGCCCCACCCCTTACTAATCCTCTGCATTCACCTAAGAGAGTTCTCCCTCCCCAGGCAGGGCCATCACTGCTGTCTCCTGTATGTCCCCTCCTCCAGCTTACACCCAACTCAGCAGCTCAGAAGACCACAGGACACAGACAAGACCAGGGCCCTGTGGTCAGAGCTGGGTAATGTGGGGTCCCTAGACAAGCAGTAACTGTGCTTGAGCCAGGCACTGCACACACACTGCCTTCCTTGAAGGTTTGCCCTTACAGGGGTTCACCGTGCTCTCGGAGACATGTAGGATGTAGGGGACCAGGAGGATGTGTGGCTGGACCGAAGCGACTCAGCTGAAGGGAGCTCAAAGGCTGTCGGAAATCCTGGCGGGGCGGCTTTTGGAGTCACCCATGGTTCTTTTTTGGTTTTGTTTTAGGGCCCTGGATTTTAGAGCCCTAGCCCTGGAACTCTGATGCTGACTCCACAGAAGGTAGTGAAATCTGTGTTTCCCACTGCTGCATGCAGGGCTCAGCTTCTACTCCCCCTCTCCCTCTCCCCCTCCCTGCAAACATTTATTATTTCTTGCTCCTGGCTGTCAGCAGCAACAAACTAAGATTAATCACTCGCCTGCCTGGCTGGACCCAGATATGCCCACTGTTTGAAAACTCTCTCCTTCACCTACAAATCAATGAGGGGAGAAGAGAAAGAAAAATACCTCTAACTGAAATGCCTCCCCTGAGCTCTGCCAGATCCACGACACCTACCTACCCTCTCTTATAAACCAGGGGGCATTTACTGGGTGGTACTGGGTGTACAGCAGCCAAAAGAACTCACTGTTCCAGGCAGATTTAAAGGGATGTCCCTAAGCACACAGGGGTCTTTCTTCATAAACTTCCCACCCCACCCCTGTCCTCAGATTCAAGGAAGGTCTCTGGTAGGCTCAATGAAGAGCTGCACAACAGGAAGCCAGTGTGGTGGTCGAACCCCAGGCCCTCACCTTGTTATCTGCTGTTTGCAGCGTGGGGACATGGCAGGGGCACTGGTGAAAGGCTGAACCAGAATTCCACACAAAGTGCCTGAATAAGCAGCAGGGTTCCCCTCCATCTGAGCTTCTACCCCATGCTCTCATGCTCCTCACTCCAGCCCTTTCACAGGAGATCCCCCGCCAGTGCAGATTCAGGTCACATAGGTGTGGCACGTGGGACACAGGGAAGCCAAAGCTGCAGCCTTTCCCTTTGGCAACACTTATGTCTGTACCTTACTGATGTTTCTAGAACAAGGCTCAGAGAGCACTACTGTTGCTATGTACACTTGCAGGGACTCCTCCGTTCTCTGGGATAAAGCCCCATCCTTTAGCCAGGTGATGGGCTGTGCCACTCCTGGACATGGGCCAATGTGGAATTTGTTGTTCTTAGCATGCCTGTGCCTGCTCCCTCTTCAATGTCCACCACTTATAACCTCCCCCCCTCTCGTTTTCCCCATCTTGTCCAGATTCTTCTGCAAATCTTGCAGAACTAACACTTAAAGGGTCCTTTATAGCTCAACGTGCCTGCAGAACCCTACTAATGAGACTGTTCCTCACTCTCCGTTCCTTTCCCTAGGCCTGACTGCCTTTACAGGGAAACAAGAGGGCGTCGGCTTTTGCTATTTTCTCACCAATTGCTAAAGGCTCAACCTTTTGCTTGTCTGGCTGGAGAAAGTGTGCCCAGCACACCCAGGACCAGTGGCAGGCACAAGGCTGGCTAGAACTTGTTGTCAAGCTCAGGGGACAAGAGACACCTGCAACAGGAGAGACCGAGAGTGATGAACGTCATTTGAAGGATCTCTGAACCAGCTTCAAAGGTGGGTGTTGTGGACAGTAGCGGGTGACATACATCTGAGGTGTGAAGGGGGATGGGCTATAGACCTTGCCCAAAACAGGGAGCTGGAGGGAGGCAGTGTTATCAGACCCAGGGGTGTCACTGATCCCCACAAAAACAAGTCACTGTCTTCATTGTCAGAGCAGTCCAATATGCACTCAAGGGCAGAGTTACGTCCACTATGAATCTCCGCTGGGGATGTTTTCCTCATTTAGATAAATCCTTAAAGTCACTTACACAGCTGATACCCTAAGGCCTTCTGATCAAATATAAGGGTGTATGTCTGTATCGGTGTGTGCCACAGTTCCAACCGCAGCCTTGCTAGACACCTTAGCAGGCATTCAGACTTCTCTGGGAATCTGCCCTAGCCCCTGCATGAGGCCACCCTAGCACAAGTGTGCAGGCCACAGACATCTATTTGCTGATGGATGAGGGGACAGACTCTGAGCAGGATCCTTTAGCCAGTGGCCTTGTCCCTGAGAATCTGACCAACTCCTCTAGGAGACACAGAAGTCCTATGAGGCTCCTCAACACCACACCTTCACCCTCTCTCTCTACTGAGGAATACTCGCATCTCCTAAGGGTCGCCTCGCCAGTAGCTTTTGCCCCTGAAGCTTCTGACCCTTGGTCGTGGTGACCACCGGTTACAGGCCACCTCTGGGCACCCAAAGCCCCTGGTGCAGTCCTGCATGCTGCAAAGCAGTCAGAATGAGCATGGTTGTGAGTTTGCAGCTGGGTCTGGCTGTCCGTCCGCCTTGGCTCTCTCTCTCCAGACCCAAGTGCCAGGTACAGAAGTTTCCAACAAAGTCTTCCAAGGGGAAGGACAGAGCAGGTCCAGGGCCCTGCCCTAGAGAAATAGGCTTCTCCAAGTACATTCTCCTCTACAGACCTTTCTCACAGAAAGACCCAATACCCACATGAAAATGGCCGGAGGCCGAGAAGAGAAATAGCTGGAATTCCTGTCTTGTGTGGTATAGGCTGCCATTCTGCACCCAGCACTGGCAGCAGGCCTGAAGATGTAAGAAACCACATACTGCATACAGGCTGGCAAAGGTGGTGCTTGTCCAAAGCAGCCAGTACTCACATACCACGGCTGCCCTGTTTGTGGACGAGGGTCACAGAACATGGCTGTTCTGTGAAGCACCGCTTCAAGGAAAGACTGCCTAGGTGAGCAGCACTCTGACCACCAGGGGGGTACTCTAATGGCGCTAGACGAGCAAACCCAAGCCTCCTGCTCCAGCTCTTGTGTGGAAGAGCAGTCGCTACACAGCAGGCCTGGTGGGTAGATCAGACAGGGCAAGTACAACAAACCAGACCTCAGGCTGGTGGCCAAGGGCTCTTGTGCAGCATGCTAGATGCTACTGGCTGGGGAAGTGCAGCTGATTTAGCCAGAGAATGCCCACCAAGCAAAAGTAGAGGCTGAATCCACAGGCAGGGACACATGGGGAGCCAGTGGTGTCCATAAAGACTGTCAAAGTCTGACTTGCTGGTCACACGCTGGTGATGGAAACAGTGAGCGGCAGAAATCGACACCGTCTACACTCTGGACCACAAGGTCTCACGATAGAATCCCAGCTGGCCTATAACCTGCTTCGTAGACCAGGCTGGCCTCCAACTCACAGCTATCTACCTGCCTCTGCCTCACATGTGCTAGGATTAAAGGCGTGTGTTACCACAGGTTTCTTAACTAGATAACAAGCATCTTCGAGGCTACTAGCAGGAAACAGGGACAGGGTAGGAACTTTACTAGGTCACATGGGCGATGCTGACTGGACTAGATGCTTATTACTTAGAAACAGGTCATCATCCCAGTCCACAGATGAGGACAGGGAGGCTCAGAATTGTGAAGGCCAAGGAGGGATGAGGTCTCCCACTGGCTACCACAGCACCCAGACCACCTGAATGACAAGCCTATCACTATAAAAGCAGAATCAACGTCCAACCCCTAGAGAGGGCCCCAATCCAATGGCACATGGCAAGGATAAAGGGGCCAAGCCCTGACCTCTGGAACCAACCCATGACTTGGTTTTTATGCAGACCGAGTAACGAGGAGTTGCTGCTCAAGGAGGTAGAAGCATGGATGACGCTGGGTTCACTGGGGTCAGTTCTTCAGCAGCTGGCTGCAGACTCCTCAAACACTCCAACACACCACAGGTTCTCAGCAGACTGTTTCCCACAATCCCACATGGTCATGGCACACAACTAGATTGCTTTTTTTAGGGGTGGGCATGTCTCCATGCATCAAATGTGAAGGCTGATACCTGACAAGGCCCTGCCCTGGCACACAGGGCCTCTGTTCCTCCTACTGAGCAGGGCTTCTGGAGAGGCCCCTCCACAGTGCCAGACAATGGAGATTCTAGGAGGAATGTGACCCCTGAGGAATGAACTCCGAGACAGAGAAAGAGAGACAACAAAGCCAGCAGCACCGGGGCCCTTGATGGCAGCAGGCTATCCGGGGCTATGGGGATAGGTTGGCCACATGACAGGGTGCCCACCCTGCCAGCATGTGTGCCAGCTTTTCTGAAAGAAGTGCTGCCAAGCCTACTCTCCGTCAGGAGCCTCTGGCAAGGATCTAGGGCAGAGGGGAGGCAAGGGACCCAGCATGTCTACATGCAGGACCTGGGCCACACTCCAACTATGTCACTAATTCTGTGTCCTTAGAGTCCTCTTCCTCTGAAGCCTCCATTTCCTTATCTATAAAATGGAGTCCAGATCTCTTCTTGGGTCCTGCCTAGCAACATCAATGAGCAACGGAACACTCAACATGGGAAAAAAAAAAACCAACAACAAAAAACAACTCTTCTTATTTCTTTTTTTTTTTTTTTTTGGTTTTTCGAGACAGGGTTTCTTTGTGGCTTTGGAGCCTGTTCTGGAACTAGCTCTGTAGACCAGGCTGGTCTCGAACTCACAGAGATCCGCCTGCCTCTGCCTCCCGAGTGCTGGGATTAAAGGCGTGCGCCACCATCTTATTTCTAAACCTGTTTATTTCAATAGCTCATGGGTCAGAAAGACCTGGCAATCCGCAGAGCGGCCACAGGCGATAACCCCAGTGGGGTTCTTTCTAGCTCACGGCATTCCCTCCCAAACTCTGTGGAGTTTACAGAAGGCACCTGCCCGGGGACGCCCTGACAACAGGAAGGTTTCTCACAACAGCAACTCAGCACATGGAGGGTCAGACACGCTCATCAGTCACCTGCTCTGCGGGCCTCAGTTTCCCAGTCTACAGAGTAAGGCAACATGTTCCTCATCAGAGGACTATATGAAGCTGGAGACAGGCAAGACGTGCTAAGAGCCAAGCACAGGTCTGGGCTCACTGCACACGAGAGCTCTTCCTAGCTAGTGACCACACTTCCAAGGACAAGCCTCTCTCCTCTGGGAAAGCAGCAGGGGGTCACAGCTTCTCTAGGTCCCCATTAAAAACTACATTAAAAACCAGGTTGAAATAACTCACGCAGACAAGTTCTTGGGGAAACGGAGTGCATCCTTTCCTCACTAGACCCATGCAGGCACGCTCCACTGTTCGGGGTAGGCAGAGGGCACGAGGTACTCACTTGAGGGAGAGGGAGTAGTCGTGTTTGCTGGTCTGACTGTTCCGGACAAGGTAGCTACACTCCTTACAGAGTCGCAACAGACTCTCGGCATCGCTTCTGCTGATGGCTCCATGATACCATCTGGGGAGAGGACAAGAGGGGAGTCAGAGTTGGGTGGGTCAAGCCCCCCCCCCCCCACCTCCGAGGAGGCTCAGTGCCCTCAGAGGGCAGCTACTGACTCCAGCCTCCTGTGGGGAGGCTCGACAGCTGCTCTGTCAGTGTCTGCCACAGGTCCGATTCTGAGGGAGAAGAGTGACAGACCCCTGCAAGGCTTCCCATGCAAGGCCCGCGGGCCATGCAAGCAACCCAACACCAGGTACTCTGTGCCCATCCAGTTTGCCCTGTGGTGACAGGTGTTAAGGAGATGAAAGTGAGGCCGGTTCCCACAGCTGGGGCTGTGTCAGGCAGGGCGATCAGGAAAGCCTGTGTGGACTGGAGGAGGAGGAAAGGAAGCCCCGAAGAAAGGCGGCTACAAAGAACAGGTTGTGGCAGAGTCTAGTGTGGGCACAAGACTAGTCTGGGAATGGTGTTGGAAAGAGCAGCCAGAGAAGTAACAGGGTAAGAGTAGTGGAGACAGGAGCAGGCAGTGTGGCCCAGGGAATTTCTTTCAATGAAATGGGCTCCTAGAACATGCCAACAGGAACCCTCATGGGCAAAGGAGAGGACAGCTCACTAATCTGAAAGAGCCTGGCTGGCCCCTGCTCTAGCTGGGTAAATAAGAATCCCAGCACTGCGTTTCTGGATACAACACGAGCCAGAGAAGGAGGAGGGCGTGTGGTGCAGGGGGCAGATGGCCCTACCTGGCCACAGAATGGATCTGTCACCATGAATCTGTGACTAGGAAAACTGGAGACAAAATCTCAACGGGATGGCAAAGGCCTTCAGTGACAAGTAGGAGGGACTCCCCAAACCTCCTCTGTGTCTGTGCAGGGTCCACAAAGGGAACATTGCAGCAGCAGAAGTGACTATATGGTGAGATGTCAGATGTGTGTGTGTGTGTGTGAGTGTGAGAGACAGAGAGAGAGAGAGAGAGAGAGAGAGAGA
>NC_022031.1:40563569-40615511 GCF_000317375.1 Microtus ochrogaster
AGAGAGAGAGAGAGAGAGAGAGAGAGAGAGAGAGAGAGAGAGAGAGAGAGGGAGGGAGAGAGAGGGAATACACACTACAGACTGTCAATCTGTCTGTCTTTCTATGGTTACACAGAAACAGAACACAGGTTGGGGATGTTTAGGCTACCCTAATCAGAAAATTTCAACGGATTCTGGGCCCTAAGGCAGCCATGGGGAGAAACACCCAAACAAAAACAAAGTTGGCTTCACAAGCAAGCGGCCCCAGATGTGGAGAGTCCAGGCTCAGGAGGGCGGCCTGAGCGACATCCCCCAGCAAGCTGACAAAAGCATTTTATTAGGATCACATTTCTAGCCAGCTGAAACTGAGCTGTCCTCAGGGAAGGCAGGAAAAGTTCCCTAGGTAATTGCTGCCCGTTGTCTGCCCTCCCTGAGCATAGGGACTGGAAGAGAGACAGAGAGAGGGGCCCCAGGGGCCTTGTTAAGGGTAGTTCCTGGTGGCAAACAGGTAAGCTGTAAGGTCCTGTCCTGGCTGCTTTATGTTCAAAGAAAGGAGGGGCCAGGAGTAGAGGATCAAAAAGAGGGCAAAGGGCACTGGATCAGGAGCCAGGAGATCAGCAGGCAGCCTGTCGGTAGGAGGCCGGAGATCACAGGCTGTCTTGGGCATTTGGCCTAGTAGTGTTGGATCTGAGCAAGGGACCAGCTGGAAACATGCTGAAGCCTGTGGAGATGGTCAGCCAGGTCAGACTCAAGGGGTCAGGGAGACTCGACCACTGTCATTCAACCCAGCCAATAGCAACTGGTTTCTCCAGTATCTACTCACTATACCCTTGATCTCATGGGGCTGACATGGAGAAGAAGCCAGTCTGGACAGCACCGGTGTCCCAAAGGAACCAGGAGCTGGGATGAGGCAGGACTACTGTGGTGGGAGGTACCCCCTTCAGCACTAACAGTCAGGAAAGCCCTGGAGAAGGACACCCGGCCTGAGAACTGGTATCCCCCAGGTCTAGACTGGTAAGAACTCACTGCATACGGAAGGACCGTGGCTGTAACCATGCCTACAATAGCTACCACTCACTTTACAATGCAGACCTACTCTGCGCCAGCAACACCAACCTCTCACTTTATTTTATTTATTTAAGATAGGGTTTCTTTCTCTAGCTGTTCTAGAACTCACTCTAGAGCAGGATGGCCTCAAACTCAGAGAGTTCCTTCTGCCTCTGCCTCCCGAGTGCTGGGATTAAAGGTGTGCGCCGCTGCCACCACCGCCACCACCGCCCAGCATAATCTCTCACTCTACACCAGGCACATGATCAAGCTGGGGGCAAGCAAAGTCCAGGCGGAGGTAACAGCAAAGAGAGAATGGGGTTCAGGTTATGAGGCTGGGCCTTAGTTTCCCTTGACTACACATAAACTTGCTAAGCCTGGAGAAACTCATTGTAGCCAAGTACTGATGTGGTAAGAAACTGAAGCTGGGGCGTCATCCTGGAGTAGGGGAGAGTTGCAGCAACAGGGACCTAGCAGGGCAGAGGTGTCATTGTGGTCAAGAGCACGGGCAGTGAAAGGGCCACTCCTGGCACAGGGCTCGGAGGAGGGGCAAGGCAGCATGGGTAGACCTCAGACCGTGACAGGTGAGAGATCTTGGAGAGCTGATGAAGGGCAAACAGATGCAGCACAAAAGCTGTGCAGTAACCTAATTTACACTGAGGGGGGCGGGGGTAGGTTTACTTCAGACTTAGCAGCTAGGATGAAAAATGACGGAAAGTGACAGCTCAAGATTTCGCAATCCCTCCTGCCAGTCACTGAGGGTGAAGGTGGCAACATGGTGTGATAAGACCAGGCCTGGCCAGGGGTCAGGAGCTTAGACCTCCCAGGAGCCTCTGTCATGAGGGGCCAGTGATCAACTGTATTTACAATAAAGACGCGGAGGAGGGCACAGCATCTAGAAGAAGCAGGGGTGGCCCCGGCACTGCATCAGTGAACTTACATTTGTTTCTCCAGTGGAATGGTGGGATCCACTCTCTCTCCCAGAATCCCACAGAACTCAGGGCTCCCGTGTTTGATGGGCTTGAAGCCTCCTCCAGGAGCACGGAGCTGGCGCCGTCGGTCCCGAGAAGGTGATGGGGAAGACTGCCGCTTCTCACTGCCGTTGAACTGGGCTGTGAGAATGGAGAGAAGACAGGGGCGACCATCACCGGGGGTCCAGGCAGCACTCAGTGGGCAGTATTCTGTATGGTGGCGTTTGTTTACTGTAAGAAATAGAGCCTGCCTGAAGATCAGAGTGTGGAGCTAGCCACGCTAGTCAGTCATAGAAGCCAGGCAATAGTGGCACACACCTTTCATGCCAGTACCCAGAAGACAGAGGCCGACGAATAGTTCAGGGCCACCCTGGACTACACAAGATTGAATCAATCTAAAAGAGAAACAGAGCTCACACCTTTGATCCCAGAATTTGGGAATCACACACTTTTAATACCAACATTATGAAGGTAGAGTCAGGATTGATATGGCTGGGCAGACAGAGGAGACAGGAGCTCAGGGTATTCAGTCTGAGGACTTACAGAGAAAGGACACCCCATTCGGTCTGAGGATTTTGTAGAGGTAAGAACTAGTAGTGGCTGGCTGCTCTGCTTCTCTGATCTTTCAGCTTTCACCCCCTAACATCTGATTCCGGGTTTTTATTATTAAGATCAATTGGAAATTGCGCTACAATTCTGCTTTGCATTTGACACTCTGCAAGAGTAAGAGAGGATCCCCAAATGCTGGGTTTTGCTATAGCCTAAGTGTGTCCCCAAAAGTTCCTATGCTGAATGAGTCAATGTTGGATAGCAGGCCCTTAAAGGAAGCACTTGAACTGTGAGCACCTCGGGAATGAACACTGAGATCCTAAACTGGATCAGTCACCGTGAACAAGAGGAAAGCCCCAATTCCAGAACACCCGGGTTTTGTCTCCCACAGCTGACAGACCAGATCACACTTGCTCTTCCTGCATCAGGCCATGGAGCTGCCAGCATCCAGAACCATAATCTCCAACAGCCCGCTTTTCTTTGTGTATTACCTAGACTCAAACATTGTTATTACATAAAATGGGGCAAGACAGCATCCCAAGACAGGACATAGAGAAATTGCCAAAGTCGGGCTGGCTGCATCTGGGTTACTGAGCCCAGTACAGTCCCTGGAGAATCTCCCTCTATGTTTTAGCAAGGCTCACAGCTCTCCCACAAGGCCTCTGTTCCCTAAAAGGCTGGGGCAGGGGTGGGGAGAGCTCCAACTAGGGTGTAAACTCTGCCCTCAGGTGACTCCTCCCTGTCTACCCAAAGCCACAGTGGTGGTCTTTGTCTTCTTCAACCTCTCCATCCTCTTCTTCCTGGAAAACCCTACTGAGCTCCATGGGGTCGCATGGCTTCCTGAGCCTATTCCTCTTCATTTAGATACTATGTATGCATGGACAGACGCAAGGGAACAAGAGAGCCCCCAGCAGGCACAATGCTGCATGGTAACAGAGGCCCCACCATGTAGACCACATCCCAAGGCCACAGAGGACCTCAGCTCTTTAGAGAGGGGGAAAGGTGTGTGTGTGTGTGTGTGTGTGTGTGTGTGTGTGTGTGTGTGCATGAGCAGGTGCCTACAGAAGACAAGAGTAAGCTGGAGTTATTAGCAGTTGTGAGCCATCTACTATGGAGGCTAGAACTCAACTCCAGTCCTCTAGAAGAGCAGCCAAGTGTTCTTAACCACTGAGCCATCTCTCCAGTCCTGAACTCACACTCTTAGGTACAGGCGACTAGGCCTTCTGACACCTACCTAGCTCCTGCTCAGGTTTAGGGCCCACTCAACTCTGTCGCCTTCAGAAGCTACTTCTCTCAGGAAACTCCAGAACTCCCTCGGCCATGGCATCTAAATCACCAGTCTCCTTGCCTGGCTCCCAAGAGTCACTGAGAATGGGCTGTAGCATCATTGTCCCACCTCACACAGTGCCTGCAAGGTAACAGGCGCTCAATACAAAATGAAAAAACCTTAACGAGCTCATGTTTTCCTTTACTGGAAAAAAATATCGGTTTTCCTACCAGATTAATTGGATAAAACCTAAGAATGTTCTAGTCGACACTCTAATTCCCCACTGGATTAATTTATACATCCTTTGGCATGCTTGATACTGCAGCCATGTATTTTCCTGAGAACAGGTGGTGATGAATGACAAGCTTAATTAGGCAAATCATTTCACCTAAAACACAAATATACAAACTCCAAGTGCAGTGATTCGACAGCCAAAGGGGGAGGGGGACCTGAACAAAAGCTCCAAATACAACCGTTCCCATCCCTTCTAATTAAGTTTCTCTTTAATCTGCAATTTTAAATGGCAATTCTTTTAATTTAGTGGTTTTATGTGAGAGATAAAGACGCAATTCCTCAGAATATCTGCATTTAGAGGAAAACATGCTGCCCCCACGAGTTGTTCAAATGATAGAACTTAATGAGTCCCACCGATAGGCAATTAAAGAACAAGTTGGAATCCTGCAGGAGGGAGGGCCACTCGGGGTTGTGTAGAACGAGGAGGTGCTGAACATCTGACTTCAGTCCCCAGGCTGCAGACTAGTCCTGGTGGCGGGAGAAGGGTGACCCAGACAGTGTCCTCAGGGTCAGCAAGTCAGCACCTTCGCTTGGCCCTAGATGTCTACCCCAGAGTTGTGTTTAGGGGACAGGGCTCATTATTCAAGAGCTCCCATTTGTTTTACTGGGCTTTCTAGATAGTCTCAAAGCTGGTGCTCCCTCTCTAATAACCTCCATAGTGCTCCTGCTACGGTGTGCTCCTGGCAAGCATGGATGTGTGCGGAACAGCAAGGATGAGCCCAGGACTCCGCGTTCACAGGGCCAGGCTTACCCCAATCTGTGTTTCCTTCTTCACGAGAAGAGCCAAGGTCTAGGTGGATGGAAGCTGTGGTTTCCCTCACTCGGTCGCTGCTCCATCTAAGTGGCATATAGAGGCTTCCCACGACTGGCTAGCCTCTCCCTGTGGTAGTGTGTCTGCTGCTCCAGGGACATATAGTCACTCTGCCCAGCACCTGGGAAGGTTTCCCTTCAGCTCTCTCCAGTCCCCTGTCAGCTCAGTTTACTCTATAGCCCAGCCTGGAGTGGATCTTAGAAAAAACATGAGCTGTTACAGTTTAGCGGTAGAGTTCTTGCCTAGCACACACAAGGTCATGGGTTCCATCCCCAACACTAATAAAATGATGGGGGGGGGGGTGTTGTTGCTTCAGTGTTGTCTCCTTCCTGTCCACTGTTCAGAGCAGACGGCAGCCGCCACAGCACAGCCCTTTACTGGTTCCCCAGTGGCCTGGCCTCCTCACCCTACTTAGTGCTCAAAGTCCTTAGGAAGTTGGAGGCTGCCCGACCTTCTTCACCTGATGCTCTAGTCTAAGCTGGCTGGTCCCTAACATCACCTGCCACCTGCCTTCTGGCTTCTGCTTTGTCTCTGTCTAGCCTTAGCCTTCAGAACGCCTTTCTTTATTATGCTGCAAAAAATTCTAGCTATTCCACTAAGTACAGCCTGAAGGTTTTTACCCCCTACAGTGGCTTTGCCCCAGGCCCCCCAGCTGGCTCCAGGGAATGGCCCACAGACTAAAGCAAGGCTAGGGAGGAGCAGCAGCTCTGCATCCAACTTGAGAGTCAGGGACACCTGGCTTTCATCCCCCGGCACCATTCCGTACTGTGATGCTAGGAGTATTTCTAAACTTCTCTAAGCTCAGCGTCCACATCTACCAACCAGGGCTGATAACAACGTGGTGAGTAGGGGCAGGCTGTGGAAATGGTTCAGGCAGGTCCTTTATCAGTGGCTGACACCTCTCCACAGTCACACTCACGAGGGGTGTGTGGGTGTGTATGTGTGTTTTCATATAGTTACAAAGACAGTGTCCTGTATCAGAACTGGCTTCTTCAGAGTCTTTGTACTGTTTACCGCTAACTCTCCAGTGCCCAGAACAGGACCTGGTATACAGGTGATAATCAATACCTATTGAATGAGAAGTCTCCGCCTAGCTCTGCAGGGCCATCCCGCCTCCATTCATCCCTGCAGGCCGCACTCTCTCTGTGCCAGCGGGTTCTGGGCATTGAGGTCAGATCTTCAGGCTTGGAGGCAATGCCCTTAACCACCAAACCACCTTGCCAGTCTCAACCAAGTTCTTTTAGAACCCTCTTGAAAATGATTTCATTTTGTATTTAGTACTTCAGAAGATCTGAGAACACATTCCTTCTAATGACCACAGACAATCTGAGACTGGTGCCACTGTGCCCTTGTTATAAACAAGGCCTGTGTAGCCAGAGAACTTGGCCCAGCTAACGAGGCAGGCTGCCATACTAGGCTCCTGGCTGGGCCATCCTCCAACCTAGTGTTACCCCTTGTGGGGTTGGCACTGCCCTGCTGGTCAGCCTGCAGCCTCTGGCTCTCCATTTTCTAGCATAGGACTGAGCCTCCTGCAGCAGAGACAGCAAGGCCAAAGAGGAAGCAGACAGTGTGCAGAGACTCCGGCTGCCACAGGTCCCGAGCCTCTCCACAGATAAACCAGAATTGAGGTACAGCTCTCTCTGTAAACCTTTGGGATACACAGGTGGGGCTGGCACTGCTCTGAGTCTGCACTTGTTCTCTGACACCCGGCTACTCTAGAGACAAGGTGCCCAGAAGCCTCTTTCGTGCAGTGCTCTGAATCCAACCCTGAATGCAGGGAGCCAGGTGGATGTCGACATGGTGAGGAGGGAGACTGCACACTGGTTTTGGAGCTGGAGTGGGCTACCTACCCTGGGGCTATGAACATCTGCACAATGCAGCCAATCAACACTTATGAACAGCTGAACTTCCTTCTGTACTAGCAGGCCTCTGCGGCCAGTGTTCCAAACCTGCATCCTACATTATGTCACTGACTCTACCAACACACACGCAGATACCCAAGGACCCCAGTTTACAGATAAGGAGACAGAGATCCCTCTCCCCACCCTCCCGTGCCGGTGAGTCTGTTCACCCCTCCCCTCGGCCCTCCTCTAGGAAGGCTATACGGAGGGCGGCCTCACAAAGGTTTGCATCTCCAGGATCATGAAGAGGTCTCTGAGTTCACCTTGAGGACACACACAGACCCTGGGCACTACGGTCACCTTCATAGGATGTGCGAGACAGGGCTGGTGACTCTGAGAGAACACTGCCATCATACAGCTGTGCCTGGCCTGAGAAGGTAGACACAGGACAGCCAAAGGGGCTCACCTCTGTCCTCTGATTCGTGATTGTTCCCCCCAAAGAAAACACAGACACCAGAGCTGAGTGCTGGCTGCGGAAGACCTAGATAGGACTAAGGAAGCACCAAGGCCTCCTCCGCTGAGAGAAGCCATCTTCTCCATCACAATTCTTTCCACAGGTAAGAAACATGGGGCTAGAAATGGGACCTACTCCTCCAGTTAACCAGCCCTGAATGTGGACTTGAAGCAAGGTCTCCTCCATCTTAGCCTTAGCAACTTCAGCACAATCTCCTTAGGGTACAACAGGTCTCAAGAGTCCACAGTAGTAATGACAGGGATGACAACATCCACTACCTACCAAGCCCCAACCTTAGTGCCTAATGTCACCCTCATTCTACCGATGAGGAAACACAGACAGACTTGTCACTGATAGCAAATGGCAGCTTTAAATGCAGATTCCTTCCTGAGCTCAGGGCTGGGCTCACCTGTCTGTCACCTGTTACTGGGAACTGCTCAAGGCTAAGGGCCTGTGATTTGTAACCTTTTCATCTGCAGACACTCACAAGACTCCAGGAGCCTGGGGAAAGTGATTATCCCTCCATCTGCAAGCCCAGGGAGAGCTGCCTAGCACAGGCTAGCACTTGAGGAAGTCAGTCCACGAGCCCAAGCTTCAGCCAGGTTTATGTTTGTGCCACTGCCCACTGCAGACAATGAGGGTGCGAGAGGGAAGATAAGTCAGTGGTCCCAGCTCTCACAAGGCTGCTGGCAGTGGCTTCCTCCTTGGACAGGAAGGGCACACTTTCAGTTTCTCAGAGGGAATTCAGTCATAGAAGGAAGGAAGGAAGGAGGTCAGGCAGGTCAGCAGCCACACAAAAGTGTCCTCCTACTCAAGACTGGCCTCATGTGGCTAAGACACAGGTGTCCAGCACCCAAGAGGGACAAAAACACCAAGAACCTGCAGGCACACAGCCAATAGCGGAGCCTAGCCTGGGACAGCGTCTTGGACTTGAGTGACCAGGCCTGACTCAGCAATGTCACAAAAAACATCCCAGCACTCAGTGGGCACCAGGCATGGGTTGGGTGGGGACCCAGCGGTGAACAAGGCTCCTCACGGGCCTCCACACCGGAAAAGAAGACATTTGTGGGAGCGTTTCTAACAGCACAATTAATAGAGGACTCAAAGCTATGACATGCTGGTGCCTTTGTTTTCACTTTTTAAAAATATTACCGAATGAACTCATTAATGCGTCAGATACAAAGCCCAACCAGAGAAACCTGTCCTCAGTAACATTTCAAGTGAGGGATCCCACAGCTCTCACTGAACCCCACCCCTCGGTAGACCTGTCGTTCACGCGCATGTTAAACATTAATTTTGGCTGTTACTCATTACACAGCAAAAAGTTCCCCAAACAAACACAATTATTAATTTCCTCACAGGCCCAGGGCATTCTGGGAGGTCATGAAGGAAGATGGAGGCTTTCTGGGACTGAGGGATGCCTGTTGTGTGGCAGCCTGTGACCAGGTCTGAGACTCCCTGTGGGAGACCCTGCAGACTCTGGGCCCTCAAGGAGACACAAGGAGCAGCAAGTGTGAGCCGTGCACAAAGCACACAGCCCCAGAGCACCATCTTCAGAGTATGTGCACCGTTGGGGGCAGGGACTAGCACTAAGACAAGAGAGCAAGTGGAGCTACCCCAGGAACCGCCCAAGCTACCCTATACCAGGTTCGCATACACCTTTTCCAGGGGAAGCCAATGTGACGGTGGCGAGGGTAAGCACTGTTCCTTCAGATGACCCAAGCTCACTGCCATGTGACTGCAGCTAAGCTGCTCCCTCCCTCTGAGCTCCAGTGCCGCCCTCCCTTCATGTTAAGACAGGGAAACAATGCCCAGCCGGCAGGGCTTTATAGGGTTACTCTAAAGCGGGTTTGTAATTGCTGCTCAATAAAAGCTGGCTTCCTATGCACTCCTCCCTGGCCATTCACCATACCCGGGTTGCTTTAAGGCAGCCACTAAGCTGGCTCTGATGGCTCAGAACTGTGTAGGAAACAGACATACCTAAAACGTCACTCTCCCATTCTCTGTCCTTTCCGACACCCTTCCTCATGTTGAGAAGGGCTACCTGTGGAGCGCTGGCACAGCATGAGCACCCATGGGACCAGGGTTTAAGGGTGTATGTACCTGGCTGTTCCAGAATGTGACAGGAGGCCCAGCCCGACCCGGGATGGCGAGATGGGACTGTCATGTCAGGGGAGGCTTCCTGGAAGGGCTGCCACCGGTTAACCTGAGAAGAGCTGTGATGCCCCTCCCTGGCTTCCTCAGCCCCACTTTTAAGCACAGGGTATAATCAGTTAACTGGAAGTTTCCACATGGGGTCCCCAGGGGAACTTGTCAGGGCTCATGGGTGCACTGACACTTTCTACAGTGGCTTACTTGCAACTCAAGTTCAAAGTTCTTAATCTAGGAAGAGCAAGCACATCACTTCTAGAACGGGATGAACAAGAAGTGAGGGCTGGGTAGCGGCAGCTGACACGGAGTGGAGGGCCAGGGTCCCCACTGAAGAACTGCTTTCCAGGCCTCCCAGACCTCTTCCCATTGCCAGGCAGAACTAGGAATGAGGCTGTAAACGAGGCTGCCACAGCTGCTAAGAGCCTCTTCATGCAGCAATGTTCCTATAGTAAGCTTTATTTAATTCAGCAAGCCCCTCCTGAACTCCAGAAATAAACCTCAAAGGCACAACCCTTTAGTGTTCACAAAGTCTTTTTTTTTTTTCTGTTTAGAGATTATTTATTTATTATGTTTACAGTGTCTGTCTACCATTTGCCTGCATGCCAGAAGAAGGCTTCAGATTTTATTATATATACATGATTCTGAGTCACCATGTGGTTGCTGGGAACTGAACTCAGGTCCTCTGGAAAAGCAGTCGATGCTCTTAGCTTCTGAGTCATCTCTCCAGCCCTCTTTTTGTTTTTCTTTTTTCCTCCTTGAGACAGGGTTCTTCTGCCCTGGAACTCACTCTGCAGACCAGGCTGGTCTTCAACTTAAGAGATCTCCCTGCCTCTGCCTCCCTAGTACTGGGATTAAAGGTGTGCACCACCTCCACCTGACTGACACATGTCTTTTTATCCAGAGATTTTCCTCGATCATTAGAAGCTCATGTTACAAGATCTGTGACCATCATCTCTCTTTAGATGAGAAAACTGAGGGTCAGGGAGATGAGCATCCTGCCTGGGGCTAAGTTGATGAATGGCTGAGCTGTCAAGCAAACATGGGACTCTCTGACTCCTGCCCACTGATCTTAATGGATGAGACACACTGTCCTCAACTTTGAAAGGCAGATCAACATGCCCAGGAGATGATATAGGGCAGACAAGGGCCCCAAGTAATGGCTGAGAGATAAGCCCATCTGAGCATGTTCTGTTTTCTATTTCTTCCTCTGGCAGAACCCAGGACACTGAAGAGAGACAACCTTGAGATGGTGAGTGGCGGAAGAAGCAACTGTTTCTCCAAGGCCCACTGGCTCCCTTTCAGGCTTAACCCCCCTGGTCCTTCTGCTGGAATGCACACCATCAAGTGCTGATTATCTCAGACCCAACTGGCACATCTCCCACACCCAGGTGGCCTGACTGACTACAGCACAAGGTGGTTTGTGGTTCTCTTCCCCTCTGCCTCAGTTTCTCCATGACAAGACTGTACAGTATGCAGGGCCCTCCTTATGCTAGAAGGAGGAATTCTTGCTTGGAGCTGTCTTAGTACCTCATGCTGGCATGTGAGGCAGGAGCTGCAGCAGGTGCAGGTCCCAAACATCAGTTATGTGATCGTGTAGGAGGTTCTTCTGTTTAAGTGTTGCTTTCATTGGTTAAATAAAGAGACTGCCTTGGCCTTTGGATAGGGAAGCCTTAAGTGGGCAGAGTAGACAGAACAGAATGCTGGGAAGAAGGGAAGTGTGGCAGACACCATTGATTCTCCTGCCCAAGCCGGACGCTGGTTGGACTCATGCTGGTAAGCCACAGTCAAGTGGTGATACACATTAATGAAAATGGGTTAATCAAGATGTGAGAGTTAGCCAATAAGAGGCTAGAGCTAATGGATCAGGCAGTAACTTAATACAATTTTGGTGTGGTTATTTTGGGGGTTAAGCTCCTCCTACTACAATGTGACAGAGGGGGGAGGCTCAGGTATAGGCTCTGCAGTTAAGACTTGGTTTTGCTACTGCCCAGGCAGGAGTCCATCTGTCCCATACCTAAAAAGAAGGAAACTAAGCGTGCAGAGGGTAGCCACAAGGACACAATGAGACAAGCATAAGAAAGGCATGTGGTGAGCCCACACTTTCCAGAAGGGAGGCTTCAGCAGGGCTGCTGGGATCCATTGCCAGTGAGGCAGTTCTGGGGAGAACAGGTAAAATCCTTCCAGATCTCTGACAGTAGCAAATGCCTGCCACCCAACATGATGCTTCCACGTCCCCAGTCTTTGGTCACAGGCCAAGTTCTGTACAGAACCTGTTCACCTCAACCTTCACTACCTCAGTAAGCTCAAAAAGAAGGGCGTACCAAGGGTTAAGCTAAAGAACTGGGGAGATTTCTTGTCTAACTCCCCAAGTCCTTATCCTTAACGAAATGTGCGCTGCAGAGTCCTGAGCAAAGGTTAAGACTGTCTTTCCAGGGAGCTAGGACTACCTCATCTTCTTACAATATCCTCCTCCCAGATGTAGAGCGACCACAGAATCGTCCTGTGAACTAAGGTCCCAGTGAGACATGGACAAGAGGGTCTGTTTCTCTCTGTCTCTGTCTCTCTCTCTCACACACACACAGAGCATGCTAGATCTTGACTGAAAAGGGCCTCTTGTCACCAGCTCAGGGCAGGGCAGGGCAGCATCCTGCAGGCTATACAGCACCTGCTCTACAGACTGAGACCTGTGGTCTCCCTGCCTACTCTCATGGCATGCGGGGGCTCCAGGGTAACAGGCATGGGCTCAGAACTGTCCACTGTCCACAGTCCTGCTGCAAAGTGAGTCTGTGCCACCCACCTTTCTCACTGCAGCTGCTACAGCAGCCTCTGAGGCTGGAAAGTCCATCCACAAGGTCAAGCTACCCCCAAGCGCCTACCTCCCCCTTCCAGGGCCCAGTTCTATGCCTTTCCAGACTTTGAAAGCATGGAAAAGGCCCCCAACTCAGGTTTCCCCAATCAGCCTGAGCAGGCAGAGTCACAAAAACAGAGCAGGAAAGAGGGGACGAGGCAGCTGTGCTCAGCAAACTTCATCTTCCATAGCTGTTCCTAAGAGCACTGCCAGTTCCCGAACACTCCAAGAACTCACTTGCATGTGCATACCTGTTCACGCACGCCCCATGTGCATGCACACTCAGATAACATTTAGCAGCCACTCAATAGGAAACTCTGCCCTTCATTCCAAGAAGCCACACTTGAGGGCTGGCAAATGGGACCATGATGACACTCAGAAATCCAATCAAGTTGCTGTAAAGCATCATCTTTACCTGAGGAGTGGCCTGCTGGCCTCTACCCACTGCTGCGTGCGGACAGACTGAAGCTTGCTCAGTGTCCTCCAGCCCAGGAGTGATGCATCCACCTCCCCTTTCAACCCAGGAAATGAGTAGGGAGCTCAAAGCTGTCTGGGATGAGCATAGCCAGCATCTGCTCTGGAGTGGGGCATGTGAAGCCAAGACACTTGATGAGAGAAGGCAGGACAAGAATGTGAGCGGCAGTGGCACCAGAGATAACAAATCAGTGACTTGAACCAAGGCCAGAATGGATGCTGTGGGTCTTTCTGTCAGCTAGTTCTATCTGAGGCCTTTTTGTGAACAACTACAGGTACAGAAGTTCTAAAACTTCCTCCAAGCATGAGTGGGCAGGTTCCAGACAGACAGCCTTCTGAGAGATGATGTCCTCCAGGTTAAGTGCATCTCACTCGTACTTCGACACAGATGACCTAGTGGTGGGAATCTGGTACAACATATTCCAATTGTGTAAGTCTGGTATAAGGTCCAAACTTAAATGATGCCTGTCTGTTGTGTGTGTGTGTGTCTGTGTGTGCGCACGCGCGCTTGGTTATACGTGTGCATGTACCAAGGTATATACGTGGAGATCAGAGGGTAACTGTCAAGAATTCTTGTTTTCCATCATGTGGGTTCCAGGGTTTGAACTGTGGTCAACAGGCTTGGTGGCAAACACCATTACTTACTCACTGAGCCATCTCAGTGGCCCCAGATGTGAGATTTCTGAGCAGCTCATAGGCAATGCCAACACTGCTGGTCAGAGACCATGCTAGAGAGTCAAGTGTCAGACTAGACGAGAGTATCACAAACAACAAGAGTCCTCCAGGGCCCCAGGAGGATCCAGGATGAGACAGGGGAACCCTAGCACCTGTCTGTGGTGCTGACTCATGCTTGGACATAAGGTATCTGGGACAGCTGCCACTTGCCCTCTTTCCGCCCTTCAATCAAGTCAGTATTTGCAATGAGCTATGGACGGCACAAACTCCTCCCACTCTTGTTGGAGCCTAGCCCCCTTGGGTTCCTTTACGTCTACAGAAGCAGCTCTGTGATGGTGTGAGAAGACTCACAGCCTAGCAGGCAAGGGTACCTGAAGCAGGCATGGCTAGGTACCAGGGTGGTGCTCACAGAGACAAGGCTATTTGAGCAGGGTACTGGGAGGTCAGGCTCTTTCCTGGTAGGCTGTGATGCACATTTCAGGAGTACTGGGGTGTGTGCAGGGCATGTCATATATCCTGGGAACAACATAGGGCACATGCTGAGGTGTCTAGAACATCACCCGAGGGGCCTACGAAGGGAAACAGAGTCTAGCTGTGCGTAAGAAAGAACATTAAATAAAACTCTCGGGGCTGGAGAGATGGCTCAGAGGTTAAGAGCATTGCCTGCTCTTCCAAAGGTCCCGAGTTCAATTCCCAGCAACCACACGGTGGCTCACAACCACAACCCTGTAATGGGGTCTGGTGCCACCTTCTGGCCTGCAGACATACACACAGACAGAATATTGTATACATAATAAGTAAATATTTAAACAAACAAACAAACAAACAAATAAATAAATAAATAAAGCTCTCCTATGACTTCACTGTGGGATTGGATCAGTCTCCCCATGCCCCTCTTTTTGTGTCTAAACTCTTACGTGCAGTTAAGTGTCTTGGCATCTGGCTTTCACGTTTTAATCTTACATAGAAGCATTGCCCTTGGTTGTTATCAGCTCACTCCGAACCTCACTTACTCTTGACTGTGCAATATTCCACCACATGGATGCACAAAATTCCTCTAAACAACACTTGTGCCAGTCATCCCAGGGGCCCCGACTTCTCATGAGCATAAACTGTCTTTTCTCAACTTCAGACCATCAGGGTGAGCATAAAGTCTCAGGAGTGGGCCTGAAACCAAAGAATGTGAGCAGGGGTTTCTGACTTGTGACATGTGGCCATACCACGTTGTAGAAAGGCTGTAGTGGGGTCACTTTGATTCTGGGATACTAAGTGAGGAGGGCCTGAGCTCCGAGCGGGCATGTCACAACTACAGGTGAGAAACACAGCAGCCCCTGAAGCCATGAGGGAGCAGATGAGACACAAGGGACTCCATGAGGCCCAGGGGATCAGCCCTGCCGGTGGGGAGACTGGACTGGAAACCTACAATGCCAGCCTGTCCTCTTTTCCCTCAGGAACCTCTACCATCTTTGCAGGGCCACTGGGCACTAGGAAAAAGAACAGCCCAATTTAACTGGTGTTAGCCTGGTCAGACTGGACCTGCTTGTATTTTGTTTACTTCAGCTGGTGCTGAGCCTTCTTCAGCGACTGCCTCCCAAGCAGGGCCATTGCTCCTACCTGCCAGGGCGGGGATGGTGACCCGGTTCCACTCCCAAGGCTGGTCGTACTCGTCGGCGGGCCTGTCATCATCCTGGGGTAGCTTGCTCTCCCGCAGCCGAAGGCTCACAGTGCTCTCCGAGTCTGAGTCCACACTCTGGCCTTCAGGTTCATAAGGGGTGTCATATAACTGGATGCCTTTGTGTTGGGACCGGACACTCTCCTGCCTCTGGAATTCTGCAGGCGAAAAAGGGAAGAAGCAGAGATGTCATAGACGTGTAGTTCCCAACCAAGGACCAGGTCTGATGTCAGAGCTGCCAGCCAGAGAGGTGGGGCTGGCAGAAATGATTCCTTTCTATTTCTGGCTGCCTTGCACTGAGAAAGTGCCTTCCCAGCTCTCTGGGTGCGGACCTGCTCCCCAGGACCGTAACTGACACCCTGACAGCAGCTCTCTCCACTGTCTTCTCCCTCTTCAAGAACAGGAGGCAGTTGTGAGCGGGAAACGACAAGTACCATCTGGGGCTCCGTCCAGCCCTCTTACCTGACAGTTTCACCACTGAACCTTTCAATCCCGTTCCCACAGAGCCCCATGGGGCAATGACCTTCCTGTGCCCATCCAGCTCATAGATTAAAGAGCCAACATGTAAAGATTTTCCTGGAGAGGACCTGGCCAGGCTACTCTTCAAGCCTGTGAAGCTGAGTGATGCCTCCCTGCAATTCTACACCCCAGAGTCTGCCCACCTGACTATGTTGGGGAACAAGAGGCGGCTTCTTCTGGGGGAGTGACATGGATGACCTGACTAGTCACCCCTGACAGCCAGCACACACATTTCAGTTCTTATTCAGAAAAGAGAACAGAGCTACCATGATGTTGCTGGACTCGGAACTCAGGCCTTCTTGGCCAAGCAAAGAAACTTGATTGGCTTCCAGATCACGAGCACCTGCCATTTATGCAGCACCTTTGCTCTTGGGGAGCTGCTATTTCTAGGAGTCAACACACATCACCATGACACTGACCTGAAGAAAAGGGAAACTGGACCTGGTGGGGTAGGGCAGGAGAAAGGAACCTGCATTTGAACTCACGGCTCTTTTTCGTGGAAGCGGAAAAGGACAGCAGCACCTGAGGTAGGAGCAGGCTGAGCCAAGGCCCCATCACGTAAAGAACAAGCTCATAGATTGCTGACTTTTCTCTTTGGAAGTCTCACAATGTAATCCATAGAACTTTTTTTTTTTTTTGTTTTTCGAGACAGGGTTTCTCTGTGGTTTTGGAGCCTGTCCTGGAACTAGCTCTTGTAGACCAGGCTGGTCTCGAACTCACAGAGATCCGCTTGCCTCTTCCTCCCGAGTGCTGGGATTAAAGGCGTGCGCCACCACTACCCGGCTCCATAATACTTCTATTATGTGGTCCAGACTAAACTTGAAGTCATGATTGTCCTGCCTCAATCTCCCCAGTGATTGGAGTATAGACAAGGGCCACTGCACTTGGTTCCAATTTTATTTTTTTTTTAATTATAAAACAATATATGTAAAAGTCTTCATTGTGTAGGCATCACCACCACCCATCCCTAAAACTTCCTCATCTTCTCAAACTAGAATTCTGTACCCATTATACGGGGCTCCTCACTTCTTCTCCCCAGCCCTTAGCAAAGTCTATCTCACCTCTCAGTCTGACTACTCTGGCCTGCTACTTCCCGTAAGAGAATCAGATCTGTCCTGCTGAGGTTGGCTCACTCCCCATGGCATTGTTTCCAAGGCAGGGCTGTGTGGCAGAACCTCGCTTGTCTTCAAGGCTAATTAATCCTCATCATGTGAACATCTGCTGTCCCCTTGTGCTGTGGTCCCAGGTTCAAGGAGAGAGTGGCAGAACGGCCAGCTACAAAGGTGTGTGTGGCAAACTTTCCAAACCAGAGGTTGGATGCATGAGACATGGCAGAGGCCACAGCCTGGCAGCACAGCTGCTGGAACACATGTGAATGATGGATGCCTTCCCAATCAAGAGCTGCTTCTGAACTCTGCTCTGCAAGTCAAGGCCACCTCGCCAAGAAAACAACGGCCCTCCTCCTGGTGTGATGAAACTGGCCAATGACTGCACACTGCCCTTCAGAACCGCATTAACTCTTGTGCCAGTATTTTCCAAAGTTTACCAAGTCCCACACCGACTTTATGACTCTGGCTTCCAGAAACCATTATTGTATTTGTTGTTGAATTCATTTTAAATAGGAAGTTTCTGTAAATATCCCAGAAGCAGTTATCTTGCCCCAACAGCTACCGATTACGAAGCCTGAATGAGAAGCAAGTCCACTAGACTGGTACCCTGCAGAGCGCCCAAGGCTAGCTAGCAAGTGTTGGAGAGCTGGTGGTGATGCAGGCACAAACTATGACAATTTTCGTTCTCACTGGGCTGTGGTGGGTCTTTAATCCCAGCACCTGGGAGGCAGAGACAGGAGCATCTCTGTCAGTAGGCCAAACTGGTCTACAGAGCAAGTTCCAGGACTGGCTCCATAGCTATTGGGAAATCCTTTTCCGGGGGGGGGGGGCACTTTTATTTTCTAGAAAGGGAGAGAATGAACAGGGAGACCCCTCTGACTGTGGCTTGCAAGCCATGTAAATGTATCTCCCAAGAGATGTTCCCATGCTTTGGTAAAGGTAGCTTTTCTTGATTTCCGTGGTACCATGCTTCCCTTTGTCACGCAGAGGAGAAGAAAGAACTGAGAGAGAACACCGATTGCAAAGCACCATGAGCAACTTCACCAATCACTTCCTGAGCCCAAATACCCAGGCTACTCACTGCTTTGAAGGGGTCCCTGACATCTCCCTATTTGTTCTGAGGAGGAAACAGATCCTGGGGATGCTGGGACTCAGCTGATAAAGCTGACCTGGGAGAACCTCCCTCTTCTTCACTCTGGCATGGCCCGTCACTCTAAGGCACTGGTTCTCAACGTTCCTAATGCTGGTAACCCTTTAATACAGGTGCACATATATTGCCATGACCTCAACCATGATTTTTGTTGCTACTTCCTAACTGCAATTTTGCTCCTGTTATGAATCATAATGAATACCTCTGTTTTCCAATGGTCTTAGGTGACCCCCGTGAAAGTTGTCTAACCACCCCCGCCTCAAATGGGTCAAGACCCACAGTTTGAGAATCAGGGCTCTAAGGGCATAAAGCATCTCACAGGTACGCTTTTGTGGGGACCACTGTGCTCTGCCCCCCAGAAACCAACGCAGACACTCAAGTGAATGGGAGAGGAGATGAACAAGAACTGACAGAGAGCCTGACACCATTCCATACCCTCGATTCCCGTTAATTTGTTAAAATCCCAGACACCAAAAAATAAAATTAAAAAAAAAAAAAGAAAAACCAAAACAAACAAAAAAAATCCCAGACACCAGTGACGACATGCCTGGAAATGCCACCTGCATACAGCTTCGTGTCAAGCAACACTGAGAAGAAACAGGCACACTATATCCACAGCCGTCTAAAAGGAAAATGTGCTGAGAACAGATTAGCTATTCAATCAGATGGACCTGCATGACACCTCTCATGCAGGATTGATTGTTCTTTGAGAAATCTGGGTCTGTAATGGCAGCTTAGGCTGTCGGGATGTCATTGTGGCCATTAAAACCAGCTTCCCTCTGTATTACAGGATAGATTTAAATTTTAATTAGGGCTCAACAATAGGGAATAGTTAAGTAAATTATGGCATGTTAACTGGATGGAATATTAAGCAGTCATTAAAATGATAAATAGAAAGATAATGTAGCTACACGGGAACACGGTTGAGCTAAAAAATAAAATACAGAAATGTTTGTGTGTTGAGAACCAAAGAATATAACTGAACTTCCTAAACAATTTCTGGCAAGGTAAACACCTGCAAAGGGAATTCTGCTCCCTGCTTAGGAATTGCTCAAAACCAACATGGCACATTTTACCCATAACATCTAAACTGAGATGACAGCAGTGTCCCAAGTACAGACATGGAATAAAGAGCTGAGAACCTATATAGAGAGGCAAACTGCTGCTTAATTAGTTTTCAAAGTTGTTGTGAATAATGAATAAAGATGCTAGTAAAGAAAAAGACAGTGATTAAGACAGGAATACGTGACACACTAGGCAGACAGGCTCTCCGCCAGCCCAAGCCCCTGAAAATGAGAGCACAGTGAGCAGCTCCTTTCCCGAGAGGCTGCCAAGAGCACCATAAGTCAAGGGCCACCAGGCCAGGCCACCTGGCAGGACATCCCCAGAGGATCTAATAGGGGAGTTGGTGCCCATATGTTCGAAGCCACAAGTTATCGAGACATCACCATGCACTTCTTAGAGGAAAATGACCTTCAACACTAAGTGGCAGGCTGTGATTTCATGCCTTGTGGGCAGCAAGCAGAAATTGACAGTGTGGGGATTTCTCTTGACCTCTAGAGTAGTAAGGTTTTCAAGTAGAACAATGAAAAAACCAGAAACAACAAAGAACACATCGTACATTCCATAAAACCAGAGAATGTTAGATCTGGAAGGAACCCTTAAGAATTCACCTGTAGCATTTTCCAGAAGGGCTGGAAAAGCCAGGGTCATAACTGATAATCGAGGAAGAGAGAGAGGCAACCAGACAGGCTGAGCTTGCTACAAACCAGAAGCCTCCTGGAGTGGATGTGTTGAGGGACTAGATCTGGGATCTGATGAGACACAAGCCACTCTTTGCCCTGTACTTACCAACTCTCTCCCCGTTTTAAAGCAGTTCTAGGTTAGCAAAAAAGCTGAACAGAAGACGGATGGATGTCCCACGTATCCTGCCCCTAACCACACACAGACGCCTCCATTAGCACACCCACACAGCAGCTAGTTGTAGCTGACGAGCCTACTGATGTCACACCATGTGAGGACAGATGTGTAATGGGATGTTCTCCATCACTGCAGTATGCAAGGCATTTCCACTGACACCGAATTATCTGCCTAGTCTTGGCTCCTTCCTCCAACTTCTGGCACTCTCCTATCTTTCACCATTTCCATAATTTTACCTTTTTCAGAATGACATATGGCGGGAATCAGGCAGTATGCTGAATCCTCGGATCAGCTTCTTTCTCTAAAACACATTTTTATTTCCTTTATGCTTCTTCCCCCTTTGATAGTTCAATTATAGCTGTCTCTTTAAGAAACCGTGTGTGCATGTGTGCGCATGCACACTTTATACAAGTGTAGCTCCCTGCAGAGGACATCAGAGGGTACAGGCCCTCTACAGCTGGAGCTCCAGGCAGTCAGCTGTAAGCCTCCAGATGTGGGTGCTGGGAACTAAGCTCAGGTCCTCTGTGAAAGCTGCAAGTGCTCTTAGCTGCAGAGTCAACTCTCCAGCCCTCTCACTTCTTAGTATTTCAGCAATACTCCACTGTCTTAGGTGTTCTAGGAGTCCATCCAGATATCTACTAAAGGATATTTGGTGTAGAAGGTTCTTATGTTCATGTGTTGCCTTCATTGGTTAATGAGTGAAGAAACTGCTTTGGGCCTGATAATGCAGAACTTAGGTAGGTGGAGAAGACAGAATTGAATGCTGGGAAGAAGAACAGAGTGAGAGACGCCATGGATCTGCCTGAGATGGACCGGATGCTGGTTAGAATCTTGCCAGTAAGCCAGTAACGTGGCGATACACAGATTAATAGAAATGGGTTAAATTAAGATGTAAGAATTAGCCAATAAGAAACTAGACCTAATGGGCCAAGCAATGTTTTAATGAATACAGTTTCTGTGTGGTTATTTTGGCTGTAAGCTAGCCGGGTGGCAGGGAATAACAAAGGGGTTCTCCTTACAACAGATATTTTGCCTGTTTCGGGGCTTTGGCAATTACAAATAAAGTTTTAAATATTCTTGTGCAACTTCTCTGGGTAAGTATTGGGTAATATGATTTATAGACTGTAAGAGAATATGTTTACTTTTGGGGAAAGCTGTCAAACTATCTTCCAAAGTAGCTGAAGAATTTTGTACTATCACCCAAACTTCTGTTGCATACATTTTCCTTTTTGCTTGGACGCTACTGAGGGGTGGAAGAAGCCAAGGTCATAGAGACAATCAAAGAAGGGAGGGAGAAGGGGGAGCGTGCCTGGGACAGGTCAAGCTGGGTGCAGGCAGGAGCTGCGTGGAAACAGTTTAAATCTTGATATGTAACTGACATGGGACACCCTTCTGTATGCTGTGAATATATTTCATCACCATTGGTTAATAATGGAGTTGCTTTGGCCCGTGACAGGGCAGAATATAGCTAAGTAGGAAATCCAGATATAAGGAAAAAAGAAGGCGGAGTCAAGGAAACACCAGCAGCTGCGAAGGAAGCAAGATGTGAGGTAATGCCACAGCCATGTGGCAATACATAGATTAACAGAGATGTGTTAATTTAAGTTATAGGAGCTAGTTAATAATAAGCCTGAGCTAATAGGCCAAACAGTTTTTAATTATTAATAACCCTCAGAGTGGGTTATTTGGGAACTGATGAGTGGAAGAGAAACCTCCAGTTACATGTAACCTCAGCAGCTATGTTAACTAGGGTGATGAGTTTTGCTCATCTTTTCTATATAAATTTTGATTTGTAGTAAAGTCTTAATATATACACTTCTTTCCAATACAGGCAGCCTTTAATCTGGGAATTGAAAGTAGACATATCTACAATAAAAAAATATATATACTTCATGAAAAACAACTTGTCAGAGAACTAAAATAAAAATAATTATTGTGTGTGTGGGGGGGGGGAGACAAGGTTTCATTACATAGCCCTGTCAGGCCTGGATCTCAAGAGATCCACGTATCTCTACCTCAAAAGATTAAGGAGCTTCTTCATTTTGGAGCTCCTGTCTCAGGTGAGTCCTTACTTCTCCAGCACCCACCTGTCCTCAGTGTCACTCATTTTCTCTAGACTCCCTATATGAGAGAAGATGGCGGCCCTCGACAAGGGAGGGCCATAGGCCCAATACATAGAGGCATGGTTCAGGTCTTTAGTGAGACTTTATGCTACAACCCATGAACAATGGCATAGCTTTTAGCTGGGACAATCTGTGAGGGTCTTGAATTGAGACCCAAGATCATGCAGAATGTTGTGGCAGAGAAATGGACAGAAGATAGAGGAGACAGGCCAGGGCACTGGAGAGTCTGCAGACATGCAAGGTTAGATGGAGAGTCTGCAGACATGCAAGGGTAGATGGAGAGTCTGCAGACATGCAAGGGTAGATGAGTTGTACGAAGAAGGTGGAGTGGCTTCTGGGGGCCTTGAGCACTAAGTTCAGCACCTGAGAGAAGACACTGTCCCGGAGCCTCTGGATGAGGTGGGCTGAATGGAGTGGCACGGGTGTGCAAGGTGAGTGAGAGGGAGTGGCACGGGTGTGCAAGGTGAGTGAGAGGGAGTGGCACGGGTGTGGAGCAGGCTCCCTGGGAACGGCAGTGCTGGCAGCAGCTCTCACCTCTAACCTTTCCACCCAGGTCTGAGAACCCACAGCAACTCTCAAGTCACAGAACAGCAAAGCTCAGTAGGGACAGGGTCCTGAGAGTTCTCCACCCCCAGGTCTTGCTGTCACTCTCAGCCTAAGAAACCTGTCCTCTTCCAGAGCACATCAACCAGATGACATCACCAGCATCACCACCATCTGACCACTCTTCCAGGCTGTGCAGCTATGGGGACACCATGCCTGTAGGTGGGGGAGACTTGAGTCTCAGGTTAGGTTAGGAAAGATCGCATGATTAGAACTGTGTAGCTGCTATGGACCAAGCTGGCCCACAAAGAGCCCTCGATGAGAGGAAAACCTTGGGTCTTAGAGTAGGGGAGGGCAACCACTTAGGTTGAAAGATGAAACCACTGCAGACCACTTGGGTTGACAGAGGACTTGCTTCAGTACTTGCTGCCTCGGCTTACTCCTCACTGTGTGTGAGACTAGTGCACCAGCCTGGGAAAGATGCCATGAGCATAAAGAAGCTACACATGTCAAAGGTGCCTGGCGCAAAGGAAGCACCCTCAGAGCATCACTATTTCAGTTACATGAGCTTCCTCGAGCCTCACCCGACCCCTTCTCCGAGACTGTCTTTTCCCCCACAGCCTCAGTGATCAGCGTGCTGCAGCTGGACAGGAGAGTCCTCCTACGGGAACTTTAAACCTCTGAACCTGTCTACACAACATTTCAGCAGCTGCTTTCGCAGTCTGACCCCCCCCCCATGTAGAAGTCAAGCTCTACGCTACTGCCATGCATGATCTGAGACAGCCATAGGGAGGTCTCGGCATGTCCAATCACCACAGTGCACACGTGGGGAATCTGAGGCCTGGAGGCCTGTACTCTTGGACCAGGTTCTTCCTGCCTCTCCAGATGCTTTCTGACATTTCTTTCATCAACTTGTCTTCTTCTCGTCTCTGGGAAGCAGGGCAGGCTTTTGAGGTGTTAAAAGCACATCCAGCACCTCAACCAAGTGAGGCGCTCCATTTGAGTGGCGGGTGGCTGTTCCTAACTAGACGCACAGCTGAAACTCAGCCTGGTGCCAGGGTACCACATCAAAGGGATAGACATGCCCTCCTCATCTGAACTGTGTTATACCTGCCAGAGAAAACCCTCTCTCTAACTGAGGCACTTGCCTGGGTGTTTAGAGTTCAGGTGTTCCTTGGAGGCTGCAGGTGACTCAGGGACAGAACCTGGAGACAATCTGATCCTATACCCAGCCCCATGTCCTCCTCCTCTCTATAATTCTAGTTCCCAAGCTACATAGAGCCAGGAAGCTGAAAACTAATTAAGACCTATTTGACATCTCTTTCATAGGTGGGCACAGAAATACAACCAGCAGAGGCTGGGCTTTGCAGAGCAGGAGGATGGAACCACAACAGTCCCCGTGTGTTGGCAAGCCTACACTTACTCCTTTGTGTTCATCCCTGGGAAGACAAAACGACTCAGAAGGAAGCCAGGATGAGGTCCAGGTTGTTCCCATTCTTGATTATCTGCCCAGGGACAGGGCATTCTCTTGAGCACCTTGTCTCTGGCCTGAACTACCGGAGCGTAGACAAAGCCTGTGCACCAACATGCCTCTCTGATTTACAGAGCTCCTTGGTATTCTATGTCATTTCTGCTGTGTCTCTGAGCTCAGGCCATCAATCTGTATCATTTAGTGACTGGCTTTGGGGCACTCTGTTGCCCTCCCCTGTAGAGAGTGAAGGTGAAGGAAAATGGGGGTGGGGCAGATTTTTGTTTAAAGGGGGTCACTGTTTTAGAAGACAATGCCTTTACTTTTTTTTAACAAGATTTGTGTGTGTGTCTGCACATGTGTGTGCATGTCTGCCTACCTGCATGTATGTGTGTGTGCAGGTGTTTGTGGGTAAATACACAGCAGAGGGTATTGCATGCCTTTGAGTTACAAGGTACAGGTGTTTGTGGAATGCCAGGTGTTGCGTGGGTACTGGGATCCAAACTCTAGTCCTCATGACTGTGCACCAGCAATTCAACTGGTGAGCCAACACATCTACTTAAAGTCTATTTGCGTTCACAGGCAAGTGAGGAGCCTACCGGCTTCTCCAAGCACTCACTGACAAACCCTTTTATGCACAACACTGGCCCCTACACCAGAAAAATGTTGAGACAAACTCTTGGTGAACGCATGGTTCAGCAGGAGAATCTAGGCACCATCATCTACCATCGATTGAATTTAATAATGGTTCTTTGCTTCTAGCACCTGCTATTATGCCAGGTACTATCCTTGGAGTTGGGAGCAAAGTTCCTCATCCCAAGACACACAGAGAAGATTAATACATGTACAAAATCTAAAATTTCAAAACCTAAAAACTTTTTGAGTACTGACATGACCTCACAAGTAGAAAACTACACACTGGGCCTCATGTTATAAATATACAGGCTGCAGTCAAAATTCGGCATGCTGAAATATCATATATAACTATCTTTAGGCTATCGCCAGTAGGTGTGTATAACATATATAACTTTCGTGTTTACACCTGGGTACCAATACATGGCTCCAATACGTCCCCAAGTCCAGGACACATTCCAAATCTCAAAACTTTTCAATCGCAAGTATTTTCAATACTCAACCTGAACTGCACTGTAAATGCAGAAGTGGAGGCTCAGACAGATACAAGACACAAGGTCCAGAGTCAGGTTGGTGGGTTGCCAGCATCCTCAGGCCAACCCTGAGGGTGAGCTGAGCCCATGCTGCAGAAAGGGGCCAGGGCCCAGCAGGGACTCAGTCTCTGCAAATGGAGTCAGGCACAAGTCCATCAGGACTGTCCTGGTGCAGAGGGCCTGTGCCTCTGGGGCAATCTTCCATTCTGCTGAGCACAAAGAAGCCTGGCTTCCAGAGGGACCTGGAAGGGCCACTCTCTAAAGTGATAAAGCCATGGGGGGTGGGTTTTAATGGCAGACCAGTCAGAGCTACAGCCCTCACCCTTAGCAGGTCCTCACATGTCCTCAAGGGGGCGCAGAGCCAGCTCTGGAGGAGCCACAGGACCCTCCTGAACTGTCAAGTCTACAGCTTACACTGTGGAGCAGCAGGGCAGAGTGCGGACAGTATCGCCACTCTGAGTACTGGGGGCCAGGTCTACTGAGCACAGTACACCCAGCTTCCCTTTTATTCTGACAGCTAGGAGGTGGTAACTCACAGACCTGGCTATTTTGCCATGGCGATGGTGTGAGAAACAGAGAGAGCCTGGTTCCAGAGTTCATGCTCTCAACACTTGGCCATCTGTACCGCTCTTCCAGTAAGTCAGTGATACCCCCATTCCACTAGGTACAAAAAAGAGCATGAACTGAGGATCACAAGTCCTGGAAGGGCCAGGTCCCACTGAGCTGAGTGACTAGGTCCTTACTTTTCTGCTTCACAGTCTATCAGTCAGTCAGGCAACTGGGACTATCTGGCAAGGCCATAGGCAGGTGCCTACAGGCATCATTAGGATCAGCCTTTGAAGGAAAGGACATTGTCCTGAGCTGGCGGTTTTACCATTCAGCACTTTCTGGTAGGCAAGCCCTGTAGGCAAGCTCTATGCTGGAAACCACAAAGTGACAGCAGGCATGGAGGCTTCCTTCCCAGTACTGCCAGAAACCTCTTCTGGCTGGTGAGCCCATCACCTAACTGAAGCACCCTGCCAGGCTTCCCAGGCACACTGGTCAAACCCCAACTGTCTGTAGGCTCCTTAATTGGTCGCTGCCTCATGCTGAGGGAACATTGCTGGCGTCATGCCCCATACCCAGTGCAGCTGTCCAGGGGAAGGGACCTGGTGAGACCTGGCAAAAAATCTGCCTAGCCTTCCTCTTGAGAGAAGAGTTAGTCCCTTCCAAACCCTGGCCTTCTGGACAGAGGCAGTGAAGCTGCTGGCCCAGGACCAGCCTGGTTCTCTGCTCATGGGCTGTGTGACCATGTACCCAGTCCTCTGGAGCTGAGATCCCTCTCAGGTGAGACAAGAAAGTTGAGCAGATGATCACTTTGGAGTCCCTCACAACCTCTCAGGGTACCCTGAAGGCTCAATTAGCACCTTCTATTCTCGAGCTGTGGCCTAGCCCAGGAGACCACCAACCTATCTAGTAAGGATTCTCACCCCACTCAAGAATGATGCCCAGACAAATTTCAACCCAAACCTAGCAGAAAGAACAGGCCTCAGGGAATTCCTTATCCTCCACAGCTCAGGACAACCTAAGTATGGCTGGGATTTTACAGCCCCCAACTACAGGAGCCTGGCAGGCAATGCTGCCGTGCACACTTAATGGGGAAATGGGAAAATCAGAAAGAAAAGGACTTGCCACAGTCACAGGTGAGGTCAGCTCCTGAGTAAGGGTTATTATTCCTTCCCTTTGGTCCTCCAGCTCTGCTGTCAACTCTTGTATTTCTCAGTGTCACAGCACAACAGACCCAGTAAGGAGAAGGGGAACAGGAAAGTGGACTGGAGAGCTAGGAACCTGAAAGCTGATACTGCCCAGGTTAGCTTCCAGTGGGCTCCTTTCACCAAGAGCTCCTACAGACCAGTCCGTACACAGCCATACAGTCTGTGGGGCCGGGCGGTGGTGGCGCACATCTTTAGTGCTAGACAGCTGGTTAGTTACACAGAGGAACCCTGCTTGGAATAAAACAAAAAACCAACCAAACAAAAAAAACTATGGGGGAGGGGGAGCACCTGGCAGAAATGAAGTAGAAGAAAGCAAACAGCAGCCCCTCCATGGGGTCTGAAAAAGTGCCCTGCAGAGCTGCAGAGATTCCACACTGAAAAGCCAGTGGAAGCCCAGAGCAGAGGCCTTGGAGACTGAGGCAGGGACAGACTTCTCGAGTTTTATTCACTGCCTCGGTGACCCAGCCTGCAATGACCTGACCCCTGGGGTAAAATGCAAAGAATTGAAACCTGTTTAGTTTTGGACACAAAGAATTGAAACCTGAGGGATCCAAAGATGAATCCAACAGAGGCAGTGGAATCTTGGCTCCACCCAAGGGGTGGGGGGGGGGAATGGGGGATGGGGTGAAACTGCCTCCAACTTCTAGCAATACAGAAGCTCCCCCCTGTGCTTCTGGGGCTGGGTTCAAGTCTAACCCATCTCAACATACACCCACTATACCTAACAGACTCTTCTTCTCCAGATGCTCCAAAAATACTAGCTGAGGGGAAAATATAAACAAACAAGTCTGCTACAAATTCAGAATTTAGCACAGAAAAAAATATTTTTAAAATACTTGTCTACTCTAGAAAAGAAATAGCACCAACAGATTGCTAGAAGGAATATAAACTGAGGATGGCCTTTTCAGAGGTAAACTTGGTAGATTTAATGAGAATTCAACACCACATGGCCCGGAGTTTATTTCTAAAAATATCTAGACCCACAGGCAGAAATAAATGGACTTGTGTGTTCACTGCAGACAGAATGCTGGGAGCACCTGCGCTCCAGTCACCTGACAGAGTCATCTACAGGAACTAGTGACCGCAGGCAGACAAGCTCTGTGACTGGCCAGCGTTTATGGAGAAGACAATGTGCTTGCTCATATGAATACATACAGGTGCCTATTGAGAGCCAGCGAGGAAAGCGCCAAAAGAATGTGTGAATGGGCTGGAGACGCTCAGCAGGCAAAGAAGACCGCCACCAAGCCTGACAATCCAGGACCCACGAGGTAGAGGTAGCAAAAAATCTCCTGCAAGTTGTCCCCGACCTACATATGTGCACATGCATGTTCCAGTGAGCACACACACCCAAACACATAAATAATAATTTTAAAAGTAAAAAGAATAGCTTTTAAAAACGGCTTTGATTTATTTCTTATTTTTTGTGCATTGGTGTTTTGCTTGCACGTATGTCTGTATGAAGGTGTCAGAACACCTGGAACTGGAGTTACAGACAGTTGTGAGCTGCTATGTGGGTGCTGGGAACTGAACCCAGGTCCTCTGGAAGAGCAGCCAGTTGGTCTTAAGTGCTGAGCCATCCCGCCAGTGCCTAGATTTTTTTTTTTTTTTTTTTGAGAAGATAGACTATTGGGTTGGGGAAATGGCTAAAGAGCACTCATTTGCTATGCAAACACGAGGACCTGAATCAGAACCCTCAGCACCCCTGTAAAAACTGTTTGGAACTCTAGCGTTGCTGACAGGTATCCAAGAATCAAGGCAGGAAGGCTTCAGCTTCAGCAACAGACCCTGTCTCAAAGGAGTAAGGAGGAAGACACTGGCCTGTTCACACACAGAAAGGAGCATACACATTACTGGCCACCCTTGCCCAGACCAGATACTTCTGCCTTTCCACTCTAGGTTTGAACACTGGCTTTTTCGTACTAGTCGTACTAGTCACACACATTTCTTTAGAACACCCGCCTCAAGGACTGGGTCTCACTATGTAGCCCAACTGGCTTACAAAGTGCAGTCCTCCTGCCTCGGCTTCTTGATGCAGCAGTCTTTGTTATGGTCCTACCAACACCTGCTCCTATCTGAGACAGGCGCTTGCTTTTACTTTAGCCCGGGGGCAGGTGGGATAGCTGCCTGAGACTACATGGGAGCAGGAATTTCCCACATCTGCTTTCATTGTCTACCATGTTCTGCTGTGGCAGGCTCTGGATCAACAGCTAGGGATTATTTCCATACAGTTTCTATTTCATGTGTTTACACATTCAAAACTTGAACTGAACTGGTTTGTCTTTACTTAAATCTCAGTTATTATTTTATGCATATGGTTATATCTGTGCATCGTGCAAGTGCAGTACCTGCAGGTGTGAATGTGGGTGCTGGGAATCAAACCTTGGACCTCTAGAAGATGGCTAGTGCTCTTTCACTCTGAGTCACTGCTATTGCTCCTTTTTTCTACTTCTGGAGACAGGGTCTCTCCCTGAACCTGGCACTCACTGATTTGGCCTGGCTGCCTGGTCAGAGCACTCCAGGACCCATCCATCTCCACCTTCCCCTCTCACCATATCTGGTTATTACCTGAGTTCAGGGGATTCTAACTCAGGATTTTGGGACTGAATGTAAGCACTGTAATGTCTGAGCCATCTCCCTGGCCCCTATACTCTTCTTCTTCTTCTTCTTCTTTGAGAGAGTCTCATTACACAGTCCAGGCAGGCCTGTGCGATGTTTTAACTGTCACCCTGACATAACCTAGAAACACCTGAAGAGAGCTTCAGCGAGGGACTATCTACGCTGGGTTTGTACAGAGGAGGCTGTCAATTGATGTGGGAAGACCCAGTCCACTGTTGGTGGCACCATCTCCTAGGCAGAGGGTCCTGCACTGTGAGAGTGGGGAAGTAACTGAGTCAAGGCAGAGAGCTGCAAATAAGCATATGTGTGGTCATTTCTCACTGCTTTTCTGTATGATGTGACCAGCTGTTTCAAGTTCCTGCTACCTCCATTTCCCCATGATGGACTATAACCTGGAACTGTAGGCTAAAATAAATCTTTCTGCCGAAAGTTGCTTTTTGATCATCAACAGCAACTACAATAGCTGCCAACCTTGCCTTTGTGCCTGTGCCTCAGCATCCCTAGAACTAGGATGGCAGCATATGCCACTACACCCAACCCCACAGTACAGATAAACTAAACTACACACCCTGATTAATTCATCAACTGTGGTCTGATGGCATGTGTCATCTGTGGAGTGCCTCTGGCCAGAATCAAATGTCGTAAACACCACAGACAGAATCAGGGCCTGGGACACAGTCTGTGCACACATGCACACATAGGCTCACGCCCTCGTGTCTCTAGCAGCCACTGTTTGCATTTCTAATCAGGTGTGTAACATGTGAGTGTCTCAGACCAGAACCAGAGACAGCAGAAGTGATTGACAGGTGAAGAAACTTTAATAAAAAAGACAAGCAGTATTTACTACAAGCAGATCCTCAAGATTTGCTGAAGCCACTGCCTCTTCCTTTCTTCTGGAGTTAGAGGAAGCTTAGCACTTGCCTCATAGATTGAGTTGCATGACCTAGTGAATGAGTGCTAAGGGTGGGGAAGAATATCTATTTGAGGTGAGAGTGTGTGCACACACACACGCCCACACAGGTGCTAAAAGGAAAGCTAGGAAGAAAAACAAGCTAAGTTAAAAATAAGGCAGCTCCAGCACCAGTGCCAGACAGAAAACATACGCTCAGCTTGGGCAGGGGGCAGAGTGGGATGGACCGGAGACCAGGAAGTTCCCACCTAAAAATAGCTGGGTGGCGGGATGCGGACTCAGCGCTAAGAAACAAGGCATTTCAGCTGTGAGTCTGGGGTGGCAGTCATGCCAGCAGAAGGTGCTTGTACTCTGCAACCTCTGGTTCTCTGCAGCTTCCTGATGGAGAGAACTGGGGTCAACTCTCAGAGCATCCCCAAACTTACAGGAACCTCACAACATGAAGGCGAGTCTGAGGCTGAGCTCTAGTGGGTGGAGGGTGGGCTGAAGGGACAGTGTGAATGCTATCTGGAGGCAGGAGCCTGGCCCAGCTCCACTTTTCCCTCTGGCATCTTCAAAGTGACCACACTTAGGCCTACTGACATCATCGTTCACTTGTTTACTGAATGGTATTTTCATAAACTGTCTTCTTTGTGTCTAAAGCCATATGTGATCAGGGCAACGTTACAACACGAGTCAAGCAGGATGCACCCTGGACATGTGGACTGACTTGTTGGCCGGCCACCTTCTAGCTGGTGACCCGGGCAAGGCCTCAGCTCCGACCTTTTTGAGCTTCCAGTAGCTCCACAGCTAGATGGCACCAGCAGACCTCAGCAAGTAAGAAATAAGGCGCAATAGGCACAAGGGCATTCTTCTCTTTCGCTCCCTGCGTCCTCGGGAGGTATGTATCCTGCTCGGGAGCTAACCCCAGGAAGGCCTTGAGCATGCCAGGCCAGCACTCTAATCCACCCACCTCTCATTCAACCTTCTGCCCTGTTCATGACAGCAGAATGCAAATACAACTCAAACAACTAAGTACTCGCTTTCATTTCAGTCATGGAATACCCAGCAACTCTACAGATCTGTGGGCACATGCTGGAGTGGGGTTCAACCCCTGGCTCTGCAATACACTAGCTCATGACTCGAGAGCCTGTCCCAGCGGAGCCCTGTAGGCCCAGTTGTGGAGTGGGGAGAAAATTAATATCGACTGCACGGGGCTGTTATAAACTAAAACCAGACAAAGGATATAAAAGAGGCTTGTAAACCATAAAACCCCGTGCAGATGTTACACATTAGGGAGGGATAGACACACACACACACACGGGCAGAGTCCCACAACCTCGTTCCTAACTGACATCTGGTACAGATGACTCACAGCCAGTCGGGTTGGTTCATGTCCACGGGAGAAGGCATGCCATTTTATACTGGACAGCTTTTCCGATAAAGTCGGCTTCAACCCCACAGTTCAGTATTTTCCGTATCTGCCTCTCTGCAAAAGGCAACTCTGCTTGGTCCTAACACGGTTCTGAGAAGTACAGTCTGGTTTTGTGGGTTCAAGAGTTTGACAGTTCTGCACCACAGCAGCCACCAAGCCCAGGGGGAAGGAGCACCTTGGCACCGCGTTTCCAACCTGCTGTCTGGACCCAAGCCTCTCTCCTGAGTGCTCCGTTAAGTACATCATCTGCTGGCGCTTGGCATGTTTCCCTGAGCTGGGAACTACAACCACTGATGTGCTGTGACAGCTGAGTGCTGCTGCCAGACAAGCTTCCTCACTCAGCACCGGGGAGGCAAGGGCTGGCCAGAGCCCGAGGGGAGGGCGGCAGCTGTCATGGTGCAGCTGCCACCTCATAGACACTCACAGACTCACACTTCAGATTTCACTCACGTCCTCCTGACAAGGAGGCACCAGCCACAAGCCACATGACCAGAGGCTCTGGCTCATCTTCCTCCTGCTGCAGAGACAAAGAGGTGAAACACCCTGTACCTCTGTCATCAGGAATCTTCAAATGCCTGGGTGCAGAGTGCCTTTTATGGTGGATGCCTATTACCACCAGACCCAACAGCTCAACCATCTGCATCTGCCCTATGTCCTTGACTCAAGTACCTCTGCTTTTCCACATCTTTCCTCCAGCTCTATCAGAGTGCTGGCTGGACACTAGCCAGCCTGCAAAAAGGCAGTGGTCACAGCATGTGCCAAGCCTGCCGGATGACAGAGCCGCAGAGATCTTGCTGGGAAGTCTCCCACCATGCCTCCTCCACTGGGGGAGGCTCTTGTCCAGTTTGCTTTTATCACTGACAATGTCAAACACATTAATAAAAGAAGGTATCACATGAGGAGCTGGGAGCCAAAAGGGAGGAGGGGAGACGGAATCTAGAAACCTCACAAACCCTTCACGGGCCCACATCATAGGCTGATCGAGCTGCCCTGTGCTCCACCACTCCAGCGTGCTCCACGGAAGGGCACTGCCACTAGGGTCCTTGAGCATACTCCACTCTACCTTCCAGAAGGAATAGCTTAGGATCAAGTACCCCAAGACTGAAATCATCATCTCATATAGATGTCTTTTCACATCTAGTTGGGTCCCATCCAGCAGTTCCATACAATAGGTCAAATCATTCTGTTTCCTGGGCTTTAATTTGCAACTAATTTCTCTCACAGGCTCAGCATGAAGCTCCTGCTGCTTATAACAAGAACCTCCCCCACGCTGCTTGGGGACTGTCTACTTGTCCTCCAACCTTAAATGGCTGTTTTGAAAAGTGTCCAAATTGCCCTGCTGTGCCCAGTGCTAGCTAGGGGCCACAGGTGGGACCAGGAGGAGCAGCCACACGATCAAACTGTGGGTGACCTGTCCAGGGCCTGACTGAACACTTGAACTTCCAGAGGGCTGAGCCTTCCTTAATATCCTGGGAGAAGCTTTCTGAGTTTTGCAGGCTCAGCTAGACTCATGTGGAATCAGTTCTTATGGACAGTGGTCTTGAAGCTTGCCTAATTCACACACATCTAACTGCCAGATCCCAAGCCAAAATGCATGCAGTTCCATGGCCAGACGCAGGGGCCTGTGAAACTTCAAAGGCAGTACTTACATAAGGTGACAGCTGGTGGAAAAGAAATGTTAAGTCAGTGAACACTTGCCTCTGAATCTATAACCCTTATCTCCAGGACACTGGCTGGCTCCCCAGCCCTTGAACACTAGAAGAGACACACAGTGACAACCTCAGGGAGGCCACTGCTGGGCCTGCTCTAAGTCAAGGTCAGCACCTGCCCTACCCACAAATGGGGACTTTACCTTTCAGTTCCTGTTTTCCAAGGCCAGCTCAGACTTTACCTCCTACAAGTGGTGCTGAGTGCCATCCCTGACCCTCTTTGGGGACTCCAATTGTCCCTTTGGTTCCAGGATAAACACTGATAGCACTATTCTGTTCTAATATCAAGGTTCCAAGACATTTCCAGTACTGACTTTAAAAACTGCCATGTGAGCCTGGTGGTGGTGGTGGCGGCGGCAGCAGCGGTGGCCCATGCCTTTAATCCCATCACTTAGGAGGCAGAGACAGGTAGGTCTCTTGAGTTCGAGGCCAGCCTGATCTACAGAGTGAGTTCCAAGACAGCCAGGATTACACAGAGAAACTCCATCTTGAAAAACAACAATAAAACCAAAATCAATCAAACAGGCAAAAACTGTCCCGAGTCTGAGTATACAACCTCTAGTCCTGGACCGTCTCTCCGCAGTCTCAGTCTCTGGGAGTGGAGGCTCTATGTGATGACTGTATCATGTGGCCCAGTGCCCACCTGCTATCGCAGGATTCCAATGTGCTTAATAATGCAATCCAGGGAAAAGATCAGTTCAATGTTGGAGGGGGCGGGGAAGAAAGGTGAAGGTTCAGCAATTCCAGACTACACTAGGGTAAAGATCAAACTCCTTCCTGGAAGTGGGAATGGAAAGTCACTGGACATGCTGGCAAACACATGTCCTCACAAACCTGTGCGGCTCTGGCCAAGCTGGCTCCTGGGTGGCTCGCTCACCTCTGGCTATGGCCAGGCTGTTGTCACTCCTACAAATCTATCCTTTTATCACAATTACCGTATCCGCATGGCCCTCAGGACCCAGCTCTGGTATCAGTTCAGTTCATCTGAAGGTGATAGTAAATCCTGAGGGCCATCATGCTAGCTCACTGCTCTGCTACCCACAAGTACCATTCCCCTTTTTCTGCTCATCTTCTGGGGTTCAACTAGAAATTTGACCACTCAAAAGCCTTTCATGCTCCCTCTTTTCCTGGAATTTTGGTGAGTACACAATATCCCTGCAGGGCTCTATGTCCACAAAACCAAACCTAGGCCATGCTTGCCCCCTCCGCAGTGACCTGTGCCCTGGTTGGCCAAGTGTAATATTACTACTGAATGAACAGTACTCAAGAGCTGCCACACCAACCCAGACCCTCTCTGTTATCTGAGCAGTCCAAGTCCAGCCCCACCACCCCAGGCCAGGTTATCAAACAGTAGGTGTCCGACAGCATCCAACAGCTGGAAAAAGCAATGGGGGAGGGGGCATGACACAACACACCCTGGGGTCTAAGTCCCCCACAGAAATCCTTGCTAGGGGAAAGGCTTTGGAAAAGGATGGAGACAGAGAGGAGGAAGGCTCGCTGCATTACTGGGGACAATCACACAGGTAGAGAGTGACTTGTGTGTGTGGTGGAGCTGACTGGACTCTATGTAAAGCAGTTGCCTGGCTCATCTGCCCCCATAAAGGGTACACAGTGGAGATTAGAACACAATTTCAAGGCTACAGGAGCAATAATGACCAGCAGCGGGCAGCTCTGTGGGAGAGACAGTGGGAAAAGGGGCCCTACTAGTCAGACCATGATCCTGCTGGCCCTGGCTTCCTCACCACAACTGGCTCCATGGCTGTAAACTCCCCTGAACCGCAGACGCCCAAGAGACTCAGGACATCCCTCAGAGCCAGACAAATGGTCTCGGCATGGCCCGTCTTCAAACCCAGAAGAGCACATGCTTGGATAGTCCCCAAATAGTTTTTGGGATGCTCATTTTTCAGGACAGAAGGAAAGATCAGACAGTTCAACTAGTTATTCTGTCTGTAGCAATGCAACAGACTTCAAAGAAAGGCGTAGATGGCTGAAAGAAAAGGCTCATACCCATCGTGCCTGAAGAAGTCCCAGGTCCTGTGCGGTGCTGCTGATGGAGCACTGAGCCAGGCAGAGCAGAGTCTGTCAGGGAAGAGTGGCGGAGGATGGGAGGGCATGGCTGGAGGAAGACCTGGAAGTCTGTGGATCGTGGGACAAAGCAAAGGCTTCTGGCAAGTAAGTAACATGATCCATGAGATCAGACCTGGGAAACTCATCAGAGGACAGCAAGGAGGGGAAGAAACTGGACGCCCAAGCTAGCTACTCAGCCCTCACTCCCTCCTTCCCAAGATCTCTCCCAGACAGGGGTGGGAGACAGTGCAGCGTAGCCTAACTCCAATGGCTTCCCCCTTTACTTCTCTCTGATGCTGTCTGTGCACGTGTGCAATTAAGTACAATCAAGAAATATTTTTTTAAAGAAGCTGGATATGGTACATGTCTTTAATTTCAACACCGAGGAGGCAGAAGCAGATAGATCTCTGTGAGTTCCAGACTAGCCAGGGTTAAGTACTAAAACTCAGTCTCAAAATTGGAAAAACATTTTTTAAAAAAGCAGGCATGGTTAAATTAGGACCCATCTTGAAGTGGGTTTCCATAGAAAAACACCTCCCACCCCAGGGAAGCAAATGCTGTCTTCTGTTCGCAAACTGGTTTCTGAGGTGCTGACTGGAAGCTGCTGATACCCAGACCACATGTTACTTAGGGGTCTGACAGCAGCCGGGCTACCCTGGAGACCAGGAGCCAGCACAAGGGAGAAGGCTTCTGGGTTTGGGAGACGGGTGTTTCTGAGCTCGGAAGGATTTGCACGTGTCTAGAGTACTGTCTAAGTGGACAGCTACTACCACCAGTCTGAGTCTTCTAACACTGAAGCCCCTCAGGTCAGGTCAGAGAGACTGGGGAGACCAGGAGAGGGGGGTGGGCCGAGACTCCTGTTCTCCACTCATAATTCACCCCCTATCACCTGTGGCCCTGCTCTCTTCCCAGACTGCAAGGTTCTTCTGGTTAGAACCATGCATGGCTGACACCACCACACTATAGTAGGTGGCATCCATTGTTCCTTCAGCCCAACTAGGTCCTTGGGACTTGCGTGGGCATGGCAAGGAGACCTCAAAACAGACACACACCTCCACCTGCAATAGACAGAAAAAACAGAACAGGAAGAGATGGAATCCTGGTCTCAGAACCAGAGCCATGCACTACACAGTGTAGATTCCTGGGATCCAACAGGGGCCCGTGAGGAACAGCACCTGAGAATATGCATTCTCAATACCACCCCTGACGACCTTGCTTTTTCATAGAGCTATATACAAACAGACATGGCAAAAACCTCTGTGTGAGACTTCAGGGTGGCTTGCCCCTCAATATGATCTGGAGTGATGGGCAGAGAAAACCTGGGGACCTTTCAGAGTGCCTCTTTGCCACATGTAGGATTCCTAAGCCTAAAAAGCCTCCCCATCGCAACTCTAAAAAGCATGTGGCACCCGGCCCTTAGCAGCTTGGGGCCCGGGGGGTTACATGCCACAAGAAGGCCACAGTTCAGAAAATCACTCACTCAACCCAGATTGGACTGCAGTAGCCTTGCTTATGGCCTGGGCTAGGTTCCAGGCTCAATTTCCTCTGTGACTTCCAGAAAGTTCTTCAGTTTCTCTGAGCCTTCAAGCCCCCACCTATACAGAGGAGACAGTGTCCTTGCAGCGGTAAGGAAGTCTAAGAAGCAGGATGTGTTCAGCATGAAAATGCTGAGGAGTTTTCTGCCCACCTCACCGTCTCTGTCTCTGTCTCTCTCTCCTTTTTTTAGCAACAGGAAAGAGCCTGTTCTTTGCTCTGAGCTTCTTAGACTGAATCAGCTCTGAGGTGCACTGGCATTCCACCGCTGCAGCCACGGCAGCAGTGGTGGTGGCTGCAGCAAGAAAGCACTTGCTTGGCATCTGTGGCTCACCCTTTCTCCTAGCCAGGAAGGCAGGAGCCCTTGGGAGGCCAACTCTGAATGGCCCTTTTTATAATAGCGAAGCCTCAAGTGAGCATGTGTTTGTGTCAGTGCATACACAGGGAGCTGGAGCCACCCTGTCAGGAGAGGTGATTGCCAAGCCCATCTCCCTGGCACAGCAACATCGGGTAATTAAAGACAGTAATTACAACCCTGTGTCTAGTGTCAAAGCCAGGGCTCTTTCCAGCTTCGACTATGACTCTGAGTGCACAGGCATGCAGGTTCTGGGGGTTGGGGAGCCTGGCTGCTCTGTTATGGCTTCCGTTCTTTGAATGCTTTCACTTACTATTCCTCTGTGTGGGCTGCGCTGCACACTCCTGAGCTGGGTCCTCTGCAGTCCTGTCTGACAGGTCCACAAGCAGCCCTGATAGTGGGAAGACAGCCACTGGCTCTGGGGTTTCCAGGTAACTCCAGTGGAAGCTACATATTCCTAGGCCTGCATACTGACTGGGCCCAGCTTGCTGACTCCAGTACTCTGCTTCGCCTGCCCATACTGACTTCTGCAGCCTTGAAGACAAGATGTAGGAGGAAACAAAGAATAGAAAAACCATCTATCTCCCCACAGTCTCAAGTTCCAGAGGACAGGAGTGGTGACAAGCGACCCTCAACACAGGACCTGCCTGAACATAGGCTAAGGGAAAGCCAAAGGGATTGAGATGACATAGCACAGAAGAGACCTTCTTCAGGCTCCTGCTCATCTTTTGGATGCACTGGCTTCCAGTTCCTTTCTTAGGAGAATGGCAAGGGATGCCTTCAGGGTTGTTTTAAGGACAAAATGAGATAATTCCTTAAAAGTGTTTTGTAATCAGTAAAAGAAAATGATTAGTCCCTCCTTCAAAGAACTGGGTGCTTCCTCCTGGAGGGAATTAGAGGAAGGTCAACTTGAGGGGTTTTCTCAAATCCACAGACTTCCTGAAACAAGCAGTTTCCCCTCAGACCCTCAGCCTATGAGAGGAATTGGGGGTTGGGTGGGACTCATGGTGGGCCCCACATGGCACAAGGACTTATTACATCACCCACCGTACTGGACAGAAGTGACAACCCCAAAGATATCAATCAAAGACCAGGGCATATTACCATAGAGAAGCTCCTGCCATTCACAGGTAACAAGCTCCCAGACAGACACCAGGAGACCTCAGCTATGGGAGACCTTGGAGCCTAGCCTGGGACTACACCTCTACCAGTGGGGTGGAGTGGGACATTTCTGCCTTCTGTCTTCACCCTGAAAACATGGGGGGGTCAGTCAACAAGTGTCCCAGACTAGTCAGCCCTGACGTGCTCACTGTGAAGGGAGATCTCCTGAGAAGAGAAGGTGCAGCTGCCAGTAACACCAGGCAGCTCGGGTCAACACTGGCTACACCAGATTGTAGTCCCCCTGACTCCAGGGGGCTCTACCAAGAGCCCAGGGCAGCAACGACTAGGGCTCCAGATTCTAAAGGTGAGGCTCTGCCCTGAGTCAGCACATACTTCCTTCCAGGTCCTGGCATTGAGCCCAGGGTAAGGGGCTGGGGACCATACGGCAGCCAGGAGTCCCACAGCACTGGAGGTTCAGACACTGGAGTTTCCTTTTCTAGATGAAAAGGAGCTGCAAATTTAGGGAGCTCACAGGCTGAACACATCAGTAACAAATGGGCCTTCTCTCTTAACATCTGGGCATAAATTATGAGAGTAAAACATACGCCACTTAGTTTGTACTGGTATAGCAAGCAGCCTGGAGTGTGCTGGGGATGAGGGTGAGGCCTAGGCAACTGTCTTGGGTAGACAGACACTGCACAGGACTTAAGTCCTACAGCAAAACATGAGGGTTTCTGGGGTTGCTTTTCAGAACAGACTCTCCGGCCAACTCTTCCAACTCTAGCCAGCTATATCACTTGCCTCTGAGTCTAACATCCTTCTCACCTGTAATCAGAGGGATAAGTCTATTGTGGGCAACCAGCATCTACAGACAAATAGAATGGACCACATCCAGTCCTGTAGGCCCCATTTATACAATGTAGAAGTCACTGTGCATACTAGAAACAACTCCAATGGACTGGTTCCCTTTAGGCACAGCCCATGTGGGCTCCATCTTGCAGCCCTGTGCTTGCTGCAGTTCTGAGATCAGGAGAATGCTCCACAAAGTCTCCTCAGCTCTCCTGTGATGTGCAGGCCAGGAGCACAGGCAGGAAGGCTTTCCTCTATTTTATTCTACTCTGATACCTCCTCACTGGTCTGTCCCAACAGTAGCTCTAGGTTCCCAGGCAACACTGCAAACCTTTCGGTAGACTCTTGGGAGAAGCATCTCTTAGTAGGGAATGGGAAATAGCACAAAACAGAGAAGGTAGCAAGCCTGGCAGCAGAAGTCTGGGAGCCATGTTTTGAGGCTCGGGAAGCCGAATCCCAAGTTCAAGGCCAACCACGATAACATAGTAAGACGCTGTCTGAAAATCAGAAAACACAGGTGGGATGTAGTTCACAGGTAGAGTGCTCTGCCTGACCAGTGGCTGTGTGTTCAATACCTTGCACAAGACAGGCAGTCAGGCTGTGTGTGTGATGTGGGAGGCAAGGGTGATGCGGACACTCTGGCATCTATCAGTCCTACTGGATGGGGAGGCTGACATTAAGTAGCTGATCTCTCGGTTCCTGGCCTCAATTCTGTTTTTAACTGGGGGAGAAAAGGGACTGGCCTCAAGGGTCTACTCACGCTGACTTCACACTTGCCCCCAATCCTGTCACTACCACCCCAGGACCACAGCTTTCCTCAGCTCACTGTGGCTCCACTGACTTGCTTCTGCACAGCCTGGGACAGACTCCCTGAAGGCCCACTGGGCTCCAGCAACCTCTGCAGCCCCTACTCCTGGTTCTCAAAAGAGAAACAGCTTAGCCTTGGGGACACAGAGGAGGGAAAGCATAGGTTAACTCCATGAGCACAAAGACCGTGGGAGTCTAAGGAAAGCTGCAGTTTGGCAGGTGGAGGGTTTCAAGGGACAGTAAGCCTAAGCTGGCTGAGCCAGGAATGCCACTCCCAATTCATGCTCAGAGTGAAGGACCGAGACAGATATCTACGTATCTGCTGAGGCACGGATTCTCCACAGACTCCCAATGCGCTGGGTCTCATGTGGAAGGTGCCTGGAAAAGCCAGCGAGTAAGACTGAAGGGAATGCATGGCTGGGAAAACTGGGGACACGAGGGCGTGGTGGCAGTCCCCATATATATACTTAAAGCCTGGTAGAAGGGAAGGCCCTCCAGAGTCACAAGTCAGCATCAGGGAAGTCCAAGTGGACAGTGGCAGAGGTGAGGTCTCGTTCTAGGACGGTCTACGTTCTCATCATTCCCACGACGTTCCACCTAAACCAGCAGTCATTTGTCACAGGGACCTAGCCAGAATCTCAAACCCTGACGCTGCCAGTCAGAAGTACAGGGATCTCAGCTCTGACCACCTTTAGATTTTACCCCCAGTGTGGCAAAGAAATGGATGTGGGGTTGGGCAGACGGCTCAGGGCTAAAGTGCTTGCTGTGTCAAGCATGATGGCTAAAGTTCAGATCTCCAGAACGTAAATGCTGTAAATGGCTGGCCTGTAACTTCAGCCTCAGAATGGGCAATAGCATTCCCCAAGCAAGCTGGCTAGCAACACTGGCCGTATTGAGACTAGCCAGCCACATCTGCCTAAGACCCCTTCCTCTTCACTGAGTAGACAGTGATCTGGGGACGGTTCCCAGGATCAATCTCAGGCCTCTGCATGCATTCACGTATGTGTGTGTAGACAGGAAAATGGAAACGGGGTAGGTGATATTTAAGTCATTAAAACCTGCAATGGGATGGGGGGGGGGGAGGCAGTGAGATGACTCAGCAGATAAAGCACGTTGCTACACAGGCTGCCAACTTGAATTCAATCCTCAGAACCCATGTAAAGGTTAAAGGCAAGAAACAACGTCAAAGCTGTCCTCTGACTTCCACATGTATGGCAGAAACATGCCTACCTTCTAGTGTTATACACACATATTTAAAACAAGCAAGCAAACAAAAAGTATTAGCAATGCAACCTGACCGTGGAGAAGCTTCTTCTCAACATTCAAACCCCTGAGGGTCAATGACAAGCGGTCGGGCAGATTTTTTAAAAAAAAAAAAGGCAGCATCATTTTATGTGGTCGTCATGTTCAGGCATTTGCTTCCCAAAGAACCAGAGGCAGTGTGCCACAGCGAAACACACTGGAGGAGGAAAGTCAGGATGGGAGGCACCTACAGGGTCAGTCTATCAGAATCACCAACTTTGCTGCCCTCAGTATCCATCCTCCACAAGCATGACCAGACAAGAAAAGCCCTCCGTAAGAGAGAGAGGCCAGGAAGGGGGCAGAATTTCCTGGGACCTAGCTTTCTCACCCCTAAGAAGGAAATAATCCCCCCAGCTTCCTCCCAGAGCCCTAGGGAGGTTCCTGGCTAAATCTATAAAAGGCACCCTTTAAATACAGACCTGTCACCTTTTAAGTTTCCAGAAAGGCCACTTGAGCTCTACTTAGGAGGAGGGGGGGACATTAATTAGACAAATAACAGGGTTCAGAATAGTCACCAAACCCCTCTTCGGGCTTCAGAGGATATAAGCAGACGCTGGTGTCTTTGGTGAGCCCTGCAGATCCCTCAACCCAGGAACACAAATCTCTCTGTCTTGGCCTAGGCTTCTGGGGCACCCTGGGACCTGTCCTGAACTGACCCCAGCTCCTGCTCCAAGACACCAACGTAATTTGGTCTCTCTAGCCCCCAAAGGCACCGATATCTGAACTCAATGACTCCTGCCAGAGGAGCCTCTTTCCCTCCTCCGTAGCCAGAATGCTCCTAACAGGTAAGTGATGCTCCCATCCTCCCACTCACTGAGGACCCCACTGAAGTCACTGGGCTTCTCCTGTCCTTTCCTTATGCACTGCACTGGCTGGCAAGGTTTCCCAAGTCACCCTCCAGCAGCACCTGCACAGCCAGTGCCAGGCTATTGCCTCAACTCTCTGACCTAGATAACTGACTCTCTTGGCCACAGAGCCACAGAACCAGTCTGCCAGCCAGTCTTCGCTGTTCTATCCTATCCCACCCCATACCCAGGCAGACACATCATCCTAAAACAACTTCCCAACTATGCCTCGCCCCTGCAGGGTGTACCCAGGATAAAAGGAACAGGGCTGCAATGGACCTGAGTTCCTGAGCCTATGTGAGAACAGAAGTCTCCATTCTGCTTTTGATAAATACAGACCCTGAGTTCCAGGCCTTGGGAACCAAGACCAGGTGACAGTGCCCTCCTTGGTCCTGAACTGACTCCAAGCTCCATGAGAATAGGGGTTTTACTCATCAATAAACTCTGGCATTCAGAACGTCTGAGCGAGATAAAATATAAATAAAAGACAGAGACTGCTCAAGCTAAGTATTGAGACAAGATCAAGCAGAGAAAAGGATGGGTGAACCGTCAGACAAGACGCCAGCAGAGCCCAGAGACCAGGGCTTCCCTTCAGCATCACCCTGTGTGGCCCAGTTCCCACCCTCGATCTTCACCCAATCCCCATGTCCTTCCAAGACCAGATTATCTCTCCAATGTCATTTGACCTGCTTTATACTAAAGACAATCATATGCTTGCAGGCAGGAGCACTTAATTGCCATAGAAAGACAGGGTCTTGCCATATAACCAAGGCTAGGCTCAAACTTCTTTGGTCTTGACCTCCAGATACTGGGTTACAAATATATATACATTTGGCTCTGTTCTGGTCTTGCTGCATCTTTCCTGAAAAACCTAGATGTACTCAGAGTCAGGAGTTCCTGTGGGAGAGGGCAGAGGAAACAACTCTGGGGGCCCCATCACCATGGAAACCCAGCTTCCCACCTCTCCACCCACCCTGTAGCTGGGCAGGTGAGAAGTACAGGGTTGGGTGTGTAAGCTCCACTCTTTCTCAAGAACAGGGAAGTCATCGCTGACTAATCCATAATCTATTTACAGTTGGTTATCTCCTTCCTGTCCAGTGGGTAAGATATTCCAGTAAATGACAGACCAACCAGGGAACTGCACCATCCCTGATACCAGATGAACCCTCCTGCCTGCCAGATGGGAGGAGGCCAGGTCAGGCTTCAAAACATTTCAAAACAAGGACCAGGAGGAGCCCCGTTCTGTAAGTCAGGAGACCAGCTCTGCTGAGTGTAACTGTGGCCAGTGGATGCCTGTCTGGGTCCCAAGAAGAAAGAATGCCATGCCAAAGGACTGTTCTTCATCGTGTCACGCCATCAAGGGAGTACTAAATCACAAACCCACTGGGGGCAGCTGGGGAGTAAGGGACACAAGCAGGTGCAAGGCAGAGTGGGTGAGGATGAAGGGGACATGTTGGGAACAGAATCCACTGCACTGTGAAGCTTGGAGAAGGGCAAGGCCTGTCCTCTGCAAGAAAGTCCCTGCACTCTCCAGAAACCAGACCAGCTGTCCAAAACAACACAGATGGCAGCGAACAGAGACGGGAATCTCAGGCGAGGCCCAGGGCCCTTCTCTGAGAAGTATCTGTTGGACTCTAGACCAGAAGCAGAGACCAGACAAGCAGGGTCAGAGGGTGCTCATCCTGTCTGGGAGCAGAGGTCAACATCTACCACCTGCTAGAGACTTGGGGGTATTGCACAGGAAAGGCCAGGAGATTCAGAACTACCAGGGGTCTAGCAGCCCCGAGAGACTCCAGAAGCGATACTCATAGATTTACAGTCAATCCAGATCTCTTCCCTTTTTTGGATCCGGTTGACACCTGGTGATAAAAAGCAGAATCCAGTTTTACAGATGAAGGAATGAAGCAGAGGGGGAAGAAACCTGTCCAGGGTCACGTGGCAAACCAAAGACTAGAGGCCCCACCATTTCCTGCATTCCTCATAAAGAATACTGTTTTCAATATAGCATCTGCTACTATTTCTGGAAAGTACACGGCCACCAGAGAGGCTGCACAAGAGGAGGAGATAACACGTGATACGTCCCTCTGGCCTCTTGACAGCACAACTACCACATACAGGGTTTGAAAGAGAAGACGAGCAGGACCAAGGAGGTCACACACAGTGGCAGCGCTGTGTGGAAAGACCTCTCTTGGTCTATTATGCTGTAAGGCTGATTTAGTAATAACGACAGCTAAGGAGTTTTTAATGTGTAATTACATATTTAAAAGTAAGTAAAAATGCTTTCAATTAATACCAAAGTGACTCATCTTAGGAGTCCTGAGTGCTTCTGTCAAGGATGTTGGAGGCAAGGGGGAAGCACAGGCAACAGTGACCTTCCCTTACTTCCATAGCCCCCTGGGAAGAGCTATGACTGGGTTCTGAGGAATGTGCTGTTAGCAAGCACACAAAGGCTGGATGGGGTACTACTGCTTCCTTTGCTGGCCTCAATGTGCTCTGCGAACTGGCAGGAGAGTGCTTGGCCCTCTCACGCTCCATCAAGGCTAAATGAGTGAAGCCATAGAGTGTACAGGGAAGTCCTCCGCGAAACTAACGACCAACTGTCACCCATATCATCTCATCCAAAGCCCCCTCAAGTCAAAGGCCTACTCAGGCTCTGCTCTAGTAATCCCGCATACTTGTCCTCACTGACCTACAGTCCCAATTCTTTTGCATTTTTATTTAATATTATTTTTGATTAGGTATGTAAGTGGGAGAACTGTAATGCATCTGAGTGCATGTGTCCAGAGACTGAAAGGTATCAGATCCCCTGGTGCTGAGATAGCTGGGACAGAGACTTGGGGAAAGGTAAAGCTGGTCTGTAGCTGGATCTGGTGGCACGGGCCCAGGGACCTAGGTACTCAGGAAGCCGAAACCTACCTGGCTTACCAAGACCACTACAAAATAAGACGACTTGGGAAACAGCTGTTCAGTGTTGGAATGTTTGTCTGAACTGGTATGAGGTCCTAGGTTCAACCCCAGCACCGAGGCAAAAAAAACAAAGTAACAAAATACTTGGGCTTCACCTGAAGCAGTCTGAGCACTGGCCCAATAGGAAATTTGGTCTAAGGATGTCAAATATGTGTGGGGGCAAGAAAGAAACCTAGGAATATTCTTGTCTTTCTGAGGTAGCAGAGCAGAGAGAAGCCAAGATCAGAATCTGAGAGTCGAGCCAAGGAAGACCTGTTCCCTTCACGGGGCCAGTCCTGAAAAATAGGACAATCTGTGTGTGTGAAAAGTAGTCACAATAAATCATGGCATCTCAAGGATTCGGGGTTAACATGGACCCCAGTTCACTGGGAGCCACTCAACCATCTGAAATTTAACAACCCTTCCCAATGTTCTCTGCTTTAACACCACTGAGGACAGGCTGATTACATTTAACCAGTGGCTTCAAAATAAATCTCACAAGGATTAACTCTTTCTGTGTTTTTCTACTCTCAGTTTTCCAATTCACCAAAAGGAATGGCTGGAGGTCTCGGGCTCTCCAGCTGGGTCTTTTGTCTTGTGGAAGGAGCTGAGGGTTTACCAAGTGAGGGCTTCTTCACTCAGGCAAGGCAAATGCTCCCCCACTGAGCTGCATCCTCTGATCTGTGTGCTGCCAGGTTTTGAGGCAGTTCTGCAAGACACTTGGGTAGTGAGGTCAACAGGGCTCTGATAACCAGAAGGCACCTGGGCACGGAGGCTCTTGCAGGTGTCACAAGCAGAGCCCTGGAGACAATGAGCTGAGACATCAGAGGAAGCTACTAGTGCTTTCTTAGGGGCTGGAACCAATTGTCTGTTTGCAGAAGCTCCCATGGCCAACCACCTGGAGCTAGGATTGCAAAGGGGCAAAGGTCATCAGTGAATCCAGCATGAGATGGCAATGTTGCCAAGACACTGGAAACCAAGCCACAGCACCAGTCCCACAAAGAAGGTGCTAGACGGTAGTTCTCCACTGGTAAAAACAGGTCCTCCACTCGGATCCCACATTAACCAGTGCAAACAAGGGCTAGAGAATCTGACCGCTTCTATTGTCATTGTTACTGTCGCTGACACAGGGAAAACCGGAGGCACGGATGCTGCCTGAGTTGCTGCTAGTGAGCAGACCAAAGCAGCCTTGCACAGCACATTGCACACTGCCGGACTTAAGGTTCTTACTCTACAGGAGAAACTGAATCCCAGAGGTTGTTTGGATGGCGTGTGCTTATTCCAGATGTGCTTCACTACAGCCTGGGGCCCTTCCAGGCATGGGACACGCTCTGGACTAGATCCAGTGCACACAAGAACAGAAATTACAACAGTGACCCTAAACGGTGGCGCATCCTTGTAAACCTAGTACCTAGGAGGTAAGCCAGGGCTACAGACACAGCCTAAACACTTAAAACTTCCTGGGCCACACATCCCATGGCCACCTCCAGCACCAACCTCTCCCTGATTCTCCCCAAAGCAAGTTTTGGGTCTCTTTATGGATCTGAATCCCTTCCTGGAGCACTTACATACTGACAACTCAACCTGGACCATGCCCACGATATCAACCACCACAGTGATGGTACACACCAAGACTCCAGAGACACAAGCCCTGGCAAGACCCTCACAACCAGAAGCTGCCCCTTGTAAGTGCTGGAAAAGATGTGGGTAAAGTGAGTCATGGTCTCCCAGTGAGAAAGAGGACAGCAAGGGCAGCAAACATTAGGTACTTTGCATAGCATAGCGGCCAGCTGTTCTAGTAGCCACAGAATCCCGTTCTGGGATTACAAGGTACCCTCCTCTTCTACCAGTCCAGTTAACCAATGCCATGGCCTGGCCTGCTTCCACATTTGCCCTGGCTGGTAGTTGGTTTCAAGTAAGGTTTTCTGCCCACTTCTCTGCACTCGGGGTTTTTGAGCAAACTCTCCTATAGCTTTTGGTATCTCTAGATGACTGTGTTCTGATCTGAAAGTCTTTTTCTGATGTTGGTGAAACATAAGTCAATAAAATGTGGGGAAGGAGTGGGTGAAAGGGCTCAGCAAGTGAGGGCACTTGACGCCAAGCCTAAGGACCCGAGTTCAATCCTAGGGACTCACATGGTAAAACACCGATTCCTGTCACTCTGTCATCCACATGTGCATGTCGCATATTTTTTTTAAAGATTAATTTATTTATTATGTATACAGTATTCTCAGTATTCTGTCTGCGTGTATGCCTGCAGACCAGAAGAGGGCACCAGATCTCATTACAGATGGTTGTGAGCCACCATAAAGTTGCTGGGAATTGAACTCAGGACCTTTGGAAGAGCAGGCAATGCTCTTAACTGCTGAGACATCTCTCCAGCCCTGTTGCGTATATTTTGCACACACTCGCAATAATTTTTTTTAGTATGAGATAAAACAGCACACTGCCCCTGAGCTGTCACTGTGAGAGAGCACTCTTTCACAGTGAAGGCAACAAGATGTGCAGCAGGCCTCACTCTTGTCTTCCTGTTGCGCTCTAAGTCCTGTGTGCTATGGTTTAACTGTTCTCTGTCCCCCCAGAACTGGAGACCTGTTCACCAGCTGCTCCACACAGCAGGTGGTGGTGGTAATGGGGATGGAGTCTTCAAACAGAGACTAATGTCAACTTGTGGAAGTGACTGGGCACTTGGCTGTGTAGGGCTGGGGCTGTCGCTATAAGAACAGGCAAGCTCCTCCCTGTCTCTTCTGTGCAGTTTGCTGGTTCTGCTTTTTGCCATATTATGATGTAGCGTGAGGCCCTAGACAGTGTGTCCACCTGATAAAAACCTTAGTCTTGGGTATTCTGTTACCGCAATAGAAAACTCTATGCCAGCCGCTCTACTTACCTGTCATGATCCTTTGGGCTTCATAGGGCTCCATGTAGCCAGCACTTTCCCCCTTTCCGGTTTTGCTCTTGAGGTCATTCTTGGCATCAAAAGGATCCGAGTAGTCATCAGCTATGGTCACCTGCAGGGAAGGAAGAAGAATGTGAGGCCATTGTTGGTTTTGTTTCGCCACCCTTCGCAGCCAGGCAATGCTCCAGCCAACAGAAACTGCTCCTGGGCTGCTCAGCATGGAGGGGTGGGGAAGTCAGACACGTGAGCCCACCCTGGAGGAACTGGAAGGGCAGCTGGGTAAAGGCAGGTGCACAAAGGACAGAGATGAGGACCTGTAGTCTTGCGGAGTGTATGACTATGTTTAACCGAACAGAGAGAAAGTTGGGAGATCACAGAGTTTAGAAACGCTGGCAGGCCCTCGGTGCCAGCTGAGGCACAAGATCTCAGCCAAGGATAGCTGCACTCAGCATTCCTCTTGTCTCCAAACCTGGAACACAATCCCGCTGTGGGTCATCACACAACAATTCGGTGAGATCAACATGCTATAAAAGACGAGTGTGGCCCTACACAGGCCAAATGAAAACACTAAACTCAGTGCTGTACAGATACCAAGGGTTTAAAAAAAAAAAGGGCTCAGGAGCCCAAGGAGGTCCAGGGTGGGCAACAGCGTCCCCAGATCTTCCCTCATGAGGCCAATCCTAGTGCCCTTACCTGGCAGCGGGCCAGAGCCCTGCCAGCCCTTTGACTAACAACAGCGGAAGAATGAGTCACTGGGGCAGGTCTCAGGCTGGGCGAGGACTCTGAAGAACTGGCATTTGTAGAATTCCTGCGGCCCTAGATGTGAAGGGCGACAACATCCAGTTGAAAGCTTCAGAACACAGTACCTTTCCACTCATTTCTAACTCCAGAGTCCTCACTCTCACAACCCACACTTCATCACAGAACAGCCTCACCCTAAACTCTAAGAGCCCTTCCCCCCCCACCCCCACCCTCCAGGTTAGGTGTCTAGCAACGGGCAAATAAGTCCTCAGTCTCCCAGCGGCTGCCCCAGGGAGGGAGGGGGTTAGCATCCCCTTGATGAATTGTTATTTAAATTGTGGGTTTAATTAGAAACCATGGGAGCCAGAGCCACTCTTTTCTCTGGGCTCCTGGAATGCAAGGTATTTGCAAAGGCCTGTAAACCCAGCAAAGAGAAAGACTCGTGTCTGCCTGGTGAATGTCAGCCTGTGGCAGCCCTGGCAGGAGGCACAAGTGATGCCCACAGAGGGACTTTCAATTGTCCCTGGTCACTAAACTGGACCGTACCCATCAGAGAGGACCCAGGCCCAGAGCACCCAACACCCAAGTAGATAAACCAGGTCAGACTCTGGGTCCCAGGGGCTCCAGATGAAGACGTGGTAATCACTGCCTTTCAGGAGACTCAAAGGACACCAGGAAGGGGTTGGGGGAGAGCTAGGCTTGCCTTTGTCTTTCATTTGATCTTTGCACTCCACCATTTGCAGAACACATTAAGAGTCGTGGACATGAAGCGCGGTCAGCCAGAACAGTTCAGAAGTGGGTCTTGTGGACAGAGCTTTGAGTTCAAGGAACCAGACACCCCAATGAAGAATGTTTCCTACATAGCTGCCGCAGGAGACACCTAACTCTGCTGCTCCCGGTCCACGCCTTCACTGTCTTTGCAATCTGAAAATCCTCCTCTGGTTTGCAGTGAGGATGGGAGGGAGGAAGTGTTTCCCCCAAGAGGGAAAATTATTTGGTGTTTTTTTTTTTTGCTGGGGACCATGGGTGGTAAGGTGGTGCCCAGCCTGGCTGGAGTCTCCGAGTAATTCAGCAATCAGCATTCCAGCCCCTTTCGGAAGTGCTCTGTAATTTGCAAACACGGAGACTTGCAGGACATAAACCAAATCTTTGTTCACCAAGGGATGGGAGCGCTGGGAGGCCTGTAATAAAGCAGGCACTATCTATATTTTCTAATTAAAATGAGCTCAGGCTGCCATAGGCCCCCAGCTGCCTGCCTTGCTTACTTCCTTTTCAATAAGAATTTACAAATCCTAAAAGCAGGAAAACCCCCTAGTCTCTGATGACATGTGGTTCCGGTTATACCTGCTGACAGCTGGGAATGCTTCCGTTAAAAAAAAAAAGTTTAGAGTTCTGTTAGTTTAAGAAGCAAATCAGAAAGTTCCTAAAATGTATTTTTAATCAATTTGCTTTTGAACTTCAAAGTGAGGCTGATGGAGGGGAGTAAGTTTAAGCAACCAGAAACTTGGCAAACACAGCCCTGAACGGTCCAACCTTACGCAAATCACGTCCTAGCTCAAAGTGAAATTTTAACCAGGTGGTAGAAGTGGAGCAAAAGATGGCAGAGCCCCTTGTGAACAGCCATAGCAGAATTGTTCTGGTCACCTGAGGCTCATGGGCAGGAGGTGTGCCTCTAAGCTGCCATACATTTTGATGAAATGAGTGGCTGTCTACAGATGCGGGCCTGCTGGGGTCGCTGTGCTTAGCAGATCTTCCTGTAAATCTGTATCAGCAGTTCAACTGCATGAGCAGCTTGCTTTGGGAAGCCTGGTCCCTGGCCCTACATTAATGGACACAGGACAGGGACCCAGGCCACATCTTCCTTGGCTCTCTCTCCCCTAGGAGAGCTTTCATACAATGCAGGTGACCCAGCTCAGGCTACAGCCCCTAGAGAGTTTTCACAGCTCACAAAACATCCCCAGTAGGGCCAGACCCAGTCGCTGAGCAGTCCAGGAGGCCCTCTGGGCCAGCCCACAAAGCCTGACCCCCACACTGGGATTTAGATCCCACCATATCCCAAAACTCCTCAACATCATGGCTCTCCGGGCTGCTGTGTTTGCCATGGGGATTAGCTGTGTGATAGGAAGCAGTCTTCCTGTCCATCCCCAAGGGAAGTGCTAGAGGAAGGTGGGTGTTGCCACTTGGCTACCCTTCCAGATGCCTGGGTGATTATTTTCATTGCTCTTGTAAGATAGCTGCCCCTGCATGAATAACTGGGACCTCTCATGGTAAGCAGCAAGGGACACTCTGACAGCTAACTTTTAACAGGATTAATAGAAATCTCCAAATACACGTAGTCTGACTCAGCAATTTCACATCTCAGTATTTACTCCTAATTGTACACAAGGGAACATGGGCAAAGATGCTCACTAAAGTAAGTATTAATGGGAAGTCCCCTTAACCTCAATATTCACCAACAGAGGAACTGCTAAGCATGCCGTCTCAGCCCACACTGGGGATTATTGTCCAGCACGTTAATATTTGTGATGCTAACAGCATTCTCCACGAGTTGTTTGCTCTAAAAGGGTTATAAATGGTATGCTAAATACAACATACCTATTTATGAGAAATAAAACAGGAGCCTGAACTGATCAGTCGGAGAAAAAGTCAGCACAGGGCTGGTGCCTAGACTGATGTGTGGGTAGGGTCAGGGCTGCAAACAAGAAGGGCCTATTTATTACTTACTGTGTGACATGCAAACCCAAACTTGCGGCAAACTGTTCTACCACAGGCTATTTTTGGAACAGCAGACAGACTGCTTCCCAAACCTGTCTGAAGACAGAAATGGCCCAGGATGGTTGTTAAGGCCTCAACTGTCTGTGTACTTAACAAGCGTCCCAGGTGATTCTTATCAGGAAGAAAAGACAGAGCAGGCCCCGCCCACTAGTCTAAAGGTAAACCTACAGTCACTGTTCTGGAATTTCACTTTTCCCAGGGATTTCCCAGCGACTTCTCAGCTCCGGGGGG
>NC_022031.1:40615611-40622703 GCF_000317375.1 Microtus ochrogaster
CAGCAGGAGTGAGAACTGACCTTGGTCTACTGTTTGAGAACCGACTTTAGATGCAGGAAGCAGGGAATCCTCTGAAATTTTGAGAGCTGGTTCCAACTGAGTGACATGGCCTATGCAGGAGGGTTCCCCCCAGGAAGCTCCCAGTCCATAAGACCACAGGACTCGCCATTCATGTGTTTTTCAGGCCTTGTTTACCAGGCTCTCAGCACACATGCACACGCACGCACTTAACTCCTGGAAGGACTTGCAGCACTGCCAAGAACAGCCACTGTAGAAACACACTCAAGTCCTACATCCAGTCTTCTAACAAAGAGGAGGAGGAGAGAGCAGCACATGCACCAGCCCACACCAGCTCCTCAGGCACTGACTGCCAGCACCGAGTACCTGCTGCTTCCACAAACTGGTACAGCGGTTCCAGTTCACTTGTGGGTTTGCAGAACGGGGGTCTCCACGATGCTTTTCCATCCCTGGGAAGTGAGAGGGAGGCAAGCCATGAGGCCATGGCGTTTTTCTGTTGACTCCAGGTGAGGACATCTGAGTAACCCCGAGTTTGCCATCAAGGTCCAGTTAGGCTATTTCTCACTAACTCACCTCTAACACTGACCTTAGCTTCATTACCAGTTTGAGGTCATGGACGACAAGCGGAAACTGCCTCCCCCCCATGTTTACACACACCCACAGAGTATATTATATAGGTACATGGTGAACCCCAGATTCATTCCACAGCAAGGCCTCTCCCACTAGAACCACTTTAACCAACAGGAAAAACAAACATGCTGTGTGCTGTGCTGAGGGGGCAAGTGGAGGGCCATCAGGAGCTGGCTCCATGGTAAGTCACCGCTAAAACTGCACAGTATAGAAAGACAAAGTGGTGTGAGCCTTTAGTCCCAGTGCTCTCTGAGTTCAAGGTCAGCCTGGTCTACAAAACAAGTTCCAGGACTAGCCAGGGCTACAAAAAAACCTGTCTCAAAAAACAAACAAACAACAAAAAATCACCACCATCACAACAACAAAGGCACAGTACAGTGTGACAGAACCTGTCATTCACCGGTGGATAGTGGGGGCAGGGCACCACATGCATTATGGCCCTGTGTTTTTTTCTCTTGCTTGCTAGTTTGAAGTCCAGGGCCCACAACCCTTTCTGTCATTTAGGGCTCAGAAGGGCTCCCTGAAGGTGAGAACCACACATGTGGAAGCTCTATGACTGTCCCCTTATGAGGACTAAACAGGCCTTGAGGCCCACTGTGATACAGGACATGGCAGGCCTGGCATCCACTGGATGGAGACTCTGTTGCTATACCAACAGAGATGATGTTAAACAGAGCTGTGGGAGTGTAGAGAGGGAGGCTGAGGGAAGCAGTAGTGGACAGATGTTTTGTGTACACTGAGAAGCTGCACAGAAATGAAAGAGCATGCACACTGTCTGGGAAAGGAAGCTCCTGCTACTGGTGCTGTCCAGTTGGAGGCTCTGGGTAGAAGGTCAGTTAACTGGATGCCACAGGCCACTGCTCTTGGTGTCTCTAAACTTGGACATGCAGCTCTGGGCAACCCATGGCACAAGCAGCCCAGCTTTAAGGACTGATCAAATGAGCAGCTGTCCTTAGCCCACACCAAGGCAGTGGGGCTTAGGGGCACCTGCTTGGGGTCACGCAGATAGGCACACAGAGGGACGGCACTGCACAAAGGTCATGGCTGAGCAGCAGCAGTGCAGACAAGCAGAACTCTGGAATAGGCTCTGCTAACCAGCTCTGGGTAGCTCTAGGCAACCTGCTTTATTTCTCTGCACTTTGGAGTTCCCCTGGGAGCTGGGCAGCATGGTTTGCATCTCAGTTTCAGAGATGTTGTAAAAAGCAAGTAAGATGATTCTGGGATGTGTCAGTGTTTATGAAGAACAGGCTGAGTGCTTGTTCCAAAGGAGGACACACTTCTATGTGTCAAGGACCCATACATACTGTGCAATGCAAAAACCTCAAGACAGGACCTCTACCCGCGAAGCCAAAACCTAAAGGCGAAAACAAAAGATCTGGGAAGCCCTCAACCCTCCTCACTTAAAGCCCAGTAATTACACAGAGGAAATGATTGCAATTAAGCACGCCAACAGCTGTCATAGTTCTTAGTCTGCGCCCCTCCCCCCAGCCCAGAAGAGCCTCTAGGAACAGCCCTTTCTTCTCTCCTTCTGCACTTAGGGTACCTCCTCACAACTTAGCAAACTCCAGAGGTTCAAGGCCACCCATACACTGGGAGATAACAGTGTGCTTCCCACCTCCAGTGTAGAAGTCTCAGAGATGTCCACAGATCCAGCTGTGATGCCCTACGTAGATTTACAAGCAAGAGCCCTTACTTGCCTCTCCCTGTCCTCATGGGTGTTGACCAGCATAGACCAACCCCGGTATAGGCACGCCAATAAATCATTTCTGACACAGTAAGGAAATTAATTTGGGAAAGATTAATTAGCTGCATTCATGCAATCAGCCGCAGCTTCTGGAAATGAGGGTGGGAGGGATCTCTTCAACTCAAGACTTAGAAATGGGTTCCCATTCTTCCTCTCACAAGCTGACTCAAGCTCAAGCCACTCTAAGCCCAAAGCCCCCTTTCCTTACAGACGAGTACCTACCAAATGCTCTGCCCCCAAACTCCAGCACAACCGAGTTCAGGACTGGTGATTCTGTCATGTGGGATGCCATCATTATTGCTTTGTTTGTTTTGAGACAGTCCGTGTGTAAGACCCAACCGTCCTGAAACTTGCTTTGTAGACCAGACTGGCCTTGAACTCACAGAGATTCACCCGTCTCTGCCTCCCAGTGCTGGGATTAAAGGCGTGCGCCACCACAGCCCTGCAAGGATGAAAGTGAGCTACACTGAGCTGAGCTCTGCCTCCCCCACGGACAATATGACCTTTTAGTTGACATTCTACCACAATGCCCTTTCACTAACTGTCCATCCTGTCCCACATCAGGAGGCCTGGGAAGCAGATGCAGCCCCCAGCCCCCACTTTCTAGTCCTGCCTCTCCTACAGCCACAGCTGCCTGCCTAAATACCTGCAGGTTCCAGCTTGTCACGAAAGACATTCCAAACCAGCCTCTGTTGGCTCCAGTCAAGCCCCACTCGCAGCCCACTTTCTCTCACCCACTCCACTTTTAGCACCCTCCACCCACCCAGACTGTTAATCTGGGTAGAGGCTGGAACACAGCCTGGCCCAACCCTGTTCACCCCAGAAATTTACTGTTGAATGTTAGTGACAGGCCTGTTAGCATCTCTATAGCATTGAGAGCTTCTATTTTGAACTTAGAAATAACTCAATCCTGGAGCTTCTCAACTGCTGTCTCCAGGACAGACTCGCCCAGCGCCAGCGGTGTTTCACACTGCGGGGAGGACCCTGGGAGGCAGTCCGGTCAGTCTCAAGTCTTGTAAGACCTGCACAAAGGAAACCTTGCAGGGTTTACGTACACACTAACAGAAGAAAGAAGGCCATCATCAAGTCTGGAGACCGGGACTCCACTGAAGATGAGAGGCCCAGAGAGGAAACAGGTAACCAAAACTACTTCCTAACTTTCAGGTCCACGCCATTTCTGCACTCCCCGTAGTTCAGTTTTCCTTTTAAACTCATCAATAAAATTTTCCCAGAAATGCCACCACGACCACCTTTCAGAAGGAGCCCCACCCCCACACAGCTTCTCCAGCAAGGAGCCCCACCCACAGTACAGCCTGGCTCTATGTGTGGAATCTAATGTGCTTGTTCCCCAGCAGCCTCCATCATGTTGGGCCAGCCTACCAGACAATCCTTCATCCCAGGCTTCTGACCCGGGGTGCGGAGGGGGCGCTAAATGGGGAAGCAAACATAGGGCCATGCCCTGGCCCACAAAGTCAAAAGCAGGGTTCTCACTTTTAGCCTCTAGAGCTGAGGTCAGAAAGGAAGGGATGCGGGTCTGGATGGCTGCCCTCTGCCTTAGCCTCCGTCCATGAAAAAACAAAGCAGAGAGCGAAGAGCTTCACCGAGGTCACCTGAACACCAGAGCAGCCCCTCACCACACGGACCAGGAGAGGCTTCTGATCAGAGGGAGACAAGCAAAACACTCGTGAGGTGACAAAAGCTGATTCCCTAAACCTGAAGGACAAGAGACACGAAGTCATCTGGGTATTTATCAACTGTCTACTCCCAAAATATAGTTTATACTGCCCAAGTTTCAGGTACCCTCCAGTGCCTGATAAGCATGGCCCCCTACTACCACTCTCCTCACTAGGGAAGACCAGGGTGAGGCTAACTCCCAGCATGCTCACGGGGAAGGCACGTACAGCCAAACAGCAGTGCCTGGAAGCCAGAAACCAGGCATCCATGTCCCACATCCCCATGAGTTGAGAGAAGTCACCAAGCAGAGTTGGACCCTCCAGGGGCCCTCTATGTGCTGAGGCTGCCAGGAAGGGGAGGCTGCTGGCCAGGAGCAGCTCCTGGCCACCCGTGCATTTCCACAGGCACCAACCAGCACACTGCACTCAGTGAAGGGTCATTTCTCTCCGAATGGAGCCCATTAGGGTGATTCATGCACAGCTCCTCTCTGCGCCCAGAGGCAGACACGAGCAGTAATAAAGAGCTGCCCTCCCCCCACAGACACTTTCTTTTTATGGACGACACACAGCATCAGCCACAACTACCAGCACCATTTGAGGTTCCCAATTATGTTCAGCTTAATAGTGAATGCCCAATAAACGTTAATTTAAAGTAACGCTATCTTCCTGTTATGCCGATCCTGGACAAACGTATTCATGTACACACATGTACAGGTGAACAGACTGTCCTCACACCTAGAAGGCTGTGTCTTACATGCCCTTGGCACCTGGCAGCAGAATCCCGTCACACAGGCCTAGGCTGCTTGCTGTTCAATCCAACTCACTCTATACTAACCAGCACCAATAACAAGCTCTGCGCTGGGAATACTAAACAAAGTCTGCTCTCAGGAAGCTTCCAAGGCCCTAGGAAGGATGACATCAATCGGTTTGCCCAATCCAGGAGAACAACATTGCTAAGGCAGGAAAGAGGCATCTGTGCCAGGCACACAGAGTAAGTTAGGTGCACAGAAAGCCCGGCCCACAGGCCCTGGTCCACAACCTTTAATAGGCTTGTCTTTTCCTACTTCATCTAGGAGGAAGGTCCTAGAGAATACCCCTTAGTTCACCATAGTACAGTCCCTCGTGGGCAGCCAGGTTCCAGCAAGGTGTCCTGGGCAAAAGATGGGCACGGCAGAAACTGCAAGTGGGTGCTAGACTGAACCCTGAGCTTCGGTGTTCCCAGGTTTCCACCTGCTGTGGGCTCTGAACGTGTTTCATACCTTCTCAGCTGGGCGCTGCCTCCCTAGGAACACACCTTCCTCCTGTATATAGAGGAGACGGGGCCAATGAACCACAGGACAACGTAATGCCCAGCACACTGTACTGGCCCAATAAGGGCATCGGAGGACACATAAGGATGCTACCCTCTTCCCACAGGCCATAGTCCTCTGTGTGAACTTCCCCAGATAACAGACCTTCCATCAGGGGCTGCCATGCAAGTGGCTTATTTGGGAGGGACACTTATAAGAAGATAAGGAGATGAGCACAAGGAGGGGGATAGCTAGGAATACTAGGCCGCTAGGCCAGCTATCAAAAGTAGGCATGGCACACCTTTGGAGTCAAAGGCTCACTGTGGGGGCAATGCTTTAGGCCGGGTAGCTGGCAGTGTTCTAAGAAAGCAACAACAATCCAGCACTCAGGAGGCAGAGGCAGGTGAACTCATGGCCAGCCTGGTTTACAGAGCAAGTTTCAGGACAGCCAGGACTATACACAGAAATCCTGTCTTGGAAAAGAGACAAAAGACAAAAGACAGGAGAGAGGGAGGGAAAGAAGGAGGGAACAACAACAATAAAAACCCTCAAGAGGACATGGAAAACACCAGAAGGAAAGCAGAAGGGGTCCCCCTGGAGAAAGACTGGTCCCCTCACCCCCACGGAAGCGGAAGAGCAGAGTTACCTCCCATTGCTCGGCTCCTGCTCGGCTCACATCCTTGAGCTCACCGTTTCTATATCTTCACTGTGAAAAGGAGAGACCAATATCCATGATCAACCTCCCTTTGGGATTCTGAGCAAATTCTAGACTGCTCAGAAACAGGAGTCAGGTATCCCCAGAAAACACCTTCCCTAGAGCAGGCAGCGGCTCCTAGAAAATCTCAAGTGTCACTTTGCTCTTGACACAAGCACCTGTACAAAATCACTCGGGACCTGGTGGGCCTCTTCGGTCCCTGCAGAGGCCTGCACAGTGGTCATCCCCAGAGACAGTGGGCCAGACCCTACAGGCCACTGAGGGCGGAGAGCCCCGCCTCCTCCCTCCAGGGCTACCAGGCCTCACCTTGACAGCTTCCAGCTTTGGCTCCTCACTAATCTCCAGCTACACTGAAGAGATCTACAGGGAGCAGAGAAAATGCTCTCTGGGGGATCTTGGGTGTCTAAAGAGCCTGGCTCAATGCACTCCATTTCTTGGGTTAAGTACTGTAGGATTTTATTTATCAGGGACTTTGACATTTATGGTCCCCAGGGCCAGCTTCATGACATGTGTGGCCTGCGCAGTCACACAGGCCCTGTACTTGGTTTAATGTCTCACTGTCACCAATTGAAAAATTCTTTCTTCTAGCGTGAGGTAGTGAAACCAGGGCCTCCAAAGTGTTAAGCATGTGCTGTATCTCTCAGCTACATTTCCAGTTCTCAATAAACTTTGAGTAATGGGATTTCCATTGTTTTTAGGGGGGGCTGGCCCTGCAAACAATGTTGCCAATTCTAACTGGTTTTTATACCCACCTAGCATTTTCAAAATGCTTTTTCACCTAGCATTTGAGGCTCAAAATTTTTTTTTCTCCTGTTTTTTTGAAGACAGTCTTGGTTATCTTAGAATTCTCTCTTTACAGCAGGCTGGCTTCAAATTCACAGAGATTCACCTGCCTCTGTTTTGGATTAAAGACATGAGCCACCACCATCTGGCTGTGGCACAAATTCTTTTTTTCATTTTCATTTTTTTTTAAATATTTATTTATTATGTATACAATATTCTGTCTGTGTGTGTATGCCTGCA